>NW_004524606.1:16658384-16730912 GCF_000260255.1 Octodon degus
ATTTTGCTGAGTTAACACACCTATAATATTCAAATGATGGAACTAAACAAAAAAGGGGATACAGATGAATGTCCATTTTGTATCTGTGTATTCAATATGGTTAGGATAGATATATAGTTACATTCTCTTAATGAATAGAGGGATTTCTTGTGATAGTGTTTGTAAATAAGATATCATGTCTGCATCTTGTAGAGCAAATAACCACTAGGAAGAGAGTATGCAATGTGTTAATTATTGAAACTGTCCTACCAATTTGATTTGAAACTGTATCATTGCTATTTGTTTCTCAATAAAATTATGGAAAAATCCTCCAATTATTGTACATGTTGTTATGGAGTAAAAGCAAAGTCATCAAGTTGGAGTTTCCTTTGACCACTTTTTTAAACAATGTATTTGGTATAGGGTCTTACTGCACAGGTTAGACTTGCAGTGATCCTCCTGTTTTCAGCCTGCCCAGTGCTGGAATTATAGATGTGTGTGACCACACCTGGACTCAGTTGCCTGGGTTGGGGTCGGCGCAGCATGGGGTAGTGGGAATTGAACCCCAATCCATGCACTTGCCTAAATGGACAGTTAATCCACTGAGCTATCTCGCTAGTCCTATTTTGTTTTAAATATTGTAATGTACATACTACATACAATTGCTCAAGTAACAGCCATATTAACATAGTAACAGAAATAAAGACTAGGCAACCTCATCTAAAGTACAAGAAATTAGAGGAGCCATTCATCTGTGGGTTGGATGTTTACCAAGAAAGAGTATAAAGGAAACTGTTTGGGTGGTGAAAAGATTCAGCGTATCAATAGGACTGTGGACTGATATGTGCGATAGGTCTGCGCATTTTCCTAGAGGTAAATTATTTCTCAAAATTATGTTAAAATTATTGGCACACGCTATTGATAGCCCAGTCACTGAAGAAACTTTTACACGTGAACAACTGAGCATTTCCACACAAACAGGTGGAAATCTCGTACAGACATGCATCCAAGAGCCCGTAGAGTCCCTGCTCAGCTGTTTCAAGTATGAGGATCAATAGGTAGATTTGGACCTGAAACACCTTCTCAAAAATTACATTAAAGCTCCTTCAGTTGGCTTTACTGTGCTCTGCTCCTTCCACCTTCCTTCTTCTTTTTTTTTTCTTTACCTTCCTTCCTTTGGTCAGCATATCCTCAGTAGCCAGATGCTCATTTGAAATGAATTCTTCTGAATTGACCGCCCAGAGGGAGAGAACTTCCGTGATGCCGTAACACAACCAGCTTGTACCAAAGAAGCACTAATTTTAAAACTCAAGTGTTATGTCTGGGAACTTTTTTTTATTACCCTCTCTTAGAACTGTTCTGTGCTGTCATACATAAATCAGAGAATTATAAAAGATCTAGTCAAAGTGTCTGTTTCCTTCTAAGGCTGTAATTTGGTTCTATGAATTATTAATTATTAGGTCGGTATGGCATCAGCGCCACAGAACCCAATATAGATGTAAAAGCCTTACCTTATCAGTTATAATCTAAGGAGCTGCAGTAATGTAATTCTTACCATTTAGTGTTTGTGGTAGATTCAAGGCATTTAAAATATTTAGCACTCTAATTTTACTGAAATAAAATACAGAGTAAAGAAAGTTTTGTGTGTGTGTGATTGGGTGGGAAGGAAGCAGATGGGGATTACTTCAAAGATTCTGATTGCTGTGAAGAATGCAGTTTTGTCATAGATGCTGAAGCAAATTATAGGACATGTAAAAGTCGGGGGTTGAAGAAAACTGAAAGGAAAGTTAGAATAGCTCACATCTCTGCTCTTAAAGAAGAAATAAATAATGCAGCAAGGATTGAAGTTATGCTAAAGATAAGTTCCATACATGTTGAAAGCAGACATCTGATATAGTAAGTACCTTATTTTCAAATACAAATTATAGCTCATATTTTTCAAAGAATGAAGAAAGAAGAATGTATGATCCTTTTTGTTATTTGCTGGGGTACTTAGCTTTAATACTTGATGAAGCCTCCTTCTTTGGTTTTCTCTTTAATATGTAATGCTGCTTTATTTTAAAACCTTATGCAGAGAAAAGTGTATGAGCTGAAGTTCTGTTCCCTTTGGTGAACACAAGATTGGTCTCGTTTTATATGTAAGGGGTTTTTGTTTAGTTTTTAGCAATTTTTGTGCATTTCAGAAATGTGCTGTGCACATAGGCGGGCATGTGACTATCACCTTCAGAATCTTGTACTTTAAGTAATTTTACAAATACCATATTGCTTAGCATTACATTTTAAAGAAGGAAATAACACCAAAGCCGTGAGTTATCCAATGATTTCTGAATTGGTGGTTTATGAAGAGAAATTCTGATGAAGTAGAAAAATATGGTGCGGTTAACTATACTAAAATCCTCATGTTATGTTTCACTAGCTTAACCATTCTGAGAGATTATCTGAAAATTAGTTTGCTAAATCTCTGCACATTTTCACATTATTAATAGAAATTTCAGCAGCTTTATTACTCTGAGCACACCAAAGCAATCCCAGTGCTCTTTGACTTTAAAAGATTATAATTTTTAATAAATAATTTTATGGGATTGACTTCAGTGCAGGAAAATAAAGAGTAAATGCATTCTAAAAAATGATTAAATATGAGAATTACCTCAGAAATAAAAGTGGCTTGACTGTACAATGTTGTTTCTATACAGTTGGTTATAAGGGACTGGTAAGTGAAAATTTTGCCTCAATTCAATATGAAGTTAAAGTGTTATAAAGACAGTTAGATTTTCTATTTTCTCCTGGGCTTACAAAGGTCTGACATGTACTTTAAAGGTCACATAACAAAATTTTTAAAATCATGACAAATTTAAGTATGCTTTAACAATAGCATTCATATTAGAAGTTTCCAGATATAAAAAGACCATTTCTCATAATTGCATGGCTTATGAAAAATAGAAAAAGAAGTTTTGTCTTTAGCATGGGATAATTCATTTTCTGTTTTTAGTTGATCATTTTGTGTATGGAAAAGCAAGGGCAAATATCCATTATAAAGACAAGTACTTGAAGTAATTTTATTATTAACATGGTCATATTTTAGACTCGTTTACAGTGTTTTTTTTAATTTTATTTATTTATATGTGTGTGTGTGTGTGTGTGTGTGTGTGTGTGTGTGTGTGGCCAGCTCAGCCCACCAGGAGGCGGGGCTGGCTGGCATGTGGTGCTGGGGGATTGAACCGTGGTCCCTGTGCTTTGCTAAGCTTGTTCTAAGTAGGTGCTTTAGACCACTGAGCCATCTCACCAGCCCCTCATTTACAGTGTTAACCAGCAGCTATCATTCAAAAGTTATTTCCTAATTGTTTTATTATGAAAGATGATATTATTATTGCGTCATTAAGAGGAGTATATAGAAGCTAGTGTAGTGAAGGATGGACTTGACAGTAGTAGATGAAATAGACTAAGCATGAGAGAGAGAGAGGACATTATTCCATTTTAAGAGAAAATCCTCTTTTTATAACTAAAGCATCTCCAAGATCTGGGGAGTGTGCATATTATCAGGGAATCAGAGAGGAACTTGGACCTGGCCCTGATCACTAGAGATAAATTCCTTCCTCCTCCAGCTTTGCTAGTCTTCCTTGACTCTCTGCCTATAGTTCTACCAGTGATTTAGATTATATGTTTGAGTCTTTCATAATATAGAATGCGGTAGCTGAGACTTTGGCAGTTGATGAATTATTAAATGAATCTTAAATACTAAATTGGCCTAATCAAAGATGCCAAGTTTGAAATCTATATGATTATTTATATATTACTTAGTGTTTCAGGAAATGGTGATATGTGAGAAGAACCCTGGGGGTACCGTGCAGGATCCTACACCAGGTGTGGTGGTACATGCCTGTAATACCAGAGCTGTGGAGGCTGAGACAGGAGGAGTACTAAGGGTCCAAGCTGCATAGTGGGACCCTGTACCAAATAAATAAATAAAAGATAAAAAAAGAATAAATCCTCTTTTTTAAAGAAAAATCAATAGATGAATTATTTATTAGTTGTGGAAAATTTTGAAGAGAGATATAATTATGTGCATCATGTATTATAATCTAAAGTGGATATGGAAATTGAGAATTATCATGAGTTAGTTTTTCCAAAATAATATTAATATAACTAACTTCTATAAGTTGAAAATCAGATCCATAAAGATTACATGGTCTCTGCCTTTTGTAATCAACATCTTCTTACTTGCAAGCCATAGCTTTTTGCAGAGTTTGCTTGCTTATCTCTTACATGCAACATGCCTTGTTGCTGTAAACATTTCTAATATAACAAAACAAGAGGTTTATTGCATTTTATTTTTAAGTTTTCTTGTTCTTTATGCATTATTATTTAAACTCAAGATAACATTCCTGTCTACCTTTCTCTGACTTCCTGCATGTTCATAGTTCCAAAGATTGTAGACAGTGCAAGTATAAGCAGTAGATCAATGAGTCAAATAAGTAGATGTAAGGAGACCATAAGAAGTTAATGCTTTTTCCAAAACACTGGGGGCCTACCAGTGAGCTCAGCTGTTTAAAGGCCTGCTCATGCAAATGTAGTCAGGAGCAGGATACCACAGTTGGATCCCTACCTCCACCTCCATTACCAGACCCGCCCTTAAGGCAGCCTGAGCCAGCCCCTCTTTTCTCCCCAAAAAATCCCTTAAACATTAATATTTTCTTTCTCTTTTTTGCAGTACTAGAGATTGAACTCAAACTCTTCATTCTGAGCTACATACACAGACCACAGACTTTTTTAAAAAAAAAATGGAGTCTCTCATTCATTTGCTAAGTTTTGTGAGCTGGGCTTGGACTTGTGATTCTCCAGTCTCAGCCTCGCAAACTACTAGAATTGCAGGCATGCACCACTGTCCCCAGCTCACTAAAATATTATTTTTTATATGGCTATATCTTAGTGTTGATGCACAAATTCATGGCCATATTGAAATATATGAATTTTTGTGTTTGTAATATATGATGCAAATAATGTCTCTCTGAAACATTCCACAACTAATGAAATCACTTCTATCTATTGGTTTTTATACATTTTTTCATATTTACTATGCTATAGAGTTAGGTTATTTTCCAAATCTGACAAAATTGTGATCAAGAGACTCTGCTTAGTTGATTATGTATTGGATACATCTCATAATTTTAGATTATAAACAGACTTTAGGGATGGTCTTAATTCATTACACTGGGGGGAGGTAGACCCCACAAAGATGCTCAGTGTCATAGTGCCCATTAATATGGAGCCAGATGCAGGAATTGGTCTCCAGGCTGCTTGTATCATGTCCAGTTTAGTACATCATTTTCCTCCGAATCAGATCAATAAATTTTCCCCAGCTGAAGTTCACAAATCTCTTCAGTGTTGAAGATAATGTAGCAGGGTGGCTATTTCATAGTATCATTACAGAAGTTCTGATAATAAAAGATTTTTTACTTTAATATTCTCTTGTACTTAAAATATTTTACAACATGGCTTTTTTCTGTCTGTATAAAATAATGTTTCTGATATTTTTATTTTTCTATTTTTGTTCAGAGGGTTTATTCATGGAGACAGTAATTCATGGAACAAGAGGCAAAGTGAAGTTATTTCATTCTTATTCATGTTAATAATGCACATAGTTTGAGATTTTATTCAGGGATTTCAAACCCATTGTTTCTATAACTTGTAATAGTTTGCCCCTCAGATACACTGCCAAACCTCACAAAGGTTGAAAATTTGGCCACACCAGTGTCGCTGTTTGTTTATCATAGTGTACGGTAAATTTCAACTGAAAGCCCAGGAGATTTAACATTTTAATCCTAGAGAACTAATTTTGTTCACTAGCAGAATGGTACCTGGATTTTGAGCAATTCTCTCAGGAGCTAGGTTTGGAATTCAAAATATATTAGAGCCTCTCCTGAGGCAGGGAATATCTGCTGGGCTGTAATTTACTAAAACACAGTTGGATAGAGATGGAGTCACTGACACACTCTTTAGTAGAACTGCATGTGAAGAACTCAAGCGGGTTTCCTTCAACAAACTGATCCAGACAAGATCTTATGAAATGGTCATCCTTGGACAGCTGTCGCCTTCTCTCAGAATTCTGCCCCGTAGTCCTCATTGCAGCTGAATGTAATGCTGGTTTTCTATGTCACAAAGGTATATAGTCCAAGGTCTGAGCTTTTGGTTCTTTTCTGTTTGATGGAGTCTTCCATTCCAGCCATTGTAGAGGAAACAATGAGGCCATGTGTTAAATAAAGATAGTCCAGATGGCATAAAGAAGAGTTAAGGTTTCACTCTATAGACATCAGATTAAAATACTTCTTCCATTGATTGTATGCACACCTCCAAATATGCCTTGTGTCCACTATTTTTTGTTCTTTTTATTTTTTCAATGTAACAGTAGTACTTCACATTTCTTTATGCTTGAGTTTTTATTTTTTATTTTTTGGATTTCAAGCAGGTTCTAAGTGAGCCATACCTTATGCTAACTAAATGGCTATGAACCCAATAGTTCCATGGGCATCTTCTTTTTTCACAGCAATAGTACTATTGGTTTGCCAGGGATTTCACAAATGGAAATTTATCATCTTGCCATCATTCTGAAAGCCTGAAATCAGCAGGGTTTTCTCAGCTGTGGAAGCTGCCCTGTGCCTTTCTCTGATGCTTGGGTGCTCTCCTGGCAGTCTTTGGTTTTGCTTGGTCTGTCATCCTAGTCTCATGGTCACAAGCATTTCCCTTGATACACATCTGTATCCAAATTTCCCCCTTTTGCAAGGACGCAGGTCATGCAGTGTTAGAGACCTGTCCCATTCTGCCTGCCCTCATGTTAGTTTCTTCTAGAATGACTCATTTCCAAATAAGGAACATGAAATTTGTGTTTTTCTCTTGTCATGTTTTCTTTCTGACCCAGTGCCCTTTTACTGATTTGAATCTTTGGCATTACTCTAATATTATTCTGACTCTTTCATTTCCTCCATTCATCTGCTTACCATCCACAAACCATCCCTAATATATTTTTTATTGTTTCAAAGTAGAGGGATGTAAGTAAGATAAATGCTGATTAATTTTGAATCAGGTATAATAAATTAGCATTCTCCCAGCTAATCTGACCAGCAATAATTACTTTAATCCATTTCTAAGAATCACACAATAATATAACCAAAACTGATAGTTGCATTTTTTTTATTTACAAAGAACTTCCATTTACATGAACTCACTTAAACTAAGAAGACCACTATTTACTCTCAAAAATGTAGAAATTTGGGAGATAAAACATCAAAGTTCACTGGGCTTAGAAACGATACTATGACTATTAGATTTTATGAAAGATTTCAATTTCAGTCCTGAATTCTTTCTCACTATTATCATGCTGCTATCTATAATTGGGTACTGCCAGATCTTGCAACTTCTGTTTGAGACCCATAAATTATATGGCAGGGCCTGTAGGAGCAGATTTTCCATATCATACTTTTTAAATTTTTTCACATGAAACATTTCTGATATCTTATGTGTCAACAATGGTCACTGAGCATGTGGCTTTCTGTTTGCACATATGAAAAGAATTGTTTCATTTCTCTAAATCATTTTAAGTGCAGAAATGTTGTCCTGTCTTCTTTGTTGATGCTATAATGAACTGCCACAAACTTACAGGCTTGAAACAGCACATATTCATTAATCCAGTGATCACAGTTCAGAAGTTTGGGTCCTGCATGGATCTTTGCCTGTGCTTTCAAAGGGCCGGGGACTTTCTTATTTTCTGGGCGGGGGATGGGAATGGAGGGGGATTCTGTTTCTAGGCTCATTTAAGCTGTTGACAGAATTCAGTTCCCTGGGATTTTAGTATTGAGCTTTCTTTTCCTAGCTGACTAGAGATTATTTTCGGCAATCAGAATACACCATACGCTGGCTTCCTTCGAAGCCTGAAATAATGGTGTGTTGAACTCTTACACACTCCATTCGGATCCTCATTTGTGCTTCTCTGTCCTCCTTCAACTTCTCTCTCTCATAAAAATTTAAAATTTTATTTATTTATTTACTTACTTACTTATATTTTAGGGAAGAGTCTATAGGGTGTTCAGGGTCTTACTGCTAGATCGGGCTCATAGTGATCCACCTGTTTACAGCCTCTCAAGAGCTGGGATTATGAGTGTGCCACCACCCCATCTCAATTGCCATCTCCACCTGCCCCCAGGGGCGATGCCGGCACAGCAGGCCCCAGGATCAGTCCTTCGGCCCCCGTGCCTGCTTGCAGGTGCTTTAATCCACTGAACTATTTGGCCAGCCCTGACATTTCATATTGTATTATCATATTTATTATAATATATTATTTTAAATCTACCTATCTATATAGATAAAGGGCTATACATCTTTTTATTCAAGTTATAATCACCTTTATTGCCAAAGTACCCTATACACATTTGTCATTTCTAGTACCTTAATAGGCACCCAAGAAGTCATTAAATACAGAAACATGCATCCTGAGAAGAAGAAATATTACCCACCCCTTCTGCATATTAGTGACCTGTCACTCCTGAGCAACAGTGCTTCTACATCACTGAGGTCTGTGAAGACATTCTTTTGCATTCATCCTGACTGAAAGATGGAAAGACTCGTGCAATGTCATTGGGCTAATTGGATTATCCAAGATAATCTACCCATTTTAAAGTTGTCTGAAGATGATCTTAATTTGATCATTAGTCATTTCAGAGGTGCAACTTAATTTGTGTTTCTTGAAAAGAATTTACGGGAGAATATTTTTAGAATTCTGCTTAGCATATCCTGGTGTTTGTCATTGTCCCTGACTTATTATGTGGTGTTTTTGTAAGAATGCCTATCTTCAGGTAATCCTGAGATGCATCAGACAAACCCAAATTGAGAGACTATCTAAAACTATTCAGCACATTATGGGACAAGAAGGACAGTAAGTAAAACCATTAGTAAAACACTCTCAAAAACATTTGCCGTTATTTGCCATTTGTTGTTATTGGTTTTGTTGCAATTAATTTCTTTTCTACTTTTATTTCATTTCATTTTGTTTAGTTTATTTTATTTTTTCCATAATTTTATTGAGACACAAATAGCAATGAGACAGTTTCAAACCAAATTGGTAGGACAGTTTCAATAATTAACACATTGCTACATTGTTCCTAGTGGTTATTTGCCATACAAGATGCAGACATGATATCCTGTTTACAAACACTATTAGAACAAATCCCTCTATTCATTAAGAGAATGTGACTATACATTTATCCTAACCATTCTGAATACACAGATACAAAATGGGGGGTGGTGAATGAAGGCAGGAGACAGGAAAAGGAATGTTGCAGGACTGTCCTGCTTCAAGGTTGTACATGGTTAGATTTCTGGACTTACATGTAAACGTAAGAATTATATAAATCTTTATGCCTATTTTTAAAATATATTCTAATTTTTAAATGTTTTTTCATCATATTCTATAGGGACTTATTTTATTTTATTTTAGGGAAGGGTCTACAGGATGTTCAGGGTCTCACTAGTAGATCAGACTCGTAGTGATCCACCTGTTTACAGCCTCCCAAGAGCTGGGATTACAGGAGCACACTACCACGCCCAGTCTCAATTGCCATCTCAGAGCATCTTGGGGGCAGGGCCTACTGGCCCCAGTTCCTGCTTGCAGCCACTTTAATTTGCTGAGCTATTTGGCACATCCTGTTGCAATTATTTTCATAATTTCATTGTGGATATGTAAGATAATACCACTTGGAAATTTGGATGAGAAGTGCGTACGATTTTCTGTATTTTCAACTAAGTTTGCTGAGTCTTATGCTTTGCTTATCTGTGGATTACTCTAACACATAGAGCCAGTAACACACAAAGCGTGTGGATTATAAGTCGAGGAAATGATTAAGAGTAATGTCCTTGAAGTGATATAAATGTGTTTCTGCAATTAGTATAATCCATTATATAAAATTTATCTAACTTGATTAAGCTTTATTCCCCACTCTTGTAATATTTTCTGAATTTCTAGGACTAAATGATCAAGAAAATATTTAAATATATTATTAAAATTACCAAAAAATATTGTCAATATAATTTAATATTCAATAAATCTTACAAGATTATATGTGAAAATTTTTATCACACTGTCATAATTATCATAAAAATTCAGGTGAATGGTATGCTGTGAAATAGTTTCTGCATATAACAAAAAGTGAGTTTTATTTCCTTTGCTTATTTTATACATTTAACATCAGTTTTTTTAAGATAAATATCTAAAAACAAGAATAAGTATATGAAGTTAATATATCAATATTACTGCATGTGCTTTGAGTATAATCAGTATCTGAGGTAATAAACTTACATCACTACTGACAATTTTATTCGTTGATAAGTTATCTGTGAATGACAACAGAAATTTGTAGTTTTTTAAAAAGATAGAAGACTGGCCAAGTAACTCAGCAGATTAAACACCTGCAAGCAGGCACAGGGGCCGAGGGTTCGATCACCGAGCCTGCCATGCCAGCCCCATCCCTGGGGCAAACTGAGAGGGCAATTGAGACTGGGCGTGGTGGCACGTACCTGTAATCCCAGGTCTTGGGAGGTTATAACAGGTGGATACTGTGAGTCCGATCTAGTAGTGAGAACCTGAACACCCTGTAGATCCTTCCCTAAAATACAGAAAAAAGAAAAAATATATATGATATAAATTTGAATTCAAAGTCCTGGATTTCAACTTTTCACATTACAATTTTTTTTTATTAAACAAGCTAAAAGAACCCCAGACTCTTAGGTTCTTTAGCTTCCTGCGTTACTGGACCAAAACCTTAGTCTTGCTTCATGGTGTATCATTTGCATGTTACTGTCCTCTGGATTATAAAAGGTGAAGATGATGCCATGGTATATGCTAAAGATGAAGATGTCAGTCAACCCTAAGGTCATACTGATGTGTGATGAAAACAGGCAAATTATGCCATAAAAAGTTATGCACAACGCTAAATGGTAATGTTTTTATTGGCTACATCTACTATTTACAAATTGATAGACTGAGAGAATTATCACTATATATTTTCATAAACCTTTACTTCATGAAACAGTGTCAGTATGATGCCTCTAAATTGTTGTTTACCATCCCCTCAGTAACATCTGAAAGTATTTTTACATATCTGCACATACGATAAGTACTTGTGACATATTTATCTTAAATTACTTCATTTATGAGCACCATGATAGTTGAAAGGGATTATATAGATCATTTCATGTCAAATACTGTCTCAGGAAGAAAATGTGTAGAATTAAGTAGCACTTACTTTATTCTATTTTGTTTTTATTCTGATCATATCGAATGTCTCGTAGAAGCAGTGTATCACCAAGTAGCTATTTTCGGTAAAGTTGGAGGAGTTTGGACTGAGGCATTTTTGTATTGATATCTTGAGAGTTACATATCCCTCGAGACCAATTACAAAGGTTCACAAGGTGTTTTTTTGTTTTGCTTTTTCTTGATGCCTTTTTAATGAGGCCTCCCAGTAAACAGCAGCAAGCATGAGGCTTTCCTGTTGGAAACCTGTCTGCCGCCTTCAACCATTTATTACTAATACATCTGGGAAATGATTTATAAATTAAATATTAGGAAAATGTACTTTAGGAAAAGAAGTAAGAAGTATAATTTATAATTCTCATTTAGAGGAAAATAATACCAGCAATTTGCTAATGGAAGGACACCAAGAGTCACTCATGGAAACACAGATGGGGTTTGTGTAATAAATAGAAATGGAGACTAAGTGATCTTCAGCATGATCTTTGTTTGAAGTTCATTTTTCCTCCAGATGAACCCTTGAAAAATTGGGAAATGATAAGGAACTGAGTTTAGGTTATTGTGTGATTCCTCCATGTAACAAAAATACAGCGTTTTGTGTACAAAGTGAAAAGGATTTCACTGTAAGATAAAATGGGACATTATTGATGCCAATGTCATCATGTGTTTGATCTGGAAGAGTTTTTCCATGTAATGTCAGAACACTGTCATTGTGCAAAGGATAACACTGAGACTGTACTTACTTGTTACTTATCTAAGGTATCAGAATTTTTTTTTTTTCTGAACTGGGGATTGAACTCAGACCCTTGCGCTTGCCAAGTAAGCGCTTATTCCACTGAACCAGCTCCCCAACCCTCAGATCTTTTAGAATATATATTTTTTCTGAACTTATTTCCAAAGTTTATATTGAAATTAAACTTTGCATGTGTGTAATGGTTTTTTCTTTTTTGAAGCATAGACATACCACTAGTTAGGTAGAGAAATTAGGCCCAAAGATTTCAAAAATATATTTTGCATTTGTACTATTACACAAAGAGGAACAATACCCATGTTTAGACACCTAGAATTTAAGAAGACAATTATTATAACTTTGGTATCTTCTTTTAAAGTATGCAATTCATCTAGCAGGTTTTATTGAGTAAAACCATTTGTGATTTTGAAACGAAAACATTCTGAGTAATTTCCACGTATCTTTTCAAAATAGCTAAAAGCTTTGCATGTTTTAATTCACAAGTAAAATTGAATACATAACTGTAAAATTGTAATACTGTGACTGGTATTTTTACAATGTGTTTCAGTGTTATTGATTGATTAACTGATGTACTGATTGACTGATTGTTTCTTTGAGACAGCAACTACTTACATAGTCTGTGTTGTTCTCAAACTCACTATGTTTTTCAAGGCATTGAACTTGAAATCCTCATACCTCAGTCTCCTGAATGCTAGGATTACAGGTGTGTACCCTTGTCCACAAATGCCATTTTTCTCCTCATCCTACTATTTAATTTTTTAATGCTACAGGCAAATGAACTCAGGGCCTTCATACCGAGCTACCTCCCTGGACCTTTATTTATATTTTTATTTATTTTTTGAGACAAAGGCCTCTGAATCACTAAATTGCTCAGGTTGGGTTGCAACTTTCAATTATTCTATGCCAGCCTCCCAGAGTGCTGCAGTTCTAGGCCTCTGCCTCCATGCACCACTTAGCTGTTGTTTGTTACATTTTGTTTGTTGAACAAAATGTTTGTCTCATTTTTATAAGAATTATTGTTTCATATACCATACAAAACTCAAAGCCTTAACCATATATCATGTCCTCTTTATATAAAAGCTTATATGCATGTGTCCTATATAAATATACTTTATACCTGTGTTTATACATGTGAAAAATTGTATATCTCAATATACTGTGTTCCTGGAACCAAATGCTGTGCTGGTCCTGCCCCCAGGCACACTGAACCAGTGACTGAGACTGAGCGTGGTAGTGTACCCCTATAATCCCCGTGCTGAGAGGCTCGAAAAGAGGAGAATCACTAAGAGTCCAAGCTGCATAGTAAGACCCTGAGCAAAATACTCTTAAAAAAAAACATCATTACACAGTGTTCTCTAAAATGATGTCAAATATATGTTCTGAGTCAGACAAATAGATACCTGGATGATAGTTTACCTTTTCTGCTGAAATTAATTCACTAGTATGTCTTTGTTGCTCTCTTCCATTACCACATCATGGAAGGATTCCATTGTACAGCTGGTGAAAATTTTAATATTTAGAAAGATTTAGAGCAATTAATGATATCACAACTTAATCATTATGCAGTGGGTTTTTTTTTTACTAATATTAATCTAATACATTTTGGTTTATGAGAAACACTTACTGACATTGCCAGTCCTGCAGATGACCCACTACTATTATGAATTATATTGGATTATTTTGCTGAATTCATGCACCTACAATATTTAAATGGCAATGGAATACCCATCTCTAACAAAACTAAACAATAAAAAGGGGATACAAAGGAAGGACCATTTTGTATCTGTATATACAAAATAGTTAGAATAGATATACAGCTACTTTCTCTTAATTCAATGAGAAGAAAGATTTGTACTAGTAGTATTTGGACAGGATATCACATCTGCATCTTATACTATCAATAACCACTAAGAAGATAACAATATGCAATGTATTAATTATTGAAACTATCTTATTAATTGGTTTTGAAACTGTCTCCTTGCTATCTGTTTCTCACTAAAATTAATAAAAAATTTTTAAAAAGAGAAACATTTAAAGTCAAACATGTATATTTAATTATTTTTATTTACCTGGCCTAAATCATGTACTTCCAACCTGTGTTGACCTCATGTCTCTAGTTCATCTGTCAGGCAACATTGTGGTTTGGAGGAAGTATTCTGTAGGACTCATAGTCTTTGGATAAAAATTAGTATGAATGCATAATAATTTCAAAAGATTTTCATCATCTAACAGTCTCTTGAAATAATGAATAAAGAGAATGGTCTCCTATTCATTTAATTTTACTGTGTCAGGCAGTGGAAATAGAAAATTACACAGAATTAATCACTTCTTTTGACAGTTGTAAATGGTAATCTGCCATTTTTATCCTCTCAAAGAATATGTAAAGATAACTTTTATTCTCTTATTTTCACATTCTGTCTCATAGCCCTTTCATTATTAGTGATCAAAATAAGATTCAGTAGAAAGCCATGACTATGTTACTAAGGTTCTGAATAATGTGTCAACACTGAAAACCAATTTCAGATGTATTTCCATTGTTATTGCTTTACAGTGTGTGTCCTTTACTGAAATATCAAACAATGAGACTAAAGGAACTCATTCATGTGAATAAACTTAAGGATAAATTACTGCTTTCTAGTTTTCATATTAAAAGAGCAATAGTATAGTCTTTTTGACTATGGAATCTTGGTGAAACAAAGATGAGTATCATTTTTTCTCATTTGGATATTAAAATCTCAGAAATATTCCTTGGGCTCATTCTTAGTTTTGTTGTAGCATTTGCAGTTTTTGTGTGTTCCTAATGAACTTCAAGCCATGGAGTACAGACATATAAAATGTTTACTTTTCAGCTGGACCAACATAGAAAACACTGTACAGCCAATCTTTTCTATGTTATTTTTTAGTTCAATTATAATATCTGTAGTAGAATTAGCAAAACCCAAATTAAATTACATTTGCTAAAGGAATATGTAGAATATTAATATAAGATTAGGAAATTGCATTTGTAGATGGCTGTACTTTTAATTTTTTCGATGACTTTTCAGAAAGGAACTTTGATTTTCCAGACTGAGAATTTAAAAATTACTTGTTATTTCTATCAAAGGACACATTACTTTCATGAAATTTAACAAGAACAATGTATTTTCTAGCTAGTCACTGCTCCAGTACCAGTACCAGTGGCCTTCCATTGTCAGTGCTTCTGTGACATTCGTGTCCCAGCATTGCCTCACAGTCCCATATACAGTTTTTGTTATTCATAAACATGTTTCACCTCTAGACCCTGCTTCCTATGCCTGGATTCTGCTCCTCCTTCTATTACTTGTATTTAGCCTTAGTTTGAAATTTTCATGTGATTATTTACTGCTGGGCCCAATTTTAGGAACAAGGAACTTATTTCGTGTTTGATATATATCACTTATACATCCATTTGAATATTTTACATTGTTCACTCAATTCCTCCTTTAGTAACACATATTTTATTACCTCCTTGTTAGTAAAGATTAGTCATTCCAGGCGTGTTGCATCTACATACTGACATGTGTCATTATATCTTTATGTTTCTACACATACTATGCAATAGGCCCTTATAGACTAATGTATTTGTCAAGAAGTGAGACTCAGCTTGTCTGAGGCAAACCTTCTATGCTACAAGCAGAACATTGTGCCTTCATCATTGTACAGCATAACTGCACTATTAAAAAATTAATGATTTTCTGGTAACTGATGAACATTGCATTGATGTGTCATAAGTTGTGACTGAGCAGGAGAAGTAGAAATGCTTGTGCATTTGGGTATAACTCCTGGATTCTGATTTCCTAAGTTTGAAATAAAGATATTTTGACTGCTATTGTATGACAAGACAATTTACTTAAACTAAATGAGTCTTGTTATATTTATTTATAAAAAGTATATTAGAGCCCATGTTCTAATATGGTGATTAAATTAGACTATGCCTTCCGAGCAGGTTATAGGTAACAAACAAATCTCAGCTGTTATTATAATTGTTCCACTTATGCAAATCACTTTTATTAAAAATATAAGGCTCCATATGATCTTACATGCATATAGATGGTAAAAATGTTCTGTGCTGTGAAAATTAATTGACTGGCTTTTTCATGCAGCTCGACTTGCCGAAGGGCTAAGTCTTTCCTCTCATTTTGGATCTTGTGTCTCTAGCTGAGCAAGAGTGAGTGGTGACAGCCGTAGAGAGATTGCCTCTTGACTACAAATAATGAGTCCTCCAGTTTCAACTACTTCAACATTGTTCTTGACTGAATCATTTGCAAGCACTTATTTTGAGAATTGAGATATTACTGCTAAGAATAACAAAAGAAAACAAAAACTCATCTCTTTTTAAGCTCCAAGACTTTCAGTGTTGGGAGAATGCATTAAGTGTAAAAGAAAGAAAAGCATTAAAGTTGCTGGTTGTGTAAATGTATCAACCTAAAATTGCTTAGCACTAAAAATATAGAGATTGATGTATAAAATTTTGATTTTAAATATAATAAATTTCCATTATTTTGACAAGTATGAATAGTTGCAGTTGTGGATATGGTGAATATTTCATTGTCTGGTGCTGAGAGCCCAATGTTCTGTGTAGTACTTGTGTTAGCAGTTAGTAGCTGGATCAGTGCCTATGAATGGAAATGCAAGAGGATCTATTCAATGGTGCTAATGAAAGAATATAACAAAAAAACACATGGAGACACAATGGAAATGTGTAAAATAAGTCACACAGAAAGATTAATGTGCGATTATTATCTTTGCAAATTCAAGTGTCTAATTTATTTTTAATCAAATTATTTCTATACTGTGTTTTTTAATACAAGAAAACCCCAGTAACCACAGGCCTTTTGATAAACCGATCATTTTACAGAATCAATGGTATAATAGTGCAGAGTTTCACTGAGTATAATCAGGCTTAAGTAATCATTGGATGCTTTTATAAAGTGATTACTTTTTCAAGGACAGGGGTGTGATCTATCATTTTATAAGAAAGAAGTTGATTTAAATGAAGCTTAAAAATCTAAGTGCAAGAGGGTATATATTTTGCTTGAGAAATGTTTCTGTGTAACCAAAAGGTTTGATGATCTGTTAATTCCTTTTGACTTTTCCTTCTTAAGTTCTTTTCTTTTCTCTATTAATGTCTTATTTTTACAGGATTGTTTTGTCTGTCTTGTTTTTTTTGAGACAGGATCTCACTATGCAGCTCAGGCTGGTCTGGCAGCTTCCCGGGTGCCAGGATCACAGGTGTGCACCACCATACCTGGCTTGTATAGGTTTTTATAAATTACGAAACACTTACGCTTTTCCTTTTATATGGTGTTGCTGTTGAACTTATTTTTTCTCCTTTTCTTTGAAAGTTGTTTCTTTATGTCAGATCTCTCCCACCAGAAATATGTTTTTTTGCCACAGTCTTATCGGGAACCAATGCTGGAAACTTCATAACTATACTTATAACTAATGTTTGTATTGCTATAGTCTAATATTGTGGATTTCAACATAAAAGAAATTGGGATAAAAATAGTCAATAACCAGGCTTTAAATTACAATACAGTACATATTTTGAGTTTTTCTCAAAAATATAGAAGCCCTCACACAAAAGTTTATAAAAGTTTTGTTTGCAATCTCTCAAACTTGAAATCAATTAAGATGCTCTTCAGTAGGTGATAGATAAATACACTAGGTTGACATAGGTAATATAATAATGTATGCTTGTACAAAGAAATCCACTGATATTCCATGAAAAATATACACAGGTAATTTGAATTTGTATTTTTCAGTGATGGAAACCTTTCTAAAAAAAAAAAAAAACAAAAACCCTGTTTAGGAGCCAGGGAGATAACTCAGTAGAATATGTACTTTACTGGCAAGCTCCTGAGTTCAATCCCTGGCACCTCAAATATTAATTAATTAATTAGTTAATTAATTAAAATAAATAAAAAACCTGTATACTGTATGATTTCAATTGTATGGGTTTCTGGAAAAGGCAAAAATATACTAAGAATATCCTTCCTATTTCACAACACATTTCACTCCCTATTTCAAGGAAAAATGTTCTTTTTTCACAATATGAATTCCTCATTTTGGTACTTATTTACAGCCTTGTGTGTAGTCACTAGGCTGGAAGAGGGGCAGCTACACAGGGAATGCAAGGAATTTCAGGTTGGTGAAAATACATTTAATGATACAGGATGGACACTTGTCATGATGAACTTCTTTAGACCTGTCAAATGAAAACAGTAGGTTTAATTTGTAAATAAACTATGAACTATGGGTAACACATATGTGTCTATGAGGTTCATTGATTAAAACAGATGTACTATTGGTGGGAAATTTGTGGGTATGTGGGAAATATTTTTACCTTCTTAGTTTTTCAGGGATTTTAAAATTACTGCTTTAAAACAATGTCTGTTTTTGTCATGGGAATGTTTTTATTGACTTAGTTTATTGGTACATTTTAGGTACACAATAATCACAGTCATTATTGGGAATTTGTACCTATACATAATATAATTTGATTCTTTTTTTCTTTTCTCATTCCCCTATGCTCTCTTCAATTTGTCTTACCTTATTTACAAAAGCTTTGTTTCAGTTGTTTTCCTTATTTTCCCTCCTTTTTTTGCTTTTCCTTTCCTTCCTTTCCTCCTTCCCCCTCACTAGCTCTCCTTCCCATTTGAACATTTTCTTCCTGTTTCACAACGTCTATTATACATTTTGGTCCTTACTTAAAATCACATGTGAAAAATGAGATCGAAACAACATCATTAAAATAATAGAGTCGGGGCCGGGAAGATGGCTCAGTGGAATAAGTGCTTCCCTGGCAAGCACAAAGGGGTCTGAGTTCAATCCCCGGTTCTGAAAAAAAAAATATAATAATAATAATAATAATAATAATAATAATAATAATAATAGAGTCTATTAAACAGAGTATTTAAATACTAACTCAAATGTGCTTTATCACACAAAACAGCTTGTGGCACAGGCACCAAAATTAGTACTAAACCTTTAGCTGTGTAGAGTAGAATTTAGTCCTGCAGCAAATATTTGCTTACTATCCTGCTCTACATACTACTTATCATGGTCCTGTGTCAACAGGAAGCTGTACCTGGAGAATTATATTTGTTTATTTAATAACTATCGATAAAACTTAAATAAAGAATCAGTAAAATATTGCATTTCTCTAAAGTACATGCAACTTTATTCAGAAAAAAACCGTTCAGATTTTTTTTACATTTAAAACACAGGAAGTAGGAAGACAAGAAAAAAAAATATGATGATGCATGGAACACTGAGTTGACAAAAGTGATCAATGTATTAAATAAATGTTGGTTTGTATTGTGAAGGAAAGGAGGAATGCAAACATTGTCATCTCTGTGTAATATTGTTTCGAGTTCCAGGAGATGAGAGCCACTTGAAACTTATTCCAAGATAAGAACGCAGAGGCAACAAAAAATAAAAAACTTTCTAAAGATCTTATGATAAATACAGATTTAAGCTTGCTGCAGGGCTTAGGGTAAGGCTAATAGGGAAAAAGAGGTTACATAGTTCAAGTTTTAAAAATATTTTCTTAGTAATCAGATAATAGAAAAATAAGCCTCGGTTTGAACAGTAGTAAGTGCTTTCACATTGTTGCAAATAATCATGCAACAGATGTTCTCTTAATATGAATTACGTACTAAAACTTTCAGTATGCATAAAACTTGAGATATCATCTATATTCCACTGTAATAGCACTTTCTTTATTATTTTCTATTTTTATTCATTTTAAAAAGAAGAAAAATAGCAATGAAACAATCTCAAAACATGTTAGTAGGACAGCTGAAATAATTAATACATTGCATACTGTTGTCTTCGTAGTAGTTATTCGGATAAGATGCAAACAGGATATCTAACCAATATTAGTACACACCTTTCTTCTCATTGAGCGAAGAGAAAGTAGCTCTATATCTATCCTAACTATTTTGTATATACATATTTTTTCACAACAAAATGAAATGGTCCTGTATTTATATCCCCTTCATTTGTTTTGTTCTGTCACAGATGAGTGTTCCATTGCAGTTAGAGAAACTGCATTTGAGGAAGTTTTCAGATGTCCTTTTCATACTTGATGCCAGTCCAGAGATTGTAGGTACTTGAATTCAGCAAAATAATCCAATATAGTTCAATAGTCCATAATGGTAGTGAGTTATCAGCAAAACTGGCAATTGTCTGAAGTTATTGACTTGAGCCTTTTATAGCTCAGCATATTAACATAGCTTTACTTTTTATATCTTGTGATTACATTTTTCTGCTAGATGGTTAAGACCAAGTTAAAGCAATACCATTAATACAACTAAAAATGTAACTTTTGCTAACTGAGAAGGTCAGTCAAATCCTCTCAAGTTTTACCCCGGAACCATGGATGGTACCTTGTGGATCTTTTGTCAGTGCCAGCCATCTGAATGTAATAGAGCTTTTTGTACCTTAGAACATTCAATTTCTATAACTAAAGTTAGAAATAACTAGAGTTAAAACCTTTGAAGTACACCAAAAAAAAAAAAAACAAAAAAAAAACAAAAAACGGAGATATGTCTGCATCTTGTCCTTTGACTAACTACAACAAAGACAACAATATACAATGTATTAATTATTGTAAACATCCTATTCACCTGTTTTGAAACTGTTTCATGGATATTTTCTCTTTTTTTCTCATTAAAATGAATAAAAATTATATAAATGAGAGACCGGAGTGGGCTGTAAAAATCCGCATCTGAAGATTCACACTTGTTTAAGACATATCCAACATTTGTGAATTCTGAGAAAGAGGACAGTAAAACTCATCTCTGTAAGTCTCTACCAGTTCAATGATTCAAAAACTGTGTGCATTTTAGTGAAATGTAATATGGTTGACATAATACTATGTGGCAAATAGAGAAGTCTGCAACTAAAAGATAAAGCATTTATATGTCAAACAGTATTGTATGCATAAATCTGAAATGTAACTTTGAACCAGTTTTTCTAAACTTTCACTAACACGCTTAATACGATGTCACACAGAGGATGCAGAGGGGGCACAGCGCATGTTAGGCAAGCCTAATGATAACCGAATCCCTTCATGTAGTAAACAAATACAGCAAATCTTCAAAGGAGTAATCAAGTGTATCTAAATGTGAGTGGATGATCTATTTCTTTTTCTTCACTCACATACATTAATATATGCACACACATCAGCTGAAAGTTATATTTCCTTATACTTTCTGACTCCTTCATTTTTCTAATTACTTGATGAAAATAATTTTTAGCTACAGGTTGCATAGTATATGGATTCTAGTATGTGGATTCTGCCAGTCACTGTCACTGAGAATTTGCTGGCCTCTGCTTTTCATGCACCATAGTAGCAGACACAGGCATTGTGACCCCCTGCAGCTTCGCTGCCAGTGCTTTGCCTATGTGTTTCAGGCCTTAGGCTGAGCCCTTGGGATCTTCTTACCCCTAGTACCTGCTGCTTTCTTCCTGAGAACACTTGCTCTGAACTGTGGGAAACTACATGGTAAGGATTTCATGGTGCCTGGATTCACAGCACACAAAATTCCCCTGGAAGAGATCACAGGGCGAGGGAGAAAGCCTCCCACCAGTCATGCTGTTCCTACAATACCCGCCCCTCACAGGAACTACCTTACTCAGCAAGGCTAGAGTTAATTCCTTCTCGTGGCAGCATCTTCCAGGAACTGCCACCTCCCACTAGTGGGTAGCCTATATGCACTCCCCGAAGTCACACTTCTGTGTTTTTAAAGATAGCATGAACAGCCATTGTATTTATTATAACAATTGCCAAGAACTGAAATAGCTTTGTTGAACAGAATAGTAAATACATTGCAACTTTTCTCTAATATAGTCAGGGTCATCTTTTAAAGTAGCAGTCTTATTGCTATATCATCAAGGTGAAAAAAAAAAAAAAAAAAAAACAGAACTCCAGTCACACAGAGATTAGAGAATTTGCTTAAAAACATTCAGGCAAGAGACCCAGAAAATATCTGGACTTTGGTCTTCCCTTTGTCTACCCTTCAGAATGTGAGATCTAAATGTTGGTGTACCTGATGTTTTTGTTACTGTTATTGTTGTTCTTACTAGCCAATCTTGAATCTTTGAATTATAACTATTATACACTTTATCTTTCTGAATTCTGAATTTTTTTTAAAAAGATAACTAACTCAAAGCCAACAGAATATATCATTGTGTAGTCCTCATACTAAATTTGAGAAGGGGTTAAGCCACGTACATCTATGGCCTGGCCCCAGAGAGGAAGGGAGTCCAACTTTTAAAGTCAATTTGTGTTATCCTTTGTACAAATAATCCCAATATCACTTCCTTTTGAGGAGCCCCCATGCACCCATTTTAAAAATGTTTCCCAGTTGGAAACAGGAGAAATCCAGGGGTTGAAAGATCTAAGCTTAATTTTCTAACTCTCATAACATTGGAGCTCTAAACCTGATACTGTCCAGTCTTGCTTCCAGTTTCAAACTGCCTTAAAACAAGGGTATGATAAATTCTAAATGACATGTAATATTTGGATTCCTTAAAACCTGTATCAGGAAAATAAATAAAAATGTTGATTGAATACTGAACTATAAAGCCCTTGATCTACAAAGTATTTTTCACATCCTGTCTGCCTCTCTCTCTCTCTTCTCTCTCTCTCTCTCTCTCTCTCTCTCTCTCTCTCTCTCTCTCTCTCTCTCCCCTCTTTCTTTCTCTTTGAGAAGGATTTTTTTGGCTGGCTCAGGCTGCCTTAAGGACACTTCTGGTTAGGCATGGGGAGCTAGGGATAGAATTGCAGTCCCCTGCACCTGACTGGGTTTGCCCCAGCAGACACTTAAACAACTTAGCTAACCCAGAAACCCCCTATTTATTTATCTTTTATGTAGTCTCACTACCCAAATCAGACATGTAGTGATCTTCCTGTTTTAATCCTCTCAAATGGTGAGATTACAGGTGCATGCCACCATGTCCAGTCTCAATCGCTGTCTCAGAACACGCTGAGAACTGGGCTGGCACAGCATGCTGGGAATCAAACCTCAGTTCTTACATCTGCCTAAGTAGGTGCTTTAATCTGCAGAGCTATCTGGCCAGCTTCCTTACTTTTAATTTTTTTCATAGAATTTATGTTATTTTGGATCTGGATGGAATAAAGGAAATTATTTTAACATTTTTCTGAACCTGCATGTGTCAAGATACTTCTGTATTTTAGAGGAATAGATTTAGCTTTTTGTCAAAGTGTATAGAGATCTCTTGACAGACAGGCAGAGATGTTAATAGCCTGGTTTCCTCTAATGGCTGATGGTGACAATTTCAGACACACTCATCAAAAAGTAGCTGTGGTGGGACACTCAGGTAATGGAATAGAACATTTCCTAAAAATTAGTTAGTGCTTTGTTTGCCAATATATAATTTATTTTATCCCTGATGGCCACCTGTCCTAAGCTTCTAGTCCCAAGTCTGCATTCCCATGAAAAACTGAGAATGGAGCTCTGACTTACGTTCTTCTTTCTTTTCACATTAGCTTTGTGTGTTAGCGTGTAAGATGACGCCACTGTCTGCAGCGAAATGCACTTGGAATGTGCTCCAGCAGCAATGAACTGATAGCCAATAGATAAATAATTGATTCATCTCAGGACATTCCGGCTCTCAGATGTGATGTCCCTGAGAAGCTTTTCTGTCATTGTTTTTTGGGGAGACCCCAAGTTTTTCCCATTCCTTATTACTATTATTTTCTACAAATGGATAATTTTTGACAGACTCCTGAGAGCAGTCAAGTGTCAAATATAAAGTCATGGCCGGTGCAGCTGCTGTTGGGATCACACGCTCCATTTATTCATTATGGGAAGCTCCGATGCACACCCATGTGGTGCCACTTTGTGTACCTGTCAGTTTAGTGCAGCTAATGAACATTGATCGCGCTCTTTCAGCGGCGCTCTTCGGTGCTTCAAACCAGAGAGCTGTGGCTTCCGGATGACATCATGGAAACTTCCTTTGGCTTGCAAACGTGCCTCTGTGCAATCTTTTCCCCCCAAACTACATTGATGAACACAATAAAATAGACTTTACCTTAGAATTCAGTAAGAAAGAAAATACATTAATTAAAATTTTCCTCTAGTTTTGCTAGTCTATATCTGATGTTTGTCCACTTTAAGTATATGTTTGTCCACTTTAAGTATATGCTGGGAACCGAACCTGTGTCCTTGTGCTTGCCAGGCAGGCACTGAGACTGCCAAGCTATCTCCCTACCTCCTGTCTCTTTTCTATAATGTACAACAATAGATTGGGTGATAATTGAGCATACACTCAACAAAATTTGTGAATAATGAAATATTGTAACAAATGATATTTATTTATCTGTTCATTCATTTTTAAATTTCAGAGTACAGAAAGATAAGTCCCCTAATAGGTATTTTACCACATAAGATAAGCATAGGAGGATAAATTTCTATACGCTAGCATTTAGCATGCTCAAAGCTATGAGACCCCTTTCTAGCACCAATAAACAAAAGACGGAAAGAAAGACAAAAGAGATGCATTAGCATGTGTGCTTTGTATCCTGTCTGAGAGTTGAGTTCTTATAATTGGAAGAAGCTCTTTATAAATGAATGTTTTGTTTGCTATCCCAATGTTCTGGAGCAGATTAAAAAAAAAAAAAACTTGTCCAATTTGTAATGATTAACTCACAACTGTTTTTTGGGGGGATAATATCCTAATCAGCTTTGGGGAAAGGTAAAAACATTTATATTTGCATGTATTGTTATCACAATGTTTATATTCCAGTACTAGATACATTTTAAAAATATTGTGGCAGTACTTGTTTAATTATTTGGTGTTTTCCTGGTATTGAATAATTTTAAAAATGTTTTATATACCAATAATATAATAGTAGAGTATCCTGAACATGTATTCATGTTACCATTGAATTCTAGTACAGGGTCTATAGGATCTCACTACTAGATCAGACTCGTAGTGATCCTCCTGTTTTCAGCCTCCCAGGGGGGGATTGCAGGTGTATGCCACCACACCTGTATCAATGGCAATGTCAGCACACCCTGGGGACATGGCTTGTGGTGCCAGGGATCGAACCCTGGTCCCTGTGCTCTACCTAAGCAGGTGCTTTAGTCTGCTGAGCTATCTAGCCCATCATTACAATAATTTCTTAAGGGATAACAACTACAAAAGCATGTGATTTTTGACACCAAAATCATAATAAGGGAGAAGTAAAATTGTAAGTGTTTTCTATGCAATCAGATTTCAGTTATTAGTGACCTAAAATATCCTGTTATGTTTTATTTAATCCTCATGGTAATCACAAAGCAAACCTGTATAGTAGATACACCAACAGGAAAGAAAGGAATCAAAGCATACTATTATTGAAAATCATTGAACTACAAAGGAATGTAGAATAAGAAAAAGTGCCAAGAACATGTAAACAACCACAAAGCAAACTATAAAAGGGGTATGCCCTTACCTATCAATAATTAATGGAACTGTATATGAATCAAATCTTCAAGGAACATGTGATGTTGAAATAAATTATTCTAAAAACAAAAAAAAATGTTTATATTCCAAAACCTCTTATGGAGGTTTTGTTCCATTACATTAGAGTACAAAATAGCTGAAGAAGACAATTGTGTTTAAATTATACTACTGACTAATCTAAACAAGTTGTAGGCTTTCAAATTTGCTGACAAAAATTCAAATTGAATCATTAGGACAACTGCCTCACAAAACCAGCCTTCAAGTCTGATAACCTTGCAAAAATGAATGGAACGTTTCATGCAGAACATCCTGTGCCTTCTGAAAGAAAAACAAAATCTTACTTGGCATTCTGTCTAAAGCTTATAATTTAAAACCAGTAAACATTTATATACCTGAAATACATTCTGAAGTATTTTGTTTGTCATAAAAGATAATTATTAATAATGTAAGTAATGATACAAAGACAGTTTTGAAATTTAAGATTCACATTTATAGTAGAACGTGATAAGCCCATTAAAAATGATACAATGAATAGGCAGGTCCATTGCAAAAATAGTATGTAGGATGATATATATATATATATATATATATATATATATATATATATATATGGATGCTTTTCATTTGTAAGTACACTTGTTCATATATTTTTGTTTGTAAGTAAATGCAAAGAATACATTTTATAATTAAAAGAGACATGGAACATTGGAAAGAGGATTTTGATACAAGTATCTCCATTTTTCAGTGTTTTACAAAAATAATGCATTAAACTGAGATATAAAATAAGTAGTTGACTTTTTTCTTTCAGAAAAGGAAAACAAATTTATGAACCATGAATGTAGAATCGGTGTTAATCCTACTAACTTGTATTCACTGAGCACACACTTTGTGTTAGTCACTTATAAATAGGCATACAGTAGAGAGCCAAAAGATCATGTCCTGACTTGGGGAAATGTGAATGATTAAAATTTGTGTATGTATCTCAATTCTTTATTAGATAGAAAAAGTAAAAAAAAAAGTTAGAAAACTAAACTGTCTCAATGAAGTTTTCCTAAAGAAGAAATTATCTTCATCAATATCTGACATCTGAATTAAGGTTAGAAGCAGGCAATCTGCTTAAGATGTTAGAACACTGGAAGCACTAAGAAAAGAGTAACAGTAATGCAACAGTAACAGTTGCATGAGTAACAGTAATGAGGACTACATCTTGGTCAAGAAAATTTAAGAATAGGGCCAGTTAGTTAGCTATATCTGGTTCCTTACAACCAATGTGTGAATTAGCATATGGCAAGCCATCCAAAAAGATCAGTAACTATAACTCTCACTTTTGAACAATGAACTAGTAATTTTCCATATATATATTCATTTGATATCCACTTGATTCAAAGCTACTTCAGTTGAACTTTCTCACCATGACTGGTAGCATTTCAAAATCTAACATTGCCCAGGTTGTATAAAGACATCACCTGAACTAACTCTTCATCTTTCTTCCTTTCTTTCTCTCCTTTTATCCATGTGCTTACACATTCCTGCATCCAATAAACCATCTGTGGGGCACTTGCCATATGCCACATGTCAGAAAAGCAAGTATGTTTCTTACCTTATAAATATATATTCTAACAGAAGAAACAAGGAATGATTAATAAGCAAGATAAATGTGATTATAATGACTGGGATTCTGAGGTAGAGACTGGTAAATCTACCTGAGTAGGTATGTTCAGAGAAGGCCTCTGTGAAGAGGTGGCACTCATCTGAGTCTGTAACATTAGATGGAGCCCTGTATGGAAAAAAAATGGGATTTGCAAAAATCTTGATCTAGGAAACAACTTAGAAGAAATATAAGACCTTGTCTCAATCTGATAACAGCCACCTTTGATAAGCCAATAGCTAACGTCATACTAAATGGTCAGAGACCAAGAGCTTTTACTCTAAAGTCAGAAACAAGACAAGGATGTTCACTATCACTAGTCCTATTCAGTGTAGTTCTAGAAACATTAGTCAGGGCAGTTAGACAAGAGAAAGAAATAAAAGGACTAAAGATGGGGAAAAATTTAAATTATATTTATTTGCTAGAGACACAATACTCTCCTCAGCAGGCTGCAAATACTCCCCCAAAAGACTCTTAGAACTAATAATCAGGTTCAGTAGCATATCAGGATACAAAGTAAACACTAAGATATGATAGCATTCTTGTAGACAAATATCAAACTCACTGAGAGAGGAATTAGGAATAAAGCACTTTTCACAATTTCAACAAGAATATTGGAATACTTAGGAATTAATCTAATGAAAGACACCAAAGACATTTATATTGAAAACTGTAATATTCAGAAAAAAGGAGATTGAAGAGAAATTAGGAAATGAGATGTCCCCTGTTCACAGTTATGCAAAACTATTATAGTGAAAATGGTCATACTTCCAAAACTACTATTCACAATTCTTGAAATCCCAATTAGAATACCAAGAGCATACATAACAGAACTAAAGAAAATTCTAAAATGCATATGGAATCAGAAGACACTCAGAATAGAAAAAGCGCTTATAGGCAACAAAGACAAGGCAGGGGGCAGTATAATCCCTGATTTTTTAAAATTAATTTTATTGATAAATAGCAAGGGACAGTTTCAAAACTGATTAATAGGACAGTTTCAATAATTAATACATTGTACATTGTTATCTTCTCAAAGGCTATCCATAGTACAAGATGCAGACATGATATCCCGTCCAAGTACTATCAGTACAAATCTTTCTTCTTATTGAATTAAGAGAAAGTAGCTGTATGTCTATCCTAACTATTCTGCATGTAGATACAAAATGGTCCTTCTTTGTATCCCCTTGTTTTGTTTAGTCCTGCCAGATATGGGTATTCCATTGCCATCTAAATACTGTAGGTGTGTGAATTCAGCAAAACAATCCAACACAGTCCAGCAGTCCACAATAGTAGTGGGTTATCCGCAGAACTGGCAATGTCAGAAGTTGTTAACTTGAGACTTTCATAGATAAGCATATTAATATGGCTTTACTTTATATATCTCATTTTATACTTTTCTGCTAGATGGTTAAGACCAAGAAGTTAGGCTACAAAGCTAAAACAAACAAACTTCCAAACCCCAAAACAAAACAGACCCAATGATCAGCAGAACAGAATATAAGTTGCAGACAGCACTTTAGGCTCGCTTAGGTATCTTATCTTTGACAAAGAGGCCAAAACTTTCATTGGGAGAAAATAGTCCCTTTAATAAATGGTACTGGGAGGACTGGCTTATAATACCCTAAAGAGTGAACCTAGACCCATATGTCTCACTATGTACTAAACTAAAATCAAAATGGGTCACAGATCTAAATGTTAAAATAGAAACACAATCTCATGGAAGATAGAATAGCTCAAACTCTTGGAGACATAGGTGTAAGCAAAGACCCTATGAACCAAACACCAATCACTGCAGCAAGATTACAAAGAACCAATATCTTCAGAAAACATCCAGTTGAAAAGCTTTTGTCCAGAAAAAAAAAAAGACCAGCAGAGTGAGGTGAGAACTCCATAGTGAGAGTTTTACCAGCTATTCCTCAAAGGACTAGTATCACAAATATATAAAGAACTCAAAAACAACAGCAAAGAATCAGACCTCCTATCCCAATTCAAAAACCCAGTACAAAATAAGGCATCTAAAATGAATAATCATGTGTCAGATAAAGAAGTACAAATACTAAATAAATATATGAGAAACTGTTAAACATCACAGATCATTTGACACATGCAATTAAAACACTGAGTCTCACTTGCTTTGTTTTTACTCTTCAAAATAAAATAAGATTGAATTAAGAAATTAAAAACACACTGATTCTTCATCTGACTAGAGAAAAAATAGCTACCATCAAAAAAAAAAAATCAACTAATAACAAATGTTGGTGAGGGTGTCACAAAAAGGGAACTATTCTCCATTTTTTAAATTCTCCATTGTTTACAGGAGTGTGAACTGGTACTATCCTTACAGAGGTTCCTAAACCCTAAAACTAGAGGTTCCATTTGACCCAGATATTCCCTTTCTAGTCATATTTCCAATTGAGTTAAACCATCATGCCACATTGATATATGCAGACTCATATTTACAGCAGCACAATTAATAACAGCTCAATCATGGAAATAGTCTATATGCTCATCATCAGATTGATGGATAATGAAAATGTGGTATTTATATGCAAGGGTGGACTACTCTGCCATAAAGAAGGATAAACTTGAGCAATTTGTAGGTGAATAGATGCACCTTGAGAACATTATTTTAAATGAAATAAACAGGACACACAGTTAAGCATCACATTGTTTCTCTTGTGTAAGAAACTTTAGGGGTACACAAAGAGCAAACTGTAAATTATCTTATTGAATTTTTCTAGAATCAATTGCTGGTGTTGGGAATTTGGACGAGCACTGTTGGAACTCATGATTTGAGTTTGATTGGGGCATTAACTGCTAGATATGCTGTCCTCTGTAATAGTCGTCAGCAGACTCTCTGAACTGGGGTTTCTCACTGGAAGTACAGCATAAAGGAAATTATTTCATTTAGTCCTCTGAGGTCTCCCAAAGGGTAACATGCTATCTTGTTATTACCGAGATTCAGAGGAGAAGAAGACGGTTCATTACTTCTGATCCTCCACTTTTAGGAAAGCCCAAGGTTGGCAGGTCATGTAAAACAAAGAAAAAAACCTACCCATAAATACATGCTTACAATCTCTCAGAAATGCCAGGGAAAGCATTTTATATCTATTTAATATTATTTTCTTCCCATAAAACCTGGAGCACTTCTGTAATTACTCTCCTTTGTAATTAATTTATGGTTGCTGACCTAAACTATGCCTTTATTGGTAAAGTGTTAAAGCTATTGAAGAGACAATGCAGGTCAAAAAACTTGTTTCTGTTCCTATTACAGTCAATTGCTAGACCCTTAGTAAATGTCTGTTGAGTGAAGTTGAATTGAATTAGTTTGAATTGAGTGGAATTGAATTGCTCTGAGAGAGCTATAGCTAAACCAATTATTACTGCACCCCTCTACTAGTGTTTTCAGCAGAATTTTTCAAATATTATTCACTCATCCAACATTTTATTGAGTGCATACCTATTAAGAGCTAGACAGAAACTCAAGCAGGGCTATGAATTTACAAATTAAATAATCATTTGTCTTATCCATAATTGCTTGTAGTACACAGAGGAAGGTAATGTGTAATGCACCACCTGTGTAAGTAGAGTTACAGGGATTTTTTCACAGGGTCTTTTCCACAAAAAGCACAGTAGTGAGTAGAGTCAGGAAAGACTTCAGGCAGATCTGGCTCTTGGTTAGAGTCTAGGATGGGACCTTTAGATTCCTCTGGAGTCATGGATGCCATTGCTGATGCAGAGAAGTGAGGCATCATATGCTTTCTCTTAGTGCTCTCTCAACGTTGTAAAGTATCTTATTGAATATTTCTAGAAATAATTTCTGTTTGTCTCTGGTGTTGGAAACTTGGATAAGCACTGTTGGAACTCATGATTTGAGTTTGATATGGGTGTTAACTGCTAGATATGCTGTCTTCTCCTAGCTGCTTCACATTTTTCCCATTTATAAAGAGATATAAATTGGGGCCGGGAAGATGGCTCAGTAGAATAAGTGCTTCCCTGTCAAGTGCAAGGGCCTGAGTTCAATCCCCGGTTCTGCCAAAAAATAAATAAATAAAGAGATAAAAATTGTTCGATTATAAATAGTGTGTGTTAAGCCAATAATATTGCTTTAACAGCGCCGCTGGTGTAGTGGTATCATGCAAGATTCCCAATAATATTGCTTAGATCCATACTTAGACCCATTTAATATGGTAATTGGCTAGAAAATATATTATCTTATTTCAGTGTAAAATACAGGGAATAGACCTAGTTTACAGATCTTTATGTTAAATTACACGTTTATCAGGTTATGAAATATTGTCAATGGGGCTGGGGAGATGGCTCAGTGAATAAGCGCTTCCCTGGCAAGCACAAGGGTCTGAGTTCAATCCCTGGTTTGGCCAAAAAAAAAGAAATATTGTCAAGAGGAATTTTTCTACACTTTATACCTTAAATGGGGAATGGTGGTATGGTGGTCTATGCAAATTTTCAAGTTGAATTAGGTAAAATATTGATGTACACATTGCTTCAGCCACTCATTTTAGCTGTATCCTCATCTTGAACTTTTCTTGTGATTTCTCAATGTTCTCATTCCAGGGGAGCATCTTTATGGATAGAGTGCTTGAACACATTTAAAAACAGTGAATTCGTCTCAGTTCTAGTGAAAAATGAGAGATTCTGATAATCAGCCTGTTTATTTGTAAGTTTCACAATATTTTCCCCATTGGGAAATAAATTGAACATAAGAAAAATAAGATGCATATCAATAACTGCTCTACAGTTTAGAAGGAAATTTTCAATGAAGAAACCTACTTTCCTTAAAATAAATAATGTCTATTAATAGATTCAGTTACTTTAATTTCTTCACAATATGAGGAATGATTCCTCTATATGGACAGAGCTGAACCTTTTGTGAAATGATCTGAATTCTACAATTTAAAATACAGCATTGCAAACAATCAGAAGGCAGATTTCTGATTCTATGTATGTTTTTCCAGTAAAGGCTGACCATGTAAATGCCATGGAAAAATAACATAAATTCTAAAAAGCGATCATATGCCATGTATCATCCCTATATTGTTTGAAATATAGATATCTAAGCCGTCTTGCATATTTTGATTGAAAAACTCTAGCCTTGAGTCTGAAACTCTTTAAAAATGGAAATTTTGAAGATTCTGATCAGGGTAGTTTCTGGTGCACACTTTGAGAACCTTTGAAACATGAAGCTTAATCACTTGTCACCCTGCAAGAGTCATGCAATTTATCTCAGTAAGTAAAGCAGGACATATGCCAAGGTAGAAAACCAGTTTTGGTGTCTGATTGTAACAACATGCTTTACTTGTTGGTGGGACATTTGTCTGAGCAACAGATCAGGATTCTGTGGGGTCCTTCAGTGTTTAGTATCTGTGTATTAATAGACCATTCCCAGAATCAATATTGGTACTTATATTTTAAAGCTATGCCGTGCTGACATGTCTGTCACTTCACTTGGTCTTGCCTACCTTACATTTGTTTTATTAATTCTCCCCATGTTTATATGGACAATCTTGAGGCCAAATGCTTTCTAATCTTTAAGAACTGGTTGCTCTCCTTTACCTTAGATGACTGTCACCAATTCTTTAAAAGTGCATGGAACGGTCATAAATGGAAGATTTCAGAAAATACTCAGCTTGAGCACAGTGATCACCCTTGGCTGGTGAACTGGGTACAAGAATAGAGGTCCAGGTGTCCAGCCCTGTTGCTATCTGTGGTTTACAGGGAATGTGAAGATAAATTCTGTTCACTGAATTGATCAATTTTTGCAGCAGAGTTGTCTAGGAATGCCTCACAGAGAGGACATATAAGGTTATGTTCAATTCTTTGTTTTAAAGAGAAAGGAGCTTCAGTGAGATGGGACACTGCACCAGCTGGGGGAAACCAGCACATTCCAGGAAAGGGCTATCAGAATGGCCTTCCTCTCCCTAGGTGATCATCCTTGAAATTATGTGAGATGCTTGTTATAAATACAGATATTTAAGACTTATTAAATATTTCTGAGATGAGATTGGTAGTCTTCAGTTACATCCTATTCCTAATAAATTTATACCGTGGAAGGAATTAGACATTAGAAGCATTGGGACATTAGAGTTCCTAAAGAGTAGACCAGAGACCAAGAACTTCTACGTCATTTGGTAACAGGTATAAGTGTGTTGTCCCAGGCTTCACCTGTATCTACTAAATCAAATGCTGAGGCCCGGACAGGAAATCTGTGGGAGTTTTGGGGTGGAGGTCCAGGTTAATGGGATCAAATCCACACCTTGTATATGATAAGAATGTGCTGTGCATTCTGAGCACAGGAAATCTTCTCTAAAGACTCTTCAGGTTATCATTCTGAGCTTACCGAAGTGTGAGAATCATGGTTTTACTACATCTGGTAAATTGGTATATTTTAATTTATTTTATTACTTAATATTATAATGTGAAAGCCTGAAAATGTTAAGGATCTGTATATCTTTCCATGTATGCTTTGTCTTGAGTTTCTGCTTGCATTTGTGAGTGATAAGAGAAAATTAATTATTACTGAAACAAATATCAAGAATTATAAATGACTGTCTTAACATCCCCCCCTTCTTCTTTCTCTCCTTCCTCTGCTCACCCCATCAAATCTGGTCTTTCTTGTGAAATAAATTACACGACTCTTAACAGGTAACTAGTGTTTGAGATTGGTGTTTGAGAGGCTCTCTCTCCCCTCTCCTTCCCCCTCCTCTCCTTCCCACCTCTTTCCTCTCCCTTTGTCCTACATTATAAATGGATGAAGAGAGCAGGTGTGGTGCCCTGTGGTGGAGGGCACTATGAAGAGAGAATAAAGCAGAGATTACTGCTGAAGCCAGGGTCCTCTTAGAGGGCTGAGCCAGTGCCAGAGGCAGCCAACTCAGCAGTGAGTACGGAGGTGGTCATGTTCCTGTGCTCTTCAGTTCCATGATCTGGCTGTTTTGAAAGCAATGCCTTTTGTAAAAATCATTGGTTGTAAACTTTTTAATTTTAGGCTTGGGAATGTCAAAACTAGTACTAGTAAAAGCCTCTGGCAATAAGTAAGTTGTACTAATAAAACCAAAAGAAATAATAGCTTTATTAACATGAAAAGCAGAGGGTTTTTTCCCTTACATATTCCATGCTCAGAGATAGTTTGGTATGCAGATATTTTCATCCACTGTGTAGATTAGGTTCCCTATTGGAGAAGTACTTGAAGGATTAAGTCACAGGTCATTAACTGGTGGTACTTAAAAATCACATGCTTATCTTTAAATTATACTGTTTGAGATTTAGTTGCATTATGTGCCATTGTGTGTCTTTGTTTAATCATATCAGCTTTAATATTGTAAGCATGTATTTTGAAAATTACTCCTAATTCTCAAACTTTTTAGGCTCTCGATACTTTTAATGTATTTAAGTATGTCACAGCAGGATGTACCGGAAGTCCCAACTCATGTATGTACTTAAGGAATTTGTGTGTAGAAATGTGTGTTTGTCTTTAAATGATTGCATAACTGTACATTACAAAGCCTAATGTTGGAAAACTTCAGATTCAATTATTCATGCTTGATTGTTAGTTAATTCAAGTTTAGCACTGCTGCCTTTTGAAGTATGCGTATATATTATGTAGTTTACTTGATGGTTGTCAGTATTCCTGTTGAAGATGAAATGAGTAGGTATATTTCATGTCAAGGAATTTCTAGGTAAAAAAGTAAGAATATTTGGATAAATTCAGGAGAGCTTTCAAGAACCCCACTATCGAAAGAAGTGAAATATTACATCCATTATTAAGAAGAAAAAATACATAGATGATTTTAAAGTAGCATTTTCAAGAAAGGAAAGCTATCTTATTATTTAAACTTTCTTAGTCTGCATAATTAAATTAAATCAGCATTGTTTACAACAGGTCCAAGAGAAATAAAACTGTGCTTCCAAGTAGTATCTGTCCCCCGAAGAGATTGTTCTTCATGAGGATCTATCCTAGAAAACTGATGATAAAAGTGCAACTGTTGGGGTGGGGAATCTCCTTCAACATATTCTATTCTGCAGAGGAGAAGGTAATAAATAAGGTATTAAACTTGATTTTTAGTTCGCATTTAATTTTGATTCCTGTAGCTGTGGTATTCAGGCATAGCTTTTGCAGGTGCAGAGAGAAATTACTCAGCCCTGTGGTGTGACTAATTGTCAGTAATTGTCAAATGATGGGTTTGGGAATGTTGGTGTCCATGTCCGCTTTGTTCAGGCCCCTAGGAAACATGGGGCAGCAGTGGGGAAGTGTTCAGCCACTGAGGAATCAGGGACACTATAAATATACTAAACAAGTGAATGAAACTTTAAAGAAAAGCTTTGAATACAGTGGCATTTTAGTGAAATAGAAAACTATAAAAATAGATCTTTCACAAATGCCTTATAATTTTTTATTAACTTTCATTTGAAATTGGTTCTTACAAACACATATTTTCCTTTTTTTAAATGTATTTTGTACAGGATCTACAGGGTCTCACTACACAGACCACACTCATATTGATTCTGTTGTTTTCAGCCTCCTAAGCACTTGGATTACAGGCACGTACCGCCACCATGCCTAGTCTTAGTCACCATCTCAGTGGGGGCAGGGCTGGCACAGCATGCTGGAGATCAAACCCTGGTCCCTGTGTCTGCCTAAGCAGAGACTTTAGTCTGCTGAGCTATCTGGCACAACCCTTTCCTCTTAATGTCTTTCATTTTTACCCTTTCTAATAACTAGTTTCTCACAACAAGTATTTAATATGCTTTTTAAAAGACTACTGGAATCTATGTAGATATGAAATAGAATCTGTCTTTTAATGAAAAGAAGTGTTGAAGTGCGTTAAATAAGTAGAAATTTAATATAGCCTTAAGTCAAATCTGTGGTTTTTGAAAAGGTGTCATTTCAAATCATTTTCCAATACTTTTATTTTGCCTCCTATAATGCTGTGATTTTCTAAAAAATCAAACATACGTTTAGGATAGAATTCATTAAATAATTGAAGTTTTATAATTAATTATCTGGAATTGCTAAAAACTAAAAAAAAATACACTACATTTTATAGACCATAAAAATTTATATATATATATATATATATATATATATATATATATATATATATATATCAAGACATTTGAAATGGCTTTTTCAAAGTATGGGAGGAAGGAAACACAGCTCTTAACCAGGATGGAGAACGACCTGTCCACATACAAGGCTGCCTGCTGAGTTGTAATCCATGTTTTGGGAAGAAGCAAAATCACTAGGCTTTTTTGCGTTCTCTATTTCTTACACTGCTTAAATAGTGAATTATCATAATCTTATTTGCCATTTCCTTTCACATGTAAAGTTTTAAATTGGGAGCTTTGTGAGTTTGTCTACAAAAGGGAATGCATTATAACTTAGGAGTTTGGAAAACTTTAGTTTGGTACATTTTATTATATTACAATGACCTTCAACTACTTGAGTAGTTTAAACAGTGATGTCTACCCATCAACAGATCCAGCACTATTTCAGTGTTACGTAAGCTCCAGGAACTTACTCTCAGGCGTGACTGATGTGAATCTTAAATCGTGAACTATTTTGCAGTTGTAAATGAGAGGACACCTGTTTTTTTTAAACCGATTTTAACTCTCTCTATAACAGAAGTTTGTCTCTGAGGAGATGCTCTACATTTTAGAAGGCAAAAAGCCTTTGGGTCATTTTTAATTTTTTTATAATTTAAAAGAGAACAGAACAAAAGAGAACAAAAAAAAGAGAACAAGAGTAAAAAAAAAATTAAAACAACACAGAATATTCCTGACAAAATACTAGGAATTCAACAGTGATTATTAAGAATCCTTTTCAATAATTTAGTTTGGAGAGTTATTTACATAACGTTTATAGCTTCTTCATGCAAAAATGATTTACTTAACATGGTTCTGTAGGACAACTTAAAGGGAACGACAAACAAGCATGGCAGGGAAAAGTTCTTTTAACAAGCCCATTCCTTCCATGTGGTTCGTAAGTTAGATCCTAGTAGTTCCTGATGACCCACCTACTGTTGAGGAAGAAATGATACAGACAATGAGGAATATGGAGTCATTTCTCCAGCAAACCCAGTACTGCCTTGCAAGCCATGAGAGCCTCCATCATACTTACCGTGCTTTTCGTTTTCACTGCTTGCTCTCTCCTAACCAACTGGGTGACTGCCTTGCAATGGCACCTCACCCTTGGTTCTCAGGGGTCCAGCAGCCTGTTTGGAAGTGCATATTGGGCTTTTATGGCAAAGAACACAAGGAACCCATAGTACAGTAAGAAAGAATGAGTCTGTCACCCGAGGATCTTGGAAAAGCAATTTCAGTCATAAATGACTAAGCTCAGTTTAAAGTACATATTAAAGTGTTCACTTAATCAGCTCACTAAGAGAAAGCCTCAGCTCTGTCCTAGGCCGCGTCACCTATGGAAAGGACAAGAAGCAGTGAACACATGTCCTGAGGGACGCATCCTTGTTTCTGATTTTCTTTTCCCTTACTTTTAGTCAGTTTAATTCCTCTAACCAGTTTAAATTGTGAATAAATTGATTCATTTGTAGATTACTTTATTTCTTGTTCATCTGTAGGCTATATAGACTAAATTAATTTACATAGCTTATCTGATAAATTAGTAAGTGAAATCAAGTTGGAAACATCTTTTCCTCAGGAAACCCTTTTTATAATCTTCCCACATAGATGCAACCACCTTATTTTACAATCCTGGAAGAGCACGTAAATCCCTCTTAGTAATGTAATTGCATATTGTTTAGATTTTTGTAAAAAAAGCTTGATGACGATGAACTATAAACCAGACAACTATTCCCTTAGTAAAAATATTCTTCATGAAATAGGTAAAAATCTGTACTTCAGAAAAGTCATATTCCAGGACAGACAAAGCATAAACAATACACATCACAATGTCAGATAATGGTAAGTACAGTGCAGGTGAAATGAAGGGAAACAAAAATAAAGACCTGGGGGAGATGCAGGCTGACAGTGGGTGGGTAGGCTCAGAAGAAGAGGTCTCTGCAGGGAGAGGATGCCGTGCCAAGAGCTGAAGACAAGACGTCGTGGGAAATCTCTGCAGGCGAGAGAAGCAGCTTGGAGAGAAACGTCACAAATTATATTTTCTGAGTTTCAGGGAAAATGGGATAAATGAAGATTACACCAGGTGAAAAGTACTGGATCATAAGTCCCATTGAGTGTCCTAAATCCAGATATTGTTCCATGGAATTCACGGTACAACTTTGACCCGTATTCCACCCTTTACACTGCATCTGCCATTTAAGAATCAGGCCTGTGTTTCCCCTTGCCTCCTAACATTGAATAAACATTGGATGAGTGAATGAATGAAGGAATAAATGGTCAGAAAATGAATTGATGTCCTTCAACCCTTTTAGTATTTTACTTAAGGATTTTATTTAAGACAAAATTTATTTTGTTTATTTTGTGTTTGACATCAAAACTGTACATATTACTGTTTGGTATAATATTTAGCAAAGGTAAAGCTAAGAGTCCTAGTTACTTTCTCCTAACTGGGATGAAAAGCTCAACACCTGAAATTAAAGAAATAAAGGTACATTTCAGTTCACAGTTTGTAGAGGTCTCAGTCCCTAGTCAGCTGGCGCTGAGGCAGGGTGGTATGGCAGAGACGTCATGGATAAGAAACAGTCCATGGCATAGTGGTCAGGAGGCAGTATGAAGCAGCAAAAGGAAGCCTCCCTTTGCCTTTTAGCTCATCCAGTATCTGAAGCTTTTGAGTTGTGCCTCTCATAACCATGATGGACCTTTCTATTATCTATGCCCAGAACTCTGCTAATTCCAATCAGTGGACTAATTTAGTACCACACACCTTTAACTCCAGTATCATACACACTAGTTCCGGCCAGCTCCAAAAAATCCTAACTATGAATGAATGAAGCTTTGGGAGGACATCTAGACACAAGCCATCACAGTAAATTTTGTAGGTTATAAAATCTTCATCATTAAAATCTCTTATATTCCACATCCTGATTGGCACTGATTTCCTCCATATTGCTAGTTAAAAACAAATCTGATTGGCTTAACAGCTTGAACTTGATTGAGTGTCCATTTAAGCTTCCTATTACTTCATCTGATGGTTCATCCCAAAGATAATGTAAAGACTGATTCCTCATCACTAGATCACAGCGTAGAATTTCAGTGCTCCTAAAATAATGACATAGAGAGTAGAGCTCACAAATGTCTCTGATAGAGCATCCTGCATGCATAGGATACTGTATATGTGCCCTTTGTTCTGGACAGAGTAGCCCTGGATACACTGGAAACTCCTTTTGTCTAGGGGGTTGCACTATATCCAGGTATTGCCCCCCAAGAGTACAAAAATGGCACCCCTTTACAGATTTTTTTGTAATTCTGGAAAACAGAGGTGAAATTTAGGATATTGTAGGCCTTAATTCTGTAAGATAACTGTTAACTAGGAAATCTTCTTCTAAAGAAATTTTTGATAGACTGATTTTGTCCAAAGAAATTACTATTTTCTTGCCTAATTTTTTTTCTTTTATATTGCTAAATGAGAGGTAATTTACTATGGCGTTATGCTTCTCTCTGCCTGAATTATCCCTAAAAATTAACATATATTTTCAAATATGTGCTGAAAGAAATTTTGGATATTATTGCTATATTTTTCATGAATAATCATAATAATTGTGTGATTTTCATCTGCATTTTTTTAATGACTGATATTTAACTTCTGTTCCTTGACCTTGTTTGTCTTAAAGTTAATACCATCTTGTTTGGTATTTTCCAGGCAGCATATTTGGCTGATGCTTGCAAAACTCTCTTTCTCTACCACTTCCCCTTGTGCTGACACTTAGGGATGCTATCAACATAATTCTAAGGCTTTCTATGGAAGTTGATGTACCCCACATGGTTTTGTGTCCACCTTTTGAGTTGAGGACAATGATAATCTCTATTTTTGTTAATCTTATTTTGGTTAGGTTCTTAAATCATAATTCCCTAAACTGCCCTCTCTGTTTAGATAAATTAATCTCCAAATGCCTTGTGACCTTGGGGAGTTAATAGGTCAAGACGGTGTTAGGCTAGAACATGGAGATGATTTTCAGGATTGTTTTTTTTCCCTGCATGGCTTCACCTCTAACAGAGAGAGAAGGTCATTGGGTCCTGCTGCAGCATGGTCCTATTTTCATTACTGTACCCAACTATATTGCAGTACATATGTTCCAGTGAGCCATGCTACACTGGTGTAAAGATAAACAAATGTGATGCTAATGCGACTTGAATGTAGAATCTGTTTCTCTCTTCCATAGCCTCCAGAGTCTTAGAGATTTTTGTCCCTGTCCTGTTTAACTGGCATCTTTCTTAAAGGGCTGGTTTTACTCAGACCAATTATTTTCTCATTCTCTTCCTGATTCTTTTCATTCTCATTCAGTACAATCTCTTGTAGTGACTTATCCAATGGTTCATTCATACCTTTACCTCCATTCTGAAGTAAATTCAGCATCTAATTTGCAGCTTGTCACTAAGTGTGAAGCACCTCCTGCTATAAATAAACACACTCAGTTTACTTCTGTTTGATACTGGAAGAGTCACATCAGCCTACGTTTTACTTTGTGCTACAAGGATCTTGTGAGTGCAACTTTCATAAGTTTTTGCTCTGAAAATGACTGTGATAAAGATATTGAGGAGGGGCCGGGGAGATGGCTCAGTGGAATAAGCACTTCCCTGGCAAGCGCAAGGGCCTGAGTTCAATCCCTGGTTCCACCAAAAAAAAAAAAAAAAAAAAAAGATAAGTTGAGGGGCAAAGGCGGGAAGGCGGTTTAAGGAAACTTCTCTGCAACTGTTGGAGAGTCCGGTTAAATCTGACTTACCCACCTAATGAAGCTATTTAGTCCAAGTTTCCTTTTCTCTCCTTTTAATTTCTTTATTTGGGAGGTACATAGATTAGCATGTAAGGTATACATCATTAACAGAGAATAACAAGGAAAAAACAAAATACCAACAACAAAGCTGTTTCATTACAGATGAATATTAGACTCAGAAGTGAATGACTTGTTTTTTCTTAGTCAACAGAGATTACAATTACAGAGCAACAAGTGATGCATTTGGAATTTGGATTCAGGAATTCTGACTTGAGGCCAGAATTTATGGCCTCTGTGGCTCTGTCACTTGATCAAAGAATGGATAAAATCCCCTTGGGCACATGTGCAGGAATGGGGATGGGTGTAATCCACAGTACACTGACAGCTCTCTATGAGAAACTCTTGCAGAAGCCCTTCTGAGGAGTTTTGCTAATAGTGGCAGATCAGGCTTGCTTGGACTTCCCTATTTGCAGTCCTTCAAGAATAATCTAACCTCTGAAATAGAATATGGGGCCACTGTCAACACTTGAGGTCAGGAAAAACTCATTTTTAACTTCATCACCCTGATATGTATCTAAGTATTTTTTGTGCGCTGCTTTCAGGCTGAAGCGTCTCCGTCTGCGTCAGCTCATTCGGTCATCATCACATCCCACACGATAAAGCTGGTACCAGGGCTATTTTAGGCTCGAAGCATCACTTTCAGGTTAAGGAACTTGTCCAAGTGCTAGCAGCTTGTGAGAAAAGGACCTGCTGGCAGTCTGACTTCAGGGTCTCTGGGTTAAGTTTTGTGATAACAACTCTTGAGTTCCAGAAAAATTGACTAGCTAACCCAAGCCCACATACTGAATAAGAATTGGACTTGAAATTTTGACCAGCTCTATGTGATTCCTGAACACATTTTCTTTAGCACTACGAAATACTAAAGAGATGAAATGAACCCCCTTCTCTGTGTCTTGTTACTACTGATGACCACGTTTTCCTTTAGTGGAGTTGTTTCCCCTCATATTTACAAAGGTAGAAACATTGTCTTATCCAGGATTATAAATCTAACTACCACATCTCCAGTTATACATTCATGTTTATGCTTTTCTAGCCAGGTTTGTCAATTAAGTTGGAGAAAACATGCTCAATAGAAAAGAATGTCAAGGATAGGATCAGACCTAGCTCAGTTGGAGAAGGCCTGCCAGTGTATGTGAGGCCTTGAGTCCCATCCCAGTACTAGCTATGGGGCAAGGAAGACTATCCTTCCTGGAATGTTGGGATGATTCTTCCTCATTAAATGATAGCCCCCCCAAAAGATAACTTAATAAAGAAATGAAATTTACCCAGTATCATCATTTCTGATATGTGCAAGATCATACAGTAAAGCTATAATAAAACAATAATTTGAAACAATAACAATGGATTATATAGTGCTTAAAACACAAAAAAACTTTTGAAAATATTTTTATAGAACATGTGCTTATTTATATTATCTTATATGTTTTATAACTATCACATAAATGTTTTATATTTGTGTCATCCCCTTTGAAAAGAGAAAAAAAAAGATGCAAAATTTAAATAACTTGCCCCAAATTACCTAGCTCAATTGGAAATGGAATCAGGATTCAAATTCAGATGCTCTGGCTTCAAAGGTTGATTTAACCACAAAACCCACCAGGGGATTTTCTACTGCATGAGTAGACATACATAACTACAGTAAGATGAGTCACTGCTGGTGTTTCATTAGTGAGAAGGTTCAAAAGAGACTAAAAACAACGGCAGATGCCTTTACACCATGGCATATGTTAACGATATTTTTATCTTTATAGATGGAAGGGTGGCTTTAACTGTATCAGAACTGTTTTTTCACCTGGAGGCTCCAGAAGCGAGCAATTTGTTCATATGTACAGAAGAAAGTAAGACTGTACTGAAGAGTACGTGAGAAGCTGTATTGTGCTCACAGATCACTGGAAGAGAACTTTTGCTCTTCGTATTATGTGCTTGACATGGAATAACAGATGATAAATAGAATTTAAGGACTGTTGTAAAAATCATTATCTTTGTATGACAGACAGTAATGTTTATAAGATAATGATTATTATAGTCTTATTTCTTCTGTATATATATTTGGGCATTATTTATGTATTTTTCTACATGTTTATATATTTAATATAAGAATTCGATATTTAGGGCCTGCAAGATAGCTCCATGAACTAAGCTCCTGCTTTAGCAAGCACAGGGACCAGGGTTTGATCGAGGGTCCTGTAAGCTGCGCTGGACCAGCCCCTGGGGTGTGCTGAGGCTGTGACGGAGTCCGAGTGTAGTGGCGCAGGCCTGTAATCGCAGCACTGGGGAGGCTAAAGAAAGGAGGATCACTAGGAGTCCGAGCTGAATAGTGAGACCCAGTACCAAATACATAAATAAATAAAAAAAACCTAAAGAAAGAGAATTCAATATTTAGGCTCAATACATATTTTGAATGAAGTATTTGAGTGCTGCTGTCATTCTCTCTGTAAGTATTCCACTGTCCCTTTCAATCTTTTCTGATTGTAGATAAATATAGATACTGTTATTATCCTAACTTTAAGAATCAACAAATAGCGAAATATTTGGAAACCCATCAAATGCCCATCAACTGAGGAATGTATTGTATTGTATTGTACGTATTTATTTATTTATTTATGTTATTTAATGCAGAATCTACAGGGTCTCACTACACAGATTAGACTTATAATGATCCTCCTGTTTTCAGCCTCCCAAATGCTGGGATTACAGGCACATGCCACCATGCCCAGTCTCATTCTCTATCTCAACATGCCTGGGGGCAGGACCAGCACCACACACTGTGGATGGGTCTGAAGTGCCTCTACCTGCCTATGCAGGTGCTTTAATCCACTGAGCTATCTGGCCCTGAGCAGTGGATTTCAAAAATGTGCTCTTTTCATATAATAGAATAGTATTCAGCCATAAAGAAGGGTAAACATAAGACTTTTTTTTAGGCAAATGGATGCAACTAGAGACTACACTCTTAAGTAAAGTTAGTCAGACTCATGTGTGTAAACATCATGTTGTCTCACTAGTGTGAGAAACAAAGCAAGTAAATAAGATCCAAAATGTACAATAGATATTGGAAATAGGGAAGAATCTGTCCAAAAGAAAAGAAAAGCTGTGATGGGCGAATGGAAAAAGGAAAGGAAGAGAAAGGAAAATGTGGATATAAATGTAGATATTTGACAAGATGGTTACATGGCTAGTATCTTTCACTTCATTGAAAGAAATGTTTGTGCTAGTATTGTTGGGACAGTACTTCATGCCTATATCTTGTACTCTGAGCAACTATTATGAATATAACATACACAAAGTGTTCATTATTTATGCCCACCTGGCATGTTTTGAAATGGTTTGTCTGCACTGTCAATTTTTCTCTTTAAAATAAAAAAATAATAAATACACGTTATCATGTATTCATATATATAATAAAATTAATATGTATGCTTCTCCAACAAATTATTTTCATCATTCCATATTTCAGAATACTACTCAGTGATGGAGGATTGTTATGAAGTTAATCCCCCTTTATTTTATTTAATTAATAGTGTCTTGAAATCCTTTTAAAGTCAAGGAAAGAACTTATACAAATCCTGTTTCTTTAGGCTATTTTTCTTCATTACTAATGATGCAGTTTGATTGGCCAAATTTAATCTCTTGGACCACTGCATTCATCTAATTTTTCTCTTTAGCAAAAATTATATTGCTCTACACACTAATTTCCTATTTCAATACTATATGTGATAGGCTGAACTTTCTTGATGATTCTTTGGTTATAAAATGAACAATAGGTCCCTTACTTTTGCTTATGTGATATACATCATAATTTATCTTTTTTAAAATTAATTTTATTGAGAAATAAATAGCAATGAGACAGTTTCAAAACAAGTTAGTGGGACAGTTATAATTAATGCATTGCATATTGTTGTCTTCGTAGTAGTTATTCATAGTATAAGGTACAGACATAATATCTTGTTTAAACAATATTAGTACAAATCTTTCTTCTCATTTAACTAAGAGAAAGTAGCTGTATATCTCTCATATTTGTTTATTTTCATTTTAGGGAAGGGTCTACAGGGTGTTGAGGATCTCAGTACTAGATTGGACTGTAAACTGCTTGTTTACAGCCTCCCAAGAGTTGCGATTACAGGCACACGCCACCACACTCATCTCAATTGCCATCTCAATGCACCCTGGGGGCAGAGCCAGCATGGCAGGCCCTGGGATTGAACTCCAACCCTTGTGCCTGTTTGAAATCCTATTTTGTATATAAAGATATCTATCTATCTATCTATCTATCTATCTATCTATCTATCTATCTTTCACTAAAAATGGTCCTCCATTTGTATGCGCTTTTTCTGTTTAGTTTTGTAAGAGATGGTCATTCCATTGCCATTCAAATACTGTAGATGTATGAATTCAGCAAGATGACACAATATAGTCCATTAGTTCAAATAGTACTGCGTTATCTACAGAACTGGTAATGTCAGAAGTTGTTGACTTGAGCCTTTTGCAGCTCAACATATTAATATGGCTTTATTTTTTGTACCTCATGTTTATACTTTTCTTCTGGATGGTTCTGTTGGAGGAGTCTTTGGTTCCATAGAGGAAAGTGATCAACAATGCAGAGCATGCCTAAGGAGAATCACCTAGTGAGAAAACTTTCTCAGGCTTTCACAGAGAGCAAATGGGTTAAGCAATGGTCATGACTCATCCACATGGCTGACATTGACACAAGATCTACAGACTGCTGTACAGGGCTTCAGGGTAAATCCTGAGAGGATTCAACAGATCTTGTCAGATATAAAATTACATTTTCTGTTATACAGGTCTTGCTTTATCTCGGTCTTAAACACATGATAATTTATCTTTGGGTTTCAAGGCACAGAGGCTTTCCTAGGTATGACACTCACACCTTTCCTTTATTAATTGTTTTCTGTAGTGACTTTTTTCCACATAATTTTATTGATAAACAAATAGCAATGATACAGTTTCAAATAAAATTGGTAGGACAGTTTCAATAATTAACACATTGCATACATTCTTCCTAGTGGTTAATTGCTGTACAAGATGTGGACTTGATATCCTATTTACAAACACCATTAAAATAAATCCCTCTATTCATTAAGAGAATGTAACTATATATCTATCCTAACCTCTTTGAATACACAGATACAAAATGGACATTCATAGGTATACCCTTTTTTTTAAGTTCTGTTATTTGAATATTATAGGTATGTAAACTCAGCAAAATATTCTAAAAGAGTCCACTAGCCCATAATAGTATTGGGTCTTCCACTTGACTGGCAATGTCAGAAAATGTTGACCTGAGTCCCCTACAGCTCAGCATAACAGCATGGCTTTACTTCTTATATATCATTTTTATACTTTTCTGCTGGATGGTTAAGAGCAAGGTAAAGCAGGACCTATGCAACAAGAGTTGTAGCTTTTGGGTCTGATAAGGTCAGTGAAATTCCCTCAGGATTTATCCTGAGATCCTGTACTTCAGATTGTAGAACCTTTGTCAGTGTCAGCCATATGGATGAGTCACGGCCATTGCTTGGCCAATGTGCTCTCTGTGAAAGCCCGAGAGAATGTTTTCTCTCCATGTGACTCTCCTTAGACACACTCTACATCATAGATCACTTTCCTCTTTGGCCCCATAATCTCCTTGATCAGAAAATTGGGACACTAATGGGTTACATGACATTACAGTACAAGTTCACACATGTCCTGAGTCTTAATTGACCTTAGAAGGCTAGGGCCAAAATGTTGGCTTTCCTTGCAGCCCTCCTTTTTCTCTAATTTTGGTCTACAAACTTAGGTTGTTTACCATCCAGACGACAAGTTTATTGTTATCACCATACAACCTAGGCTGTTAAGCTTAACCTCACTATCTGTCCACATATCAACATCTTAGGCATAACATGGAACAGGTATTTTTCCTCAAGTATTGATATATTGAACTTTAAGCCCCTACAGAATATGATAGAAAACATTTAAAAATTAGAATATATTTTAAAAATAGGCACAAAGAATTATATACTTCTTATGTTTACACATAAGTCCAAGAATCTCACCATATACAACCTTGAAGCGGGACAGTCCCACAATATTCCTTTTCCTGTCTCTTGCTTTCATTCATCACCCCCTTCTTTTTGAACAACCATCTACCTGAGAGACATCATAGCAGCAACTGGCACATCATGACAAGCAGCCCATATTCAGAAGACCAGAATGACAGGCACTCCAAGCATGAAATTAGTATTACAAAATACCATCTGTAGTGCAGTAGCTTAGTTCACAGGTATCAGTATATATAGTTAGTCAGGGTGAGAATCTTTCCAATTAACTGCTAGATTCAAAAATCTTCTGATTAGAAGGCATGAACATTTATGAGTGGTGGGCAGAATTTCCATCCATCAGGCCTGCACTGAGAATTTTCCTTTTTTCAGGGCACTATGATTAGGCTCAGGGATGAAGGGTGAGGAAGTATCACTGAAAGACATAAATACTTCAAGACAAATGTTGGAGGTACAAGAGACACCAGCGCTACATAAAAGAAAAAGTCAAGAGACTCTTGTACCTCCAACATTTGTCTTGCAGTATTTATGTCTTGCATAATACTTCCTCACCCCTAATCCTTGAGCCTAATCATAGTGCCCTGAATACAGTTAAATTCTCAGTGCAGGCCTGATGGATGAAAATTCTGCCCACCACTCATAAACGTTCATGCCTTCTAATCATCTTGTGTATTTAAGAATTATTATTGTAATAAAGAAATAACAATTATTTTCATACTGGTCATTGAGCTTATATCACTGTGACAGGAGTAATGACTCCTCAAATAGCCTGAAAGTTCAGGGTTTATGACTAACTGTTAATATTTACATTTAGTGTTTATATATTTAAACCTTGCTTTTATTTTCATATTTATTATATATCTTCACAATTATAAAGTCCACAAAAAGAAAATATTTCACTGTACTTACTTGAATAACAAAACTTAGAAAAAATAAGTTTAGCATTCCCAAATTTTATAATTTTAATTTTTTTTTCTTGGGGGGGCAGAATCGGGGATTGAACTCAGGCCCTTGCACTTGCCAGGCAAGTGCTTATTCCACTGAGTCATCCCCCCAGCCCTAAATTTTATAATTTTAATTAAAAATGTATGCTAAACACATTCATCAAAGTATTTCAAATACATTATCTCTTTAAATCCCTCACCACCTCAGTGAAGTGTAGAGGCTGCACATTATTATCCTGATATTAAGCATAGGGAATGAAACAACTTGGCATTTGGCAAGTGCCTTGTTGAAGGATACTTAGTTCATAAGAGATGCAATTAGAATTTTTACCTGGACCTGTGTGATACAAAAGGAAAATCCTTATGTACCATGATGTACTTTGCCGAAAATAATTCCCTGACATGAAATTTTATATGAAAATGTGAAAAAAATTATGCCTGATAGTAACATGGGCCCTAAGAAGGTAAGATTATCAGGTAGTCCCATGTCTGCTAGGATGAGGTCAGCCTAACCATGGTCAGAGTAGGCAGCAAAGGCTGGTAGTGAGACAGAATGTAGGGAATATATGAAAAGAGTGGATATCAAATCTAGGATGGAAAAGGTAGAAGTCATTAAGAAGCATTGTGAACCAGAAACTGAGTAAAAAACCACGAGCCAGAATGTTGTGTTAAATGGAGTAAGGGAGGTGTGATGCAGTACCCCATTAGTTCCAGCAGGTAGAGAGCAGGAGGATCACAGGTTACAAGTCAGTCTGGACAACTTAATGACTTAACCAGAACTTGAATCAAATCTCTATGATAAATGAATAAAAAGCACAAGAAATGCAAATGTATGAAGACTCAGGGTTCAATCCCTAGTGCTGCCAAGAAAAGGTAAAAGGAAGAAAGAAAGAGGAAAACAAACATATTAATCTCTCAGAAACAGCAAAAGAAATAAGTATAGAGAAGGGATGGAAGGTGAATCAGGTCATAGGATATTGCTCTATACTGTTGGAGTAATAAGAGGGTGTGTGCAATGGTAGGGCCTTCAAACACACATCATGCACAGTCAACTCAAATGGACTTGATAATTACTCTCTTCCTCCTTTGTAACTAAGCAAAAAATTAACTAACAAAAACCTAACAAATAAATTTAAAAGTTTGAACCATACCAAGATTTCTAAATTAACAGCCCCTTCTCTTGTAGAATCATGTGGAACAGGGAGTGTGTGACTCCATAGATGGATGTGAAAAACATAACACACACAATGGTCCATTCACTGTAGCTTGGGAAGCATTGCAATTATCATTTCATACAATGGAGTACCAATTCTGAAAGGAGAGAATAAATTAACTTTACTGTGAAGTCTTCTGTGATTGACCAGCAGCCACAGTATCCTTGTCTGTTCACTGATAATGGTCATTTCTAGTTTGTGTTTAGTTTGCAAACTAAGGGAAAATACATAGGAAGACACTGTATGAATGATTAGGTGTATATAAATATGAGATGCTATTTTATCAACACTACTAGGGGATACAAGATTCAGTTTATATCTCCAGAGTTTTTACACTGAATTTCCATGCTAGCCCACATTACCTTTTTTAAATTATCACTGTAATTTTCACTTTAAAAGAGAAGTTCACAGTTTTGACAGAGCACCTGCTACCTATGTAACTCTCTGATTAAAGGAAGATGCTGAAAGACAAGGAAAATCTGGATTTTTGCACATTTTTCCAAAGTAGAATGATTGGTGGTATAGGTCATTTTTTAAAGAGGGAAAAATAATAGAGGAATGTATTGTCACTTTCAGAATCTTCATTTGAAAGATAATTAAGTCAACCAAGAGTAGTAGGTCATCTATTTGTGGACGTTTAGATTGTTTTTGCAGCTTGTCCATTGTGAATAGGATTTCCATTAGCATAGGAGTAGAGATATCCATCCAACATTTTGACTTAAATTCTTCTGGACACATGGCTACAAGTGAGATTGCTAGATCACCTAGTACATTGATTAATAACTCTGTAGTATATTCACCACATTGAAGAGCATTCAGCCTTCAGAAGGAAACCCTGTCATTTGTGACAACATGGATGAACCTGTAAAACATTATGCTAAGTAAAATAAACCAGATTCAGGAAGAGAAATACTGTGTGGTTTCCCTTATATGAGATGTCCACCTTAGCCAGACACAGAGAAACAGAGAATGAACGGCAGTCTTCAGCAACTGGGAGTTGGGTGAGGTGGAGAGTTAATGTTCCATGGGTGTAGATTTTCAGTCAAGCAAGAAGCAAAAGTTCTAGAAATATGCTGCATAACATTGTATCTGTACTGAATAATACTGAATTGTGTACTTAACCAAAAAATTAAAGATATATGAGAAACTTTGGGGGTTTGGACATGTTTACTACCTCGATTGGGGTAATGTTTTAACAGGCATTAAACTCATATGATTTTGTGTGATGTGAATGTAGACTGATTTGCAAATGCATTATATCTCGATAAAGTTGTTTTAAAAATAAGGAATAGGAGTAGATTTCTAGGGAACAAGTGTGCGTGAAATAAGCTTGCACAGGAGTCAGAGGTCAAGCAGACAGAGAAAAGGGACAGTCAGCATGTAAGATAAATGGTAGAATGGTGGTTTGGCAAGGGTTAGTCTGCACATTTGGCAATGGGATTCCTTGGAGGTGTGGCGGTTGTTGCCTCACTGTACATCCTGTCTGGGTTCTTGACAGATAACAAATAGAATTAAGGTCCCATTGTCACTCAAAGTTTTATTAGTAGAGACTGAATCACCCCCTTTAAGGTACAGACTCTGCTATAATAGAACTTAGTCCAAAACAAAGTAGCCCCCACTTTGAATTTGCAAAAAGCTCCTTGATTCACTCAAAATGCTAGCAGGTGAAAAAGTGGAAACTATAAGAGAAAAGCCTGGAGTTGGTCTATAAAAAGGGGGGCTTTGTTCTCTCTTTTTATTACATGAAGGCTAGATCTAAGAAGAGCCCACCACACAAATTGTCAGAAGAGAGAGATATACTTTTCTGTGAGGAGCAAGAGAAGAACAAGAAAGGAGGGGTCTCTAAGGAATTAACTCTGCCCTCTACAGTGGGAAGACTTTAGCTTTTGTCCCATGGCTTAAAGGAAGAATGCAGATGTGGGAGAGAAAGGACTTTGTTTTCCACTTCATGACTAATCAATTTTATTCATGAGATCGGAGAAGAAATTTCCTTAAGTAAGCAAATATGAATGACCTTGGAACCAGGTACATTATTATCTGGGAATAGAGATAGTCTGAATTTAATTTTTATTAATGTAGATAATAGCTTACATGAGCCTTATGGCCACATTACTAGCACTCTAAAATTTAATTAGATTTTTAGAGCTTCTGTTAATGTCTTTTGTAGAATTATGCAATCTAGGACATCACTAGCTAGTTTCATGCATTTTATTTTCATTATGATTTGAAATGAGCAGGAATGAGTATTTTTGTGCATTAAAATAGTTTGATTTGGGAGTCTTTTATAAAAAATTAACTTCCAGAGTGTTGAAATCTGTATTTGTTTTGTACCAAACTGCTTATGTGTAATTTTGTTTCTGTCTTACAAAAATTGATGAACATCAATGACTTACCTATTTACATTTACTTTTATTAAGGTTGATTTTATTCATAAATATTGGTAATCACTTAAGCTGTTTACCTACACAGTGATTTTAAAAGTCATTTTGGTGAAGCATGTTTTTTGAATGTGTATGTTTCACTCAGTTTTTGTTCTGATGACTGTTCCATTTTAATTCTCCCTTAAATGCTCTGCCCAGATTATATATGTACTCTGCCTTTCCAGGTCCAATAAAGCCTTTATATTAACAAAAAAAACCATTTTTTGGTTTTTTTTAGGGTCATCACAGTAATGCTGTGGTCATGTTCTTAAATTTTAACCCAATTTTCCTTCTTAAGAAGGCAAAATATGAAGGCAATAATTAAATTTCTACTTTATATAAGCCACGTTTATAAAAGGAAAGTGGTACTATTGATTCTTAGTAGCATTCTCTCTGTTTTCATTATTTAAACTCTTCATTTTGAATAGCCTCCAATCAAGTAGATAATGAGGAAAATTTACAGAGACTGGGAAAGAATAGCCCTATCTAGCATTGACTCAGAGATAGCATTGCAGAGAGGGCAGGACAAGTGGGAACAGGAACAGGAAGCATATGTACCATCTCTGCTATCTTTCCCCGTTTGATCCAGAAAAGACATTTTCCTTCTCTTGGCCCTACTAAGAGTCTTCTTCTCTGCAGAATTAGTGTTTGTAAAAGATAGTCCCAGGAGCTGTACAGGAAGTCAGTGACTGTGGGGCCACTAAGCATTCCTTGCTTAATGTGTGCCATCATGTGACTCACTCAGGCTTTGTTCAGAAATCCTTTGTTGTCGTGGTTCTATCCTTATATGCCTTCTGGTGGCTTTAGACAGAGATTTTGTTTGGGAAAGGACTTAGTCTGGCATGATTGGAACCTAGTAATTACAGAAGTACCAATTGCTCATCTCTATAATTACAGTACAAAGTTGTTATTCATTTTGCCTAGTTTATAACACTGAAGCAGAGAGGATAAGCAAGTTCCCTAAGACTTAGATGTATCACTGCTTTTAGCATTACATTTTTCAGAGTAGGAGTTTATCTTAAGGATAGTCTCCTCATGCTCAGAATCCATCACTTCCACTGATACCCTGGATTGACGTGGAAGGGGAGAGGAACTAGAGCCTAGAGGAGGAGATAAGTAACAACTTTAATTGAACACCTCATCCCAGTATACAGATAAGTTCACAGGAAAGAGAAAACAGTGGCAATAAAAGTCACATGAAATCCCTGCTTGTTTCACAGTCATAACCCCTAATAAATCTACTTTCTTGTTCTTCAGGATCTGTAAAAAATTACCATTTTTTAATGTTGTTTTACTGTTCTCAATCATTATAGATACTCACAGCTGTGCTTTACAATGAATTTGTAATTATTTTTCCTGATTAGGTCTTTGCAAGTATTCATAATGTTCATCTGAGTGAAATAAAATGATATATACTGAGGCGGGTGTTAACAAATTGTAAGATTTGATATGTTTTGAAAAGAAATGGTAATGATAAATGACAGTGACCTAATTTGTGGAACAATCTTCTTGCATAAAATAATTACTAGTTTGTAATTATGTGATTAACTCCTCAAGAAAAAGTCAACCATATCAGAATCATCATGTTACAGAATTAAGGAATACCTGAGACTTTTTAATTTTTTAACCCGTAGTGAATGTTCATATAAATTCCAAACATATATATTTATTAGAAGTATTTTTAGAGCTTTGTGCAGCAACACACATCTGTCATATTGGAAGGCTGAGACAGGGGATCACAAGTGTGAGACTGTCTGGGGCAATTTGGCAGGTCCCTGTCTCAAAAATTATAAAAGGCAGAGTACAGCTTAGTAGTAGAGTACAGCTGGGTTCAAGCGCAAGTGCATGCCGGCAGCAGGAAGTATTTTAGGAAAAGGATGCTCATTTATTTGCCAGTTCAATTCAGAAGATATTTTAAAATATGGCCAACATCTCAAAAGTAATGATAGCTGCTAGTTTTTAGTGACTAGTGTCTGTAAAGTAATTCCACAAATGTGAAAGCTGACCTCCGAAGAGATAAATGAAGGCATGAGGTATAGTATGACCAAGCCCATTATAAAATTGAAACTGAAGATGTATGGCATGGGATTAAATGGCATGTTCATGGTCATGTGGATTTTCAAAGGCAAAACTCAGAAACTTAAAGGCTTCATATTATCTTAAATATGCTATAAAGTAAATTAAAATAAATAGCATAAGGAATATGAGTCCTGAAAAGTTTCAGCACATTTGATCGCGAATTGTATCTCAGAAATTTAAAGGAGGAAAGAAATATTTATGTCCAACTTGAGAATTGATATTATAAAAATAATCCAGACTATAATGTGAATTATAGTTTGTTTATACACAAAAATCATTAAGAAAAATTTATTTTAAACCAGAAGTTATATGAAACTGTAGGAAATGATACATTCATGGTATGAATGTGAAAAGTGTTGAAGTTACTTGTGTGTATGTCTCATGCACATCTGCAGAATTTGATAATATTCTGAGAATCTAGATATAATCACCCCATATTATAAGCATGGAATCTCACGCTCTAAGAAGTTAATTATCCATTGGAAAGAGACTGAATAAATAAATCTATGGATTTATTTTCTACCACAAATGATCTTGCTTTTATTGTGTGCTTGCTTTATACTAATATGGTGCTCAGTAAATATTTCATGACTGAATGGATGAATGCATGGATCACTGAACATTTTTGAAACTTCTTTGATTACAGTTATTCAATTTATGCAATGAGGATAAAATACAGGTGTTTGATTCAAAAGGGTGATTATTGGGTGAGTAATTAAGAGCTACTATCAACCTTTCCACGAACCTTTTTAAGTACAAAAAATTGAAAGACTTTGATTATAAATAAAAATAACAACAGACCCACTTCATCTGCTAGCAGAACTTGAGACAAATATAAACCTGGGAAATATGGTGTGGAAGCAGCTAACTATCTGCAGGTTGTGGTGAGGGGGATATGGATGATGCTCCCATGTAGGGGTCAGACTTGTGAGTTCTTCAAGGAAGGCACTGAAGCTGCTTGCAGCAGGGACAGGGGCTGACCAATATTCTGGAAGCAGTAGGCAAATTTAATATCAGTAGGGCAGGATCATCAACCTGTGTTTGGCTTTATAATAATCATTAATCTTCATTTGGGGTTATCGATTGTTCTAACGGCTAGGACAAGTGTAATGAACTGTTACAACCACTCTGGGTGAATGTCAGCCCTCAACATGGTCATTATCCAGAGAGGAGAGTATAAATAGTTGAAGTGCGTACGGTGTACTGCACAGAAGACAGGTAGAAAATGGAGAAAGTGGGCCCTTGCTTCCTTCTTTAGCCTTTTCCTTCGGGGGAGATATCTTGACTTCTCTAGTTTCCTTCCATTACCAGAAATTGCTTCAGCAATCTGTTTTAACTGCTCTCGCAGTGGGTCATGAGAAGGAGGACATTTCCCCTGTTAAAGTTTTACTGTTTTGTCAGGGATGGAGGAAGGGCACCTCCAAAAAGTATGGAAAATTAAATGTAGTGTTTCAATAAAATCTGTGTGTAGTCAGGTGTGTCTGTATTTCTTTTCTCTACCATGAGTCATTCCTGAAGGTTATCCTTTTTGGGCAGGATGCCACTAGTGTGTGAGCCCCTGGAGAAAACTGCACTGGTGTAGGGAGAGGCTGTTGGTGACGGATTAGCAGAGTGAACTGTTGACAATTCAAAAATTGCTTCCCCTGTCCTCCACTCCCCTCAAAGTCTGTGTCAACCCTCTGATTTGTTAAGTTCAGATTCTACTTGGGTCTGCTAAATACCTCTCAGGTGCCGGCTATATTTCTATTTACAACGTAGTTATTATGAGTATCAGTAGGTACTTGGAACCTGGATTTGACATGTGTACCCTTGAGGTGAAGAGAACTTGGTTAACTTGGCACACCTAAGAGAAAAGACAACTGGGAAATAGTCCTAAGTTTCCCTGCACCTAAATTGTATGGTCGTGCACTGCACCAAACTTGCCTGAGCATGGAATGGATGATGGAGGGGCAGAGAAAGGAGGAGCAGGATGAGGAGTGTGTGGCACAGAAACAGCCGTCTCTTCAGTACTATGTTACTGAAAAATCTTTTCTATATTTTTATGGAGGGGAAATGCAACCGCCACCCATTTATAGTCTTAAAATAGCTTCATCGCCTTGCAATAAAGACTCATCTCCATTAAGCACTTGCTCTTCATTCCTGCTCCACAGCACACTTTAACCTTAGCAACCACCAATCTGCTTTTGTCTTTGTATATTTATCTCTCATTTTTATTTCTTCCAAGTGGGATTATGTAATTTTTTGTCTCTAACTTCCTTCACTTACCTTTGTGTTTTCCAATTTCACCCGCATTACGGTGTGTATCAGTATTTCACTACTTTCTGAGTTCAGATGTGTGCATTCCATCCTGTGTAAGAACCACACACCCTGTGTAACTACCCCTCCCTCTGTGGCCACTTGAGTTGTTCTATATTTTGGCTACTGTGGACAGTCTTGGGCAGCTGTTGAATAATTTCAACTCTTGCAAGATACATCTTTTGAGCATTTATTTTGTAGAAATGAGTGAATGAAACACTTCATGTATGGAAACTGCATCCTATAGAGCCATGTGAAATAAATGCTGTTATTGACTATATTTAAAAGATGAGGATACTAATCCAAATAGGTTATGCTGTCTTGTATTGGGTTGTGCATGGTACTCGGATTCAAATCTACATAGACAAAATTCAAAGTATCTATGGTACTTTCTTCAATGTATGCTGTAAATTTCCGGCTTCACACTAGGACCCCTATTTCTTCTTGTCCGTTTTTCCTCATTGATCAAGTTTCACACAAGTTAGAATTAGTACAGTGTATCTATTCTAAGTGCTACTTCTTAAGCTATCATTGTCATGTTTACCATACAGGTATTTTGTTTACATTTGAAATGTACTTAGATTATTTATTTATTTATTTATTTATTTATTTATTTATTTGAGATAGGGTCACTCTACAGCTGGGGCTGGCCTTGTGCTCACTTTCACAGCCCACAGGTAGTCTCGATCTGACAGCAATTCTCCTGTCACAACCTCCCCAGTGCTAGGATTGTAGGCATGTACTACTACACGTGGTTCTTACATGCTATTTTTAAGAAATATTTTTAAATTTTGTTTCTTAATAAAAATTACATAATGAAAGACTATAAAGCCCCCAAATTTACAGCCAGAATATTGCTACAACAATCTTGATTGCTGGTAAAATATAAAACAGTAGTTCCCATATAATGTTGAGAATTCAAACACTACAGAATTGTCAAAAAAAGTATGAATTTGTTTGAAAAGACCAATCACAACTATCCGTAAAATGTGTTCAATATATATTGTGAAAACAAGTAGGTATGTTAATATTTATTTTCTCGAGGATTTCAACTCATGACACAGGTGCCTAACAAAGAGGGTATTGGCAAATTTGTACTGGACTAGGAATTTGAGGTCCTTATATAAACTACCGCATGTTGAGAGGAACTACCACGCAGAGTTCCTCCGCGCATGCAGGGATTGTGCCCCTGATTTTCTTCCCCTATGCAGCAGTTGTCTGTGTAATTAACTTGGCATACTTTACGTCAATGTTGCTCTCTCAAACATATATATTCCAAGTTTTATATTCAGCCTGTCTCAGTTGAAGAACTGTGAAGAACTGTGAAGAACTGTGCCTCTTGACCATTCTGAGGATTTCACTTCTGATGATCAGCTGGGGGAAGATTTTGGTCATTTTCAGCTTCACTGAAAGGCATGTTTGAAAAAGTTCTGCTCAGATCAAGTGTCTCCCACCTGCCATTTTCCAAGTAACCTGGTTCCTGCTGTAGAACAAGTATTTCTTTGGTATGGCTGTGAAGTGCAGGCACTGAGAATCACTCTTCAACTTCAACTAAAATGTTTGAAACTTTGGAAGCTTTATGCAATCCTGTTTGATTGTTAAGTTGTGCGATCTCTTGCTCAGAACAATTAATCTAAAGGGTGTGCCTACATTAATAGTATGTTACCATATTTTACTGCACTGCTGTGAATTCAATTAAATAATATATTTATAATGTATGTATGAGACCATTTATATACCACTAAAGTTAATATTAACCAATAGTGCAAACTATATGTTAAAAAGTGAAATGTGTTTTACCTGATCCTGAGTACATGTCTTTGTGTTGTATAACTGCCCAATGCAAATCTTTCATAACAGTCATGCTTAACTAGTTCAATACATTATTCCTGCTAAAATGTAAATTTCCTAATTATTAGGTGCATATAATTGAACTGTGTTATACTCATTAAGTTTAAAGATATTATTTAGGCATTATCTAAATATTCCCCCTATGAGATGTTGACAGTGATCATTTGGGGAGGGAGAAACTTGTAAGAGCTATGCAATTTATTAGTGATGTTTTCAAGAGTAGATATTTTATTCAAGTCCATGCTTATGAATTTATCTATATCAATTTTATATATAAAGGTATAAACCAAAGGACTTTAATTTTTATTCTACTTTATTTTTTATGTAATTGGTATGGGATTTCACTATGTAGCTAGAACTCAGATTGATCCTCCTATTTTCAGCCTCCCCAGCACTGGAATTACAGGAAGGTGTGCGTCACCATGCCTGGTCTGGTTGCCGCTCAGTGTGCCTGGGGGCGGAGCCTGCAAGGCATATGGTGCTAAGGATCGAACCCCAGGTGCTGTGCTTGTCTACTGAGCTATCTCACCAGCCTGACTTTTTATTTTTTATAAAAGTAATGTTACATAAGCAGAGATTCTTCTTGACTTTTTTGTAAATAGATCTTTTAACATCTATTTAAATCTATTATGTGAATCTATATTAAAAAGGCAAATGAGGGCCCGGGGAGATGGCTCAGTGGAATAAGTGCTTCCCTGGCAAGCGCAAGGGTCTGAGTTCAATCCCCGGTTCTGCAAAACTAAATAAATAAATAAATAAATAAATAAATAAATAAATAAGGCAAATGAAATAATAGCAGTCCCCATAAGTTCCTACCCCAGGGACTTTAGGAAGGGGTTTTGGCTTTGCCATAAATCCTCCCCAAGCATATTTTCTTTGTGTTACTGATGTATGCAATATTGGATATTTCACCTGTACATTAGACTATATAATTCTTCCTTTTGAACTTGAGTGGCTGGCATTCTAAACTCCATATGTATTAATTGTGTGTGTGTGTGTGTGTGTGTGTGTGTGTGTGTGTGTGTGTTTCCAGCATTCTTTATTAGCTGAAGCTAGGAAATACCAGCATTGGATATTCCATATATATTTCAAATCTAATAAATGGATCCCCTGTACTTACACAAATTACATAAACTTAATACCTAAGGCAAAAGACTTGTAGCCTCAGCAAATTCCTAAATCATGTTCTAACCCTTGTTGATGTAACAGTGGTGTTGATGCCTTCCTAGAAAAGTTCATGGATAGGTGTTTCTTGGGAGCTTTGAATATAGTAGTATAATATTTCATTTTTTCTTGTTTCCTTATCTATTTTTATAAGTTGCATTAGTTTGTAAAGGGATCATTCATTTAGAATTGCACTAAGTTAAATACATGCTAGGAAGTCTCTCAATGCAGGAAGAAAGAACTTGGGAAGTGAAGAGACACGCAGTCTTGGGAACGATGCACATTTTTTCATTTTGTATTATAGTACCATCTTCACATAGAAAAACTCATTCCAAAGAATTACCTATGATATTTCAAATTAAGCATTAAACTTGGCTAAGCTCAAAACTCCTCTCATGATATAGCAAATCAGGGTTTTCATCTTGACCTTTCTCTTTGAAACTAGTTTGTGGTGCCAGTGGTCATGTGGCAAGCAGACTGCAGAGGACCTGCCTTCTGAGATACAGTACTAAAGCAAACAGCTCATGGACCTGGAAAATATTTAAGCTTTCCTTCCACTGTTCTGGCCTCCACAGGAAACTTCTTGGGTTTTCATGCTTTCTCATCTAACCACAATTACACCTATAGGGAGGACAACTATTGATGTAAAGAGATTGCATTATTTTATGACTTTACTTCAGTCTCTAAGTCAAACATAGAAAGTATATACTTTGCTGTCCCTTCTATTTCTCTAGGTTTATGGAAGTCATCATTAATTTATTACTGTAGTCTGTTCCACTAAACCCAGATACTGATTCATAATCCTTCTTAACATGACATTCAAGAGAGCCATTGTTTTCAGGTCAGAGGTGTCACATGAGGTGCTCTGCTCATCCTTATCTGCTGGAGTTACAGTCACAATTCTTTCTAACAAATCTCTGCCTGGCAGGAATAGTTGAAATGTCTTTTAATTATTTTCCTGCTCTCATGAGAATGGAAGTACTGTAGATTTTGTATCCAACATACAATTTTTTATTCCTCTTTCTTGGTATTCCTATCTCAACATGAATTCTGCCTATCATTGGTTCTCAACTTTTTTAATCATCTTATAGCTGACGTCATTCCCAAAGCCATCCTCTGAGCCATTTGACCATTCCCTTTATGAAAATCTGCTGTTAGTTTACTAGAGGTGAACATATGTTTTCTCAAAAGCTCAGACATTAACCTAGCAATTAATTCATGGCTTCATAAATGCTCGACATTTCTGTCATTATAACGAAAGCTGGAACATTGGCACCTTTTGATGGCTGCAGTATTACCGAGTTAGGAGCAGGTACTAGGCCTTCATTTACTATGTCTCCTCTGATGCACAGAGCAGATAAGTTCACTGTATCATATCCGTTTTCTTGAGGCACATTGATGAAGATGAAGGTTTTGCCTACGCTAGGTGAAAAGTAATTCATGGTAGCTAGAGGTACACTGACTTCTAAGGATAATATGACTCTTCATATAACTTACATTTTCTATAGATTATACTATTAAATATGTTTTACAGCTCTACTTGATGTTCTAGCCAAGGTTGTAAAATTGATTCCAAAATATCTAGTAAGTATTTATGGAGTAACCACTGTGCTCTTGGCATTGTGCTAGTTACTCAGATACATAGGTGTCTGAAAGGAGGGGAGCTATTTGTGGAGATTTCCATTGTGGAGGAGAACAGGAATTAAGCTGAGGGAGGACTCTGCTTCCCAATGGCCTTAAGCAGGTAGTATTTCTGCTGGCCCAGCAAGCCATGCCCTAGAGTGCAATATTGAACTCATTCATATAGTTTTATGACTGTCTGTCCCAAAAAGATCAAGAACCTATCACAGTCACGTTAGAAGATACTCTAGGACCACAAGCATCATCGTCATTATTCATATACAAAGGTGTATGATTGCAGTGGATTAGTTATTTCATAGTTCTTTGTTCACCGCTCTTAAATGACTTAGTTCTCCTTGGACTTACAAATAGGTATGTTTTAAAAGTTAGGAAGGTTAACAATGCTATCAAGTACTGATTTAGGGGATATTAGAATGGTATTCAGCTCCCTGATAAGAATTTACAAGACCACAGTTAATTGTCACACTAACTCTATGGAATCTGGATTTGACGATTTGTGTTCTGTGAAAGCAGAGTTCAGTTAAGGTCAGTGATCTGTCCATGGCCAGGCAGCTGATAATTAGTTCATAGATTCCCATCCAGGTCATCTGATTATACAACCTGAAATTTTAAACATTATGTTAAGCTAAATTACTGGCAAATATTTGGTCTACACTCTATAAATGAGAAAACTGGAACACAGTTACTATTAAGTAACTTTCCAGGTGAACATATTACTTACAAAGTAGAGATTAAATCTTATGTTTTCATTTTAATATAATGTAAATAATAGCAACTTAATCATTTATGATGCTTATTCTACTTCAGCCACTCTCCTGGTGCTTTTTATTTCTTTTATTTAATCACTGCAACTACTTTATAAGAAGTACTATTATTATTTGTGTATTACTCATGAGCCAACCTATGCATTCTGAAATTTATCTAACATTGCAGAGCTTCAAAATTAGGAAAGTAAGATTCTAATATAGCCAGCCCTCTACCAAGATCTGTGTATTCTTTTTCTAACTCCCAAAGCAGAGAGCCTTTCCTCTACCTCTAACAGAATTTGTGATGCTTAAAGATATTTTTCACTGTTACAACATTGTCAGTATCTTGTGTGATGGAAAAAGTAGTGGTAGTTGTAAGATATATTGGGTACAAGTCAGGGATGCTACAAATCATCCTAGAGTACACAAGACAGACTCATGCTTCAAAGATTTACTTGTTTCACAACTTCAGTGTTGAGATGACCACTGTTCTGTCTACTATAGTGACTATGCTACCTGCCAACAGATGTACAAAAAGCCACATAGTATAATATACCCCCCAATAAGGAAAGCAGGGAGTATCCTGCAGTATACGTACCTGGCTTTATGTGTCTTTTATCATGAGTTCTGGATTAGAATATTATAATTTAGTGGGTACCTCATAGTGCAACAGCAAGCATTGTGCCCAGCAAGAATATCTGGGGCTCATCAATTATTAGAGTGGAAGCACAATTGATGTGTTTAGACTTAGGATAGAAGAATGGCACCCTCATTGAAGAAGATGATAAAAGTAGCACTTTCATGATGAGTGGTGATTTTGGCTTCAGCAAAGAAAAGTAGTCACTCGTTACTTGAAAAACCATGTTATTTTAGAAAGGAGGGAGTGTTGTATTTCAGGCATTTTCTTTTGATTAAAATAAACCTATTTTTCAGATTTAGTGTGCCTTTTATCAGGAGTACAGCTCAATTACAATTTGGGCTGTAAATTTGGACAAAAATATAAAGAGGAGTGGAAATATTTTTTTAACTATGTTGTGCATTTTTCACAAGAATTTCCAAGTATACTTAAATATCCATGACTTAACTAACAAAATCCTTCAATTGTATGAATCTTACATTTTGTTACTAGCTAATCAGGTTTGGCCTAGGTCCAGCATATGCTTTATAGGGACGTACAGTCCTAGCAAAAGGAAATTTCCATACAATTCCTACTAAAGTTCCATGTGGCTTATTATCATTTCAGGTAATCAAACAAAGACTCTCTGCAAACCCAGCCTTTGCATTCCCTGTATATTCAATTAACAAATATTTTGGATTATGTACCGTGTAAGCTTTTTTAGACAACACAAAGTAAATGAGATATAGATTCTCTGCCTTCATAAAACTGAGAAGTCAGATAGGGATTAGCTCAGTGACGCAGTGCCCAGCTGGCAATTGTGAGGTTCTGAGTTTGACTCCTGGGATAACACCCAAATGAGATCTGATTAGAAGGACGGAATTAACGTGTTCCACACAAGTAAAAATCGGTTTACCTTTAAACTGATAGTATTGATTGTAGTCACTTCACAGAATGCATAATCAGCTGAATTAAAACTGTGTTGCAAAAGATAAGCTGGATATTAATAGCTAAATATGGATAGGTAAACAGGGATAAAAGGTTGGATGGTAGGTGAGAAAATACAGTGGGAGAAAAGAGAAGCTTGCATATTCAAAGACCAGAACTAGACTTTGATTGAGGTTGACATTTGTAGGGAAAATCCTATTACAGGGTGAAGCATACATGACTTTAGGATTATAATTTCACTTTACTTTCTCATTTGTAAAGTGGGCATAATTGAATGCTTGTGATTACCTATGATAGAATTCCTGCAAGGCATTCAGCAATAGTTAGACAGAAGCAAGAAGTTCTGCTGTACTATTCCACCATATAGATAAAAAATAAGTTGTACATTTCAAAATCCTAGAAGAAAAGATTTATAAAGTATTCACTAAAAAGAAATGATAAATGTTTAAAGAGACACTATGCTCAACCTCATTAATGCATTACACATCTACACATATTGGAATAGCAATTGTACTTCATTGGCATGTATAAATTTATGTACTTATATGTATTTTATAAATAAATATTCTATTGAGATAAAATTATTCCTGACACATTTTCTATTTTCTGTAGTTCTTCATGTCTGCCGTGTATTTTACGCTGCTAGCACATCTCATACTGGAATAGCCACACACTGTTGCTAAAACTCGGTGTACTTGAGGATCTTTTCCTTAGTCCTTGCTCTTACAGAATAAAACTGTTGGCCTCACATGTCTCTTCAATTTTTGGAGATGATGACTCAGTTTCTTACCAAAAGGCAAAAGGCAAAAGACAAAGATAAAACTGGCAACTTAGAAGACTATAAAATAGACTTTTTGTAAAAGAAAAATTCTTGAGTTTAAAAAAATACTTGACTGTTATGGTGACTTTAAGGTTACTGATACGATGTTAAAGTATGAGTATGTTTTTGAAATAAAAGCACGTTATACAAAATAGCACCAAAATTCAGCTCCTCCGTGCCTCATGCTAAAATGATTTCTGAAGTGAGGACTTAGGAGTTTATAGAATCAAAGTTATCATTTGAACACAGAGCATCCTTAGAGTACAAGAAAAAATTTTATTGTAAGAAAATTGTTATATTCAAAGACATTGCTATATTAAAGGTTAGTTAAGAGTGTAACACACACACACATACCTAATACACCTGATGTTCCAGATTCAATTGCTAGTGTGATCTTGCACTCACATACATGAGTGTGTGTGTGTGTGTGTGTGTGTGCGAGCACACACACACAGAGTTGTTAGAGTTATTTGAAAGATAGCCTGAAGAGGAACTGTGACCATTAAACTTTATACATCAGTATCACTGAGTGAAGCATCTAGAAGAAGAGTAAAGCATACTCATGTGTTGAGGTGGGTAGTGGGAGCACAATCTTGGGTACACAGGGGTTCCTCATCCAGTCCCCTCTGCCACATTTCCAGTCTTCTGCTCCTAGCTATTGCAAGCAGAGCAGATTTACTTTACCCCGCCTCTCTACCATCAGTCTTCTGCCTCGGAGCCTGCAAACCATGTACTCATTCACCTGAAAATCATGAGCTCATTTGAGTTTTCCTAATTTTAGTTATATGTGTCTGGTACTTTGTCTCAGTGACAGGAAAGGTGACTTATATCAGAATTCTGCACTTTTGGTTTGACCCTGCCTCTGTGTCAGGTGGTGTAGCATAGTTATGCCATTTATATTAGTAGAAGAGCATGCTGTCTTGAAACATGAAGTTGATTTTTCATCATACAGCAGCAGACTCTTCTTAATATACTTTGGTTTACTCTCCCATCTTCTCTGAAATGCTGTGTCGTATTTGTGCTTCAAACTGTAGGTAGCTGTTCTGTACTTCTCAGATGATTACACAAGCTTGATTTGTACATAGAATTGATGGTTTTTAACTTACATGAGCACTTCTGACAACTTGATTTGTATTCTACTCTATTGACTTTATATCGTGGACTAACATACTGATAGTTTAATTTTACTTTCTAAATTCAGCATTGCATTTACCTGCCCCACCATAGTCCTGCTTTTGAAAGAAATATCCCATCATATAACAAATATTCAAAATTTAATTCAATATCCAACTTATTGAACGTACAATGCAAATTCTCACTGCCAGACTATATTTGGGACTGTAAATGCCTGTGTTCCTTAACTACTAAAGCCACACAGATTCTTGCCATTTAAAAAATACTAGTTGCTATTGAATAGTCACAAGTGAAATGAATGTCATCAGTTTCCTTTCTTTCCTGTCCAAAAGGTTAGCCATCCATGAAATAATACATTCATGTCAAAACATTCCATACATAGCCACATAAACTACATCATTGTTTCTGAAAGAGGGGTTCTTAATTATTCCTGAAATAGCTTTTATAATTAAGGAACTTGTCTAATGAGAGAGAAAATGAAGGATGTACAGTGAAGGTCAAATGTAAAAGGATGCACTGTGCTGAATGTTCGCCTAGATATTTTAAGCACATATTTTTAAGGAATTAATTTGCACAATATTGTTTTTCTCCAAAAGTGGACATCAAAAATTGGCATTCTTTGAAGAAGAGCAAATATAAGCAACTTTATCTTAGAAATGGAGCCATGAAAAATAAAAATAAAACCTAGTTGAGTACTACATTGAATCTGGAAATGCAAAGCAACAATGATTTTGTACTTGTGTGTTGATTGTGATACCTGCTTTGTTTTATCTATGAATAAGGCTAAAGTTCAAGTTCAAAGTTTGAGTACCATTGGAAATGAAATATATTTTTTAAATCTTTTGCGTCATTTCTTTTACCATCATATATGTTTTTGCCCAAGAACTACAAAAGACACCTAGCTCTTGGGCTTCTAGTATTCCATCATTTAATAATGGAGATAAACCATAAATATTATGTGGTTTCAAAAGATATGTTTTGAGTTACAAAGAAAGGAGATTGTGATTATGATTATAAACTATCAATGGCATATTTTGATAATCTGGATGTAATTTTCCTAGGAACTGCTCTAAAATTTCAGCCCATAGATTACTAGAAAAATATAACACAGTCATTAAGTTTTATACTTGAATAACTTTCAATTTTATTCTGTTAGATATTTAGTAAGTTAACATTTTTCACTTGTTTGTGTCCTGTAAGCTATTTATTATGTAGGAATAATGCCAAAGCCAACTCACCAGTCATGGAGATGAATCAGTGTCTATACCTCGTTCTCTTCTGGTCAGCTTGGAAAGCAAGAAAATTCTATCTTTGACCAATTATTTCTATATGTTACTGTGGAACATGCTGCATTAGCAGTGAGTGTTTGGGTTTGTTAGAAGGTTAAAATTTTATAACTCCCTTTATCTGAGCCATTTCCTCTCTCATTAGCCATGATGATTTAATGAAATATTTAGGAAATAGAACAAAACATGAAAGTATTTGCATAGGAGAGATCATGAACCAGGGGTGTGCAAAGAGAAGAAAGAAGAATATCCAAAGAAAAAAGCTCAAGTGATTACATAGAGTTTGTTAGACTTTTGTGTCAAACACTATCACCTAGGATCCAATTAAAATGATGCGTTTATTGGGATTCTTTCTACATCCTTCCCAAAGAAATTTTGCTCTTCTGGTCTCAGACTGGACCTGGGAAAGTGCATTCCATTGTCAAGGACCCATTCCTGTGGACCACAGTCATAAACTCTGCCTTACAGGAAAAGAAAACTTTGACATAAAAGAGCAGAAGTATCCTAAGTTCCATTTGCTGCTTTTAACTTAAGGCAAATGATTATTCTGGGGCTGAGGTTGTATTCTGGCAACCACACTGACTGAATCTTCTTTCCTAATAGGAATCTATCTTGACATTACTTTTCTGTTGTTGTAAGGCAGCTGGATTACACAGAAATATCATAGGCATTTAGACAGGGCAAGGCCCTCAAGGAGACAGCTTAGAAGACAAGAAAAGTTGCAACTGTGAGAGACAGATGCTCCTGCTGTGTGCCAGACCTAAAGACCAAAGATCTAACAAATGTTTACCTCCCTAAAGATAAGCTTCTGAGATTGATCATCACCTTGAGGAAGCCAGGAAGAGTCACTAATCCAGTGCTACCAGCTAGCTATCAGATAAACTCCTGTTACATATTCCTGCCCTCTCCTTAAGTGACTCGCTTCCCTATTTGGTCCTGGATTTAATCAGGACCATTGGTGCTCATAATCTCACTGGTTGACTATAGTTTTGTCCCACCTTATGCCTACCTAAGAGAGTTCCCATGTTCTCCACCTTAGACCTTCCTCACCATATGGTTTTACTCTTATCAAAATCCCTCAAAGAGAAAGATTCCTGGGAACAACCTGCTCGGGCCTCATTTCTGTCCCTCTTTCTCAGGCAGAAGCTTTCTTCCCCCAATAAATATTATGCTCTTAACCTCTGTTTTTTCTTAAAATTCATTCTTCAGTTTTAGAGAACATGAACTCCTAACAAGTACGTTTCAGTTCGGGAGTTTCATTCCCATGTAGTGCTATGAAGTCTTATATAACCACCATTATGCTCTGGATATCATTTAAGTGTTTCTCCCAAGAGGACATGTGTTGGAAGCTTGGTTCCTCGTTTGAAGATGTCAAGTAATATGATCTTTAAGAAGTGATGTTTAGGGGCTGGGGAGATGGCTCAGTAGAATAAGTGCTTACCTGGCAAGCACAAGGGCCTGAGTTCAATCCCCTGTTCCAAAAAAAAAAAAAAAAAAAGAAAAAGAAAAAAGAAAAGAAAAGAAATGATGTTTAGTGGGAGGCCATTAGGTTATGGGGCATAATCCCCTTTGGAAGGCATTAACATTTTTCTTATGGGCCTCTGTCTCTTGTGTCTGTTTCATTATGGAATTTCTCCCTGATTTTGTTATTTTAAAGTGAGTTCATGCATTCATTGAGCCTGTAGTATGAGAAAGGTCAAAAACATCAAGTTTGTAATTACAGGCTATCTGGGGAAGGCAGTAGGCAGTTCAGTCTGTTACATGCACTTCATATCATCCACTACAAGGTCCTCACAAGAGCTACAAAGAGCTCTTGAATCTCCAAATTGGTGAGATAATAAACCTTCTTACTTGATAAATAACTAGTTTGAATTGTGTCATTACAGCACTGGGAAAGAAATTAATACAACCTTGGAACTTCAACTTAGATTTGGAAGCAGACAGGGACAAAAACAATGTAATTTTCCTTACTTGTGCTTCAAAAGCTTATAAACTATTTGGGCAGATTTTCTGTCCAGGAGGATTAAAATTATGAAGATGAATAATGCCACACAACAATGTGAATATACACTATTTAGACTCTTTAATAGTACATACTTGGGAATATGTATTTTATTATATGGTATGTATGTTATATATTTGCTATAATATATATATCGTGTTATACATATTTAACATGACACCTTAGGTATTGCCATGACAACAACATGACACTGACATTATTTTAGTGCTCTGTGCACATGATTCTCAGTGAGGACTTCTATAGTGCCGGCCACTGTGAACACTGACCGGTTTTCATTTCTTTTCTGTATATATTTAGTATAGAGTCTATAGGGTCTCACTACACAAATCCAACTCATAGAGATCCTTCTATTTTCAGACTCCCAAATGCTGGGACTACAGGCCCGTGCCACTATGCCCAGTCACAATTGCTGTCTCAGCACACTCCAGAGATGGGGCCGGGTTGGCGCAGCATTCCTGGGATTGAACTCCCGTGCCCATGCTCTGCCTAAGCAGGTGCTTTAGTCCACTGAACTATTTGGCTGGCCCTTGACTGGTTTTCTACTGAGAAAAAAAATTCGTCTTTTTGCAGTTCATTTTCTTATGTTTTGGGTTTAGCAGAGATCTAAAAAGTATAAGCAGTACTTACATTGGTCTCATAAGTAAAATTAATGTAGTATCAATACAGATGTCAAATTTGAAACCTCTTATTTCTTCGCACTTGAAATTTATCAATTTTTATGTGGTATCACATGATATCTAGCCCTTTTTGACATGAACTTCTATAGGTCCAAAATTTATTTAAATAATCTGTATGACAATTTATGTAGGATATTTCCCTTTACATAGAATATATATTTTTAAAAAAGCCTTTGGGGAAATTGGGGTGGGGGAGTGGGGAGTTTCATTTTTTTATTTTAAAATGACTGTGTATTCATTCAGACTGTGTGATGTGCAAGGTCAAAAAACATCCAGGGTGTGAGTACTGTGTAATTGGCTGTCTGCCGAGGACACCAGGCAGTTCAATCTGTTCCATGCACTTGGGTGCGCTAAGCCGGCACGTACATGCACCAGCAGAGCATAAGATGGCCTTGCTAATCTTTCTGCAGTAATTATTGCAGGTGTGCCCCGGTAACTGAAAATGAGCATTCATCTCAGGATGCATTATTTTCTTGAAATACCAAAGCTATTAAAATTATATAAAAGTTTCACTTTCAATATTTGATATAAAAGATGAAATACTTGTCAAACAAGCATATCCTACACATTAAAACCCTAAAACTATTTTTTGTCGGAAGTATGAGTACCTAGAACCAAACATAAGGTTGTATTGCTCTCTACTTTTATCTTTTAGCACAATGTACAGCACTTATGTTGAGTAACAAGATTAAAACCATTCAAAATACCAAATGATGAAAAACCTTCCTGGAAGAAAAAGGAGAGTGATATTTAAAATTATTTTTAACCGAAATGGTAGTGTTTCCTTCCTTCAACTTGTGATTATGTTTGCTGGTGTAAAGGAAAGGTGTTAGCTGTTATTTAGCTATGAACAACATTTTTAGTATTACTTTTTCCTTGTAACAGGTCATTTAAGACATTGACGAGGCATTACCATGCTTTCTGACTGTTCACATAGTCAGGGTTCTCAACCTATGTTCTAGCTAAATTTAACTTATTTAGTACAAAACCTTACCAAAATGGACACACTAAGTGAAAAAAAAGGTGCCTACTTATTAGTTATTCAAGAACAAAAAGTTAAATATTTTCATCCTGCCACAACCTGTGCAGGGAGTGAGGTCCTAAGAGGGATGTTGGGAGATTGAGGAGAAACAGGAGTTTGAATAATTGTAGTGTGGGATTTCTGCTGGTCTTTTCAAAGGAACAGTTAATGCAAAAATTTTATTTATTTTTTACTCTGATTTTTTTTTTGCCTCTTTTGAAGTTTTTGTAACATTTGTTGTTGTAATCTGAACAACTAATTTGAAGAATGTATCATGTGATACAGCAGCCATAGTCGAATTCCTATTACTTTGTTTAGTGAAAACTTGTTTCTAATGCTGTCTTTTTTTTCTATCACCATTTTGTATTCATTAAAAATAAAAAAGAAAAGAAAGAAAGAAAGAAAACACATACACACACAAAAGGATATGTGGGACTGGGCGGGACCTGACCTTTCTGAAGGAGAGACAGAAACAACCCAGGGTGGTCTGCATTTTCATTTATAAACAGTAAAAAGTGTGGGGAAGGGAAGGGTTGCAAAGGAGTCATACAAGCAAGGTCTCAGTGTTTTGCTGAGAACACTGAAAGTGAAACATTCCGAGAGCTCTTGGTGCTGTAGCTAACAGGAATGAACATTAAAGTGGGACACCTGCTGGGCTGGCCTCGCTCAGGTCCCAGCCACTTGCAACTTGTTCCCAAGTCTCGCCTCTGGTGCTCCAGGTTCTCTAGTCTGGCCTTGCTCTAGCCTTGAACGTGTGTCTGATCTCTGCTTAGCCACTGCCCACACATTCTATTCCAGCTGTTTTATTCAATATGGGAGAAAGAGGAGGATTCCTTTTTTTTCCCCCACAAGTCTTCAGTCATCATTTCTTGACTTAAAAACTTTCTCCTTTGCATTTCCAGCTGCCAAAGCTCTCAGTCACTGATCTAATTTTAGTATTCACATATGGAGTAGATGCCAGTCTTGCCTATTTTAAAATCATAGAGTTATCACTAATACATATTTTTCCCAATGAATGATGTGCTAAAGTTATGTTATTTTTGAGGGCAAAAAAATCCTAGTCAAGCTTTGGATACCAAAAATATGAAAGGCATGAATTATTGATCAGATTCCTAAATAGACACAGTTTTACTAATACATTTGCCTTCTGAATTCTACATTTAGTTTCCAACTAGAGCCCCCATTGGCCTTTTTCATAGTTGGCTTCTACATACAAGGACCAGGACACTATGAATGTTGATTATATTTGCACTTGGATACTTAGAATTCTACTCCCCAACCATCTCCAACATATTTTAGGTAAGCCAAAGCAAAATTGAATTATATTTGTGGAGTACATTTTAATATAATATCAAGGAAATAATTTCTTTTATAGAAAAGGCTTCTGTCCATATTCTAGCTTTTCTATTTATGTCTCTATGATCTTTTGTGATTTAATGTCACTGAGCTACTAGTACCTGAGTGTGGTTAATAATATTTTCTGTGTAATCATAGTATGATATATGTATATGTTACCATCTCAGTAGAATGTCTAGTAAGTGATAGTTATGCAGTAACTAAAAATGGCTATTGTTATCAGTAACTACTTAATAAAATTATAAATAAATCTTATAGGTTCGGATGGAGACTTAAACAGAAAAAAAATCATTGTTTTAAACCAAAACAAAAAATGGTGGAGACATATCTGAACTTGGCTTCCTCCACTGTAGTCTTCCTTATGTGTAGAGATGATATACATTAATACAAACTCTACCTTTCATTTGCTACACACACACACACACACACACACACACACACACACACATCATGTCCATTATCCTTTACGAAAGTGTGTGATGTCATAGCTATTATTATCCATACTTTACAGATTAGGAAGACGAAACCCAAAAGAAACTTGAAAATAAGGATAAAGTCACTTGGAGGCCGACCTAATCTCTACTCCAAAATTACTTCCTAAACCCAGCCACACTTTGCAAACCGAATCTTGTATCACTTATAAACTCAAAGCCTACCAACCTTTGTAAACATGACTGCATTTGATGTGACAACTTTTAATTTTCATACTTTCATTTCCTTATAAAACAAAATTAATTAAAATAGGAAAATTAAGAGTAAATCCTAAAACCTCATTCAAATCAGTGTAGTTATATTTGAGTCCCGTGTAAAGACCATAGCAGGTGTACATGACTGGCTTTTCACGAAGTTACCTGAGCCCTGTAAAATTGCATGCCTCAATTTGTATTATAAATTTCTAGATAAATAGAATATCAGATTTGGGGTCTGTGACTTCTGTTTTTCTTTTTTTTTTTTTAACTTTAAAGGAAAAAAATAGCAAAATTCAAAGTAAGAATATAGGCGCATGCAATGATTAATATGTTGTATATTGCTTTCCTTAAAGGAGCTACTCAGAGTACAAGATATCAACATTTAATTGTCAAAAAAATGTTAGCACAAACATTTCTTTTCAACGAACAAAGAAAAAGCAGTATAAGTA
>NW_004524606.1:16731012-16759488 GCF_000260255.1 Octodon degus
TTGCTTTTCATTTCCTTTTTTCTATTCTCCCTTTCCAGTTTTCTTTCCTTTTGAACACTTTCTTCCCATTTTAAAATATCTCTTGTACATTTTGGATCTTATTCTTTCAACTTCTCACACTGGGGAGGCAATATGATGTTTTCACATATACACCAGTTTACTTCACTTATGAGTAAGGTCTTGGGTTGCAACCATTTACTATAAAGGTCTTGAGGAGTTTATCCATCTTTATGGTTGAATACTACTCCGTTCTATAAAAAGACCACATCTTTTTTATTCATTCTTCAGTTGCTGGGCATTTGGGCTGTTTCCAAAATCTAGCTATTACAAATTTTGCTGCTGTAAACATGTGTCCATATATTTCTGTGGTGTAATAGTTTTAATTCTTCTAGAAAGATACCCTAAAGGATAATAGCTAGATCAATGGAACCTCCAATGCTAATTTTATAGGGAATTCCCATACTGATTTCAATAGTGGTTGTACCAGTCTGCACTCCCACCAACAGTGGAGAAGGGTTCCTTTATCCTACAGCCCCTCCAGCATTTATCGTTGGTTGATTTCTTGATAATAGCCATTATTTCTAAGGTGAAATGGAATCTCAGTGTTGTTTGCATTTCTCCAATGACTAGTGATGTCGAACATTTTTCATGTGTTTATTTGCTGTTTGTATGTTTTCATCTCATACAAGTGTGTACAATGCCCATTTTAAAAAAAATTAAATCATTTATTTATTTATATATTTGATACAGGGTCTAACTATGCAGCTCAGGCTCATAATGATCCTCCTTTCTCAGCCTCCCAAGTGCTGGATTGCAGGCATTTGCCACCACACCCGGTTTCAGTGGCCACCTTGGTGTGGGGCCGGCATGGCATATGGTACTGGGGGTCAAACCCCACTCCTTGCACTCACCAGGCAGGCGCTTAGACCACTGAGCTCTCTCCCTGGCCCAGATGCCCATTTCTGAATTGAGTCTTTAACTTTGGGAAGTCTGATTTCTTTGTGTTCTTTATAGATTCTTGATAGTAATCCTGTCTGAGGAACAGATGACAGACATTTTTTCCCCCTCACTTTTGGATAGTTCCTGTGTGACTACAGTTTTATTTATAAAGTCTTTGCCTACATCAATATATGACTACTCTTCTAAACACAGAAAAATAAATTGATATTGACAAGCATATGAGATAATCATATTGTTAGAGCATGGTAATAAGTTGACATTTAGATTTTGGATAAATTATTGTTTTTAACAATACAGACTTTTAAGGTGGCTTTTGTGGCTGAAGTCTCCAGTATACTGATTGCTCTGTTTCAGTACATGATTCTCATGGAATTAGATGACTGTGGGCTAGGTGGTTCCAGGGCCCAGAGGTTCATGGATGTCAGCGATATCCTCGCCTTGTTCTTTTTTCCATCTTTGCCTCCCGGTGAATATTGGATTTTAAGCCTCATTCATTTCGTGTGTGGTCTCAAGGTGGCACTCATTTCTGTAGGAAGGTTATCAAAGTGAAGCATAGGAAAGAGTTGGGCAAGACAATTGGTTTTCTCTTATTCCCATCATAAGGGGTAATTCTCCAGGGATCCTCCTCCCACGTGACACTTCCCTCATGTTCATTCGACAAGACCAGCTCTTGTCGCTATTCTTTATGTCCAGTCATGCTTTATTCCTTTATGTGAGCTCATTGCTGCTCTGAAAAGGTGTTCTCTTATTACAGAAAATGGGGAGACTGGCATTAACACTCTACCCATGTCTCCCTTTACTGGGATAATTCTTCAAATATCTAGGCAAATTGACTAAGTTTTAATTATTTTACAAATTGCAAAACACCTTGTTGTTCCTGCGCTATCCTAATATGTTAATAACCATTTACTTAGTGCTTTGCCTCTTCTCTATAGAGGTTACTTCAAAGAGTGTACTTTTAAAGTTAAAACTATTCAGATAATAAAATCAAGGAGTGATTTTGTTAGATGACAGAGTCTGGTAAGGCCTGTAAGTTATCATTTGACTTTACAGCAGGTATTCATTTTTCCCTGTGTTAATTCTAATGATGCTTATAGCTGAACATTGCATCTTATCTCTTGTTGAAGTTACACTCATTTTTATGGATCCTAGTACTCTTCAGGATTAAACTTCTAGGATAAGTTTTAATAGGAAAAACAGCAGATGAGTTATCTTGGTCTGTCATAGAGTTAGCAGAATATTTTAATCCTGGGGACGCATTTGGGGATTTTTCAAAATACACAATCTGCTATTTGGAAATGACAAACAGTTTCCAGCTCTTTTGGTTAGAAAAGCCACAAGTGCATTTTGTGTGAATACAAAACAGACTTTCCGTTCTTTTCATCCATTTTTGCACATTTTTGTGTGTGAGTGATGGACTGGGTAGAAAAATATGTTGTTTAAGTTCCCGATACATGTTAGTTAGAGACTTACTGATCTCTTTGTAAAAAAATTAAATAACTGAGTTGAATCATATAAATTCAGCTTAGCAACCTATGGCATCATATGTTGGATTAGTGTTTCTATGCAGGATGAAGTTACTGACTGAAAGTCTTTGAAAGAAAGACTTTACTTATTAGCATAAATGTATAACATAAGAGTAACATTTCTTTTCAAAATATTTCAAAAGTATTTTATAGTGAAATACATATTATCTTTTATACAACATGATTATTGGGTAGTCTCCTTTTTATCTGTGCAATTTCTGGATTGATAAAATTGTAAAGCTATTCTTTTTCTGCTCCTTTATTTTGTTTCCAAACTTCAAAGCATATCTGAGCCAGATCTTGAAAGTTCCTTCTTATTTCGCATTTGGTCTCATTTCTGATCATTTCTTAATTGTGACTTTTCCCCCAATAGTCATGCTTTTCTACCATGAGAGGCCAATAGACACTTGAAACTCTGCAACTTATTCCTGCCTGCTATGTTGGAGAGGATTCCAATACCTTTATTCATAAGAATAAATATTATTTCTTACCCAATAAAACTTGTGATAAAAGTAGTTCTACACGAGCTCTCTCCTTATGAACACACGCTGTTTAGATACATCGATGATTGCACAGATCCTGGTTAGAACCCAGGACAGTTTAATAAATCCATCTGTGAATTAATGGGCAGGTATATTTGAGGCAGCTCCTTGGTATAAATTTGAGCTAAATTCTTTAAGCAGTTTAAAGAATTATAATTCAGGGGCCAGGGAGATGGCTCAGTAGAATAAATGCTTCCCTGGCAAGCACAAGGGCCTGAGTTCAATCCCCGGTTCTGCAAGAAGAAAAGAAAAGAAATATTGTTCATTTTTTGCTACCAAGGTGCTATAATTTTTGAATTAGAGTTAGCACATGTATATGGATATTTTTTCTATCATACAAAACTTTATACATAGTTAGTTGTTTTAATTTTTGTTGAAAGAATTTTTATCATATAGTAACAAGAACTCGAGGAAGTCTGGGAGGGGCAGGTCACTATGTGCAGGAGTGACTAAAACATCACAGCACATTTAACTTGAAGCGCTATCTAATTCTTTCTTATAGGTAAATAAACAGATGTCTCAAACTAAGCCCCAGATAGTGGTGTTTGCAGAGTTACATATCAGTATCGACAATGCCAAGATTTGTTTGTTGAAACTAGTAGATTAGATTTTGTCCAAAAGAAATGGAAAAAGTTCCTACATGGAAAATTGGGCAAGAAATATAGGGAGCATGTAAATTTGACAGAAGCAGTTGGGGAAAAATAAATATAAATCCATCAAGAGTAAAGATTTAGGGATGAGCGTAGAAAACTAGATTTTTATTTCCTTCCCACTCATTACATTTTGCCTAAAATGATGGAGTGTTCTAGAGCTGGAGGCGTGATTTTTTTTCCCTTGACATGTGCAGCATCTGTTTTTTCCACTATTAGTGGGTAAAAATTATTACTTCCTTTCTGAAGTAGTGAGTTCCAGGAATAATGCTCTTTTAATTTTGTGATTGCCCTTCATAAATATAAAAATTATAAATCAATGGCTTTGCTGAATCTAGAGCATCTGTCCATCGAGATGTGTGATGATTCACAGTACTATAAAATGAGGAGACCATGGCATGTACCTGCCGCTGGGGAAGTCGAGTGCTGTCAGCAAAGTGTCTAAGCATCTGGGGGCCATGGTGTCCAAGTGACTTCCAAGGAACTTTTTGTTAACTTTGCCTGTGTTAGAGTCACGGTGGACTTCTGGAAACTTTTGTTCTTCATCTGGAACTAGATGCGTCAGGCCACCTATTAGTCATAGTTGTTAAAATATCTACATTCTTTACAACAGCTAAACATTTATGCATGAGGAGGGAAGAAACGAAAATTCTCTATTAAGTGATTAAATTGAATAAAAAGCATTAAATGAACATTTTGAGAAAACTATAGCATACCATGCAAACAATGACACAGAGCTTCTTTAAATATTGTTAGGTGCTGTTTAGTTAGTCCCTTCAAGAAATGTTTATGGAATACATTTTTTAATGTTAAATATTAGTGAACAGGCAAAGATCTGTCACTTCTAGGAATGTGGCAACCAAGCTGGATCATTTGATGCCAGAATGAAAAGAAATTATTAAGGATCTATCATATCACAGCTAAAGGACAGGGAAGATACTAACTTGATTTGGGACAATTAAAATAATGGCTGCAATTGATTTTAAATAGTAAAAAATGCAGTTAAATGTTTTAATTTATGTGTAATAAGACTGACGAATTCATCATAACCCAATTCTCATTTACCAATGAAATATACAAGACCTTAAAAGGCTGAGAAGTTGACTCTAAACCCATTTGCAGTAAGAGATGGAGCTGAAAATTCAGACTGAGAGCTTGCATTCAGTCAGAACTATTGTCAGCTATGTTCCATATTTCCCTGCTTATTTAGTTGTCTGGCTTCATGTTCTCATGGTTGAAAAATGTCATGGCTTCTTCATGTTGCCATAACTTTTTGTGGAAGGCATATTCTGTCTTTATGCAGAAAATAATTTCAGGGATTGTACGGTCAAGGTAGAAAGTTTCTAAATAGAATTAGACACGTTGGATTCAGCTGTAATCAGTAACTGTGTAGGCTGAGGCAGGGGTGTTAGAAATTTGATGCCAGCTTTTGGCAATTTGTGGAATGACTGTCATAAAATGTCTCTGAGGTTGAACACTTACGTAGCATGTTTGTCATATGGGGCCCCAAATTTAATTCTCTAGCACTGCAAACAAAACACAATAAAATGAAGACAAAATCAAAAGTAACAGGTAGAAATCAAGGAGTAGTCATTCTTATCTACCGAGTTTGGAGTGCACCCTTCATCAGTGAGTGTGTATATATGTGGATTTCCCTAGTATTGCACTTTAATTTCTAAACATTGTTTTCTCAAAATAAGTGATGAAGGATGTGTCTCAGATTAAGTTCAGATTCAGCATTCCTCTGGCTTCAAATCCGTGTGAACATGTATTTGTGACTAATCTATTTGATTTGAAATGTATCTTAAAACTCTTACTTCTGCTCAAAGAAAGAAAAGAACTGAATAATTTGTCCAAAAGCATTATCCTCACAAAGAGACTTGGCAGTGAGATCTGCTTGCTATGTGTCTATGTTCTTGTTTGTTATGTATGTATGATTTATCATGTGTTATGTATTTCCACACTTAGTGCACTCCCAGGACCTGAGTGCATGTTTGTGGGGCTGAGGTGTATATGTGCAGCGTAGCTGTATATTTCTATCTATAGAAATATACAAGTATCTCCAAGTGCCAACAAATGGAATCGCATAGCCCCTTCATGGTCAGAAATGTGATTGAGTGGTGAGACATGGCAGATGATATTATTTTTCACTGATAAATCTTTTGGTGAAACATGTTTTCTTATATAAAACTAGTTGGAAATAAAAATAAGCACCTTGAAAATGTAGCATAACATCTAAAAATCACATGAAGCAGATTTCAGCGCGAACTTCCTTCAAACCTCTTGTTGAGCCAATGAGGCCTCAGACCTGGACAAGCCCACATCTAAAGTTAACCCAGCCCACTCAGTAATTGGTCACTGAGGATCCAGTGAGAGAATTTTTTCTTTCCTGAATCTGATGCATTTGCTAAGTTCTTCAACTCCACTTGTGCCATCACTGTCCACAGGGGTCCAAGCCACAGTAATGCCATTACCCCTGAGTACACACTTTCTTCCTCATGCACACTGAGTTGTTCATGGAATTTCCTAAGTCCTATGTGCTGTATCTCATAGCACAGTCCTGGCTGCAGCTGCTTCTCATCACTCCTTTGTTCAAGCCTCCAGTGTTCTGTGCTGTTTTCTCTGATAACATAGCAACTATTTTCCCTGCTGTTAGTCTGGATGTGTCTGTTCCACCATCACCAGAATTCCTTCTAAGATGCATTCATGCAAACCGTGGTGTTGCTCCTGGGGAAAGTAGCAGGGTCATAGCACAGCCAACACACCCTCACGGTGCGGTTTCTCTGCCTCACATCTAGCTACTTTCCTCCTTGTCTCCTGTTCTGTGCCCTTTGTTCTAGCTGTAATAAACTTACTTTCATTACCACAAAGAAATGCTCTCCATCAGTATACTTGCAAGCTCCCTCAGATTATGTAACTTTAAGTTAATCTGAATCAAATCAGATGAAAATTTAAGTTTCTAACTAGCACTCGTCTATTTTCAGATTTTCAGCAACCACCTGTGGCCAATAGCTCACATACTGGAGAGCACAGATTTTAGGACAAGTCCATGAATATGCCCATTGTTGCAGAAAGCACAGCCGTGCAATGATGCTTCAAAACTCAGAGCTCCGCCTTGCCTTTGGCCCTGCTCACAGGCCTAAAGGTCTCTGAGGGGTGGGCTGCACTCTTTCGCTGAGCCCCTCTTTCTCCTGCAACTCCTGCTTCCTGGACAGGTTTCATGTGCAGACGTTGCTTACTATGAGGCAATGCAGATATCTTTTCCCCTTTTTGGAACTGGAGCAATCTCTGCCTCTTCAGGTCTTGCTCTTCACTTTTCTTTACACACAGGGCTCTCCTTACAATAGCATGAGCGCATGTTCCTCACACCTGCATGTGTCTTTGTCCTTTGTTATAGTTGAAACTTGTGTTTCTTGACCACCTGACACCTTGGGCACTTTTTAGGCCCTTAATACACTTTTGTTTAACTGATTAATGCCTAATTAAAATGTTCACTTTACTTGAAATGAACAGGTACATACGCCCTTTAAAATTGTGGTTGACTTTCATTAGAAACTAGAAATTAATTGAACGTATTTAATGCACCTTACACTAAAATATTTAGTCGTATACCATACACTATGCTTGTAGAAGTAATAATAATGACAAGAAACCTAAGGAATAATAAGGCAGTCTCACTCCCGATTAAGTAGGAGACTACACTGAGCACAAGCCTGCTTCATGCCAAACCACATGGGAAGTCTATTATTGAATATAATTAGAACAAATCAACTGTTTTCATTTTTCTCTGTTGTCTTCCAACCATTGAATACATGAATACATAATTTTACAATTGCTTCCATAGCTCAAATAGTTTCTATTTTTAGACTTAGCATTAATATTTCATCATAGGTATTCAACATGGACAGTGTAATTATTTTTAATGGCTATACAATAGTCTATCTTGTTACAACAATGAAATTTACCAAGAAATTCCCTGTTACTTTTTGAACAGTTAGGTTATTTTCAGTGTTTTAAATAGCACTCCATTGAGTATTTTTATGTAAACAGTTTTTCTTTTTGAGAGAGGAAGTATTTTGCCCTAAGCCAAATTGCTTAAATTTAAAAATCCATGAGTGTATGGCGTTTAAAGCATGTTGCCAAATATTCTCTCCTGTAGGTGCAGGTCTTGTCATCACTTCAGATTTTATTAATTTAGCAAGTACAGAATGGACAAATGGGATTTTAAAGTTTAGTAAATGGTGAGGAATATTTCGTGTTTTTGTTTAAGCCTCATTATTTTTTGGTTGTTTGTTTTGTTTTGTTTTTGGTGGAACTGGGGGGGGGGATTGAACTCAGACCCTTGCACTTGGCAGGGAAGCGCTTATTCTACCGAGTCATCTCCCCAGCCCCAGTATGTTGACTTAAGATAAGCACTGATGTGAGAGAACTGAAGGGAAACGGATGCCACTAGTCTTATTTGGTCCTTTCATCACCAGCTTCTTCAACACTAAAGTTAGAATCCCCTCTTTCCACTGTGAATTCTAGGGCACGACATCAGGGTAACATCACACTCTGGGACAAGATTTGACAAGCTTCAAAACACAGAGGAAAGGCAGTCAGGGTAGTGCATGCCTCTTTCCCAGCACTCAGGAAACTGAGGAAAGAGGATCACCATGTGTTTAAGGCCAGTCAGGGGCACAGATTGAGACTCTGTCTCAAATTGAATAAATAAACAAACAAATAAATAAATAAAATACATAGGAGAAGCATGTGTCCACAGGTCACCTAGATAGGTGCAATAGGTGTACTTTTTTCTCTAGGGATATATAACCTTATAGTATATTTCAAAATACTATGAATGATGTCGTGTGGATCTCTACTTTTTAACATGTTTCTTTCTACTACTTACCTGAATCAGAATTTCTTTTTCCTATAGTTAAGCTGTTCATTCCTTTAGTTTTTTGTTGTTGTTTTTTTTTTTTTTTTTTTTTTTTTTAATTTAGAGCACAGTTTCATGTATTCGGTTATTATAGGATCTCACTACACAGCTCGGACTTATGGTAATCCTCCTGCTTCTAGCCTTCCCAGCACTGATTTACAGGCTTGCGCCACTACACCCAGACTATGGCTGGCTCAGCCCAGTTGGGAGCAGGGCTGGCATGCCATGTGATGCCCGCGGTGGAACTGCAGTGTCTGCGCTCACCTAAGCTTGCCTAAGCAGATGCTTTAGTCTGCTGAGCTATTTTGCCAGTCCCCAGAACACTTTTTTGAATGATACAATATGTTTTCAAACTTATGAAATACAATGTGATGTTTTGTGTCCTGTATACATTGAATTGTGACAAATTTAGGGTCATTAGCATACCCCTCATCTTAAAATTTTACAATTCCTTATGATGAGTACATTCACATTCATATCTTCCATGTTGAGATATATGATGTATTATTAATAATATTTACCCTGCTTAGCCTGTTGGTTGGTGACGTCTATACCCAGGGTGGGTCTTCCCTTTTCAGGGCAGCCATCGCCCTCACACCTGGGGCCATATACAGTCAGTCAGCCAAACATCCCTCATTCAAGTGGGTGCTACAGCTGAGGTCATCATGTTGTTGGGCTCTCTATGCCTGGCATACTAATGTTGCTCAGTTCCATTCTTTTTACAAGTTATAAATTTCATCCCTTTATATGCTAAATTGTTATATATATATATATATATATATATATATATTTCTTCATTCATGTGTTGATGAATGTGAAGGCTGATTCTATGCCCTGCCTAGTGTTAACTGTGCTGCCTTAATATAGCAGTGTAGGTATTTTTTCAATCTGTTTATTTCATCTTCCCAGTAATGAGACTCCTGGATCATTTTATTTTTAGCATTTAAAGGAACTTCTATACTACTCTTCATAATTTCCATCCCCCTGAACAGTGTGTGTGTCTGAGTTTTCTCCACAATTAGGAGAAGACTGGCAAGATTAAATTTGTTGGTAATATAAAACATAGACTGTATAATATTAATAGTGAAAATTAATAACAGTAGTTTTACTTAATCCTCTATTGAGTATTATATTATTCATATTGTTGTTTTTAGAAGAACTAAAAACTCTGAAGTAAATGGCTTACTCCTGAAAACAACTCTGTAATTCCATTTCTTTTTTTCCCTGCTGCAGAGATGAGAAGACTAAGTAACAGAGATGACATAACTAATCTGATGTTGCCATGTTATTCTACTTATCAATCCAGTTGTTTTGCATGCTGCACAATGGATTAAAGGGTTTTGATTTTGTTTTTGTTTGTTTAATATTAAAGTGCTTACTAGTGAGATTAGGAAACACAAATTTAAAATATATTGACCATATTCTTCAATCCTAATTTGTAGATATTCTTTTAGAATATTAGCCATCTCCCCGTCAAACCTGAATTTTGAAAGCACAGCTATTGAATGACCTGTGAAACAGGTTTAATTTACTCTAAGTAATTCATGCAGAATTATTATCATTACTTTTGCAACAGGTAGATCAGAGAACTCCATTAGGACAGGATAGCTGGTACTCAGCAAGATATGCAGTAGCAGTTTCATGGAATCTTTGTGGAAAATGTGGATAATAATCTATCAGTCCCATGATGTATTCAGCTTATGCTTTGTCTATAGCTTGAAAATTCTGGTGAAACCAAAGCATAGTTGACCAAGTATACTCAACCAGTCTCAGTTCACATTTTGACCTTTCCATTTCAGTCTCTTTAGTAAATTTATTAATTTCTTTAAGCTTTAGATTTTCCATCTCTACTGTGAGGATGCTGACCTGTAGCATTCACAACTAACTTAATAGTAAAATGTGATGTATACAAGGTTTGATAGCAAAAAAATACAGCATATGTTTAAGTTAAAAAAATTCAGTGAAAGAAACATTCCTATTAATTTCCCCTCTACATACATCCCATTACTTTGAAACAATTATCCTTCTTACCACCTTCTGAAACAGCTTACCAAAACCTCTTTTATGTCTTTAGGAAATATAATTTTAAAAATGTGGTGAGAGCTGTTGCTAAGTGCCATCCAATAGAGAGATAGGCTCCTAGAAACACCACAGTGTGTCTTTATCCACCTTTCTCACCAGATTGGCACCATTCAACTTTTGGATCTACCTCAAAGTAAAAATGATCATGAGAGGTAAATGTTTGAATTAATTCAGGACATTAAAGTAGCTATAATAGCACAATGAAAGATTTTCTGTGTAGTATATTCATGTCAAGGTATACCATATATCAATTTAAAAATTACTGATATAACCTATAATGTAAATTAATCTCAGAAACATTAAGCTGGGTTGGGAATGTAGCTCAGTGACACAGGTGTCTGCCTGGCAAATGCAAAGTCCTGAGTTAGATTCCTGGTGCCAAAAAGAAAAAAGAAAAGATGGAAAATATTCATCTAGGTGAAAGAAACTAGGTGGATTAGATGGTTCCATTTCTTATGGTATTTCTAGAAAAAAAAAACTGGTAATATAGAGTCAGAAAGCAAAACAGTGGCTGCCTTGGGTTGGAGATGGGAGTGAGAATTGACTGCAAATAAGACAAGGGATCTTTCTGGAATGATGAAGATGTTCTAAATTTTAATTTTCATAACTACAATTTTGCAAATAGTTAATAGAATTCTATAGTTAAAACCAGTTGTTAGTATGTAAATTATACCTCAATAAACCCATAAGAAATCTAAAATATTTCAGCTTAGCCAAGGATCAATAGTGTCACCTTTTGATTATTTATTTGGTCTTTATTTGTAACAGTCACTAGCTTCCACAGTACTAGCACTGGTAGGTCATGGGGATGGAGATAGGGCCCTTAATGAGTTTGGGTTTAAATTGTATCAACTTTTTAGATGAAGGTATGCTTTCCAATATGAAAATGATACAGTTGAAAGGGCTAACTAATAGAAAAGAAGCCTAAACCAAGACTTGGAATTGTTTTGACAGCCTGAAAATCTCAGCCAAAACCAAAAAGAGGAAATTTACAAAATTACATGCAAACTTTGGCACAGTCTGTCTTCCTCAGGGAGGCAAACCGATTGATGAGTTCTAGGGTTCTAAAGTGGTGCAGGCCTTCATCGAAAATTGCATATGGCTGTTAGAAAGGGTTCCCAGAAAATCTAGAAGTGTATTCAGACCAAAATTGGAGGCTCTACATATCTTAGGTTTGGGTAGTTGTTGAAATACTATTTACCTGTGTAGTCCATTCTTTTCATGTAATAATTATTAAATGTATAATGGTAAAATTCTGTGTTAATCATATCACAATGTCTATACTAAGTGGGTTTACTTTGTTTTGTTTTGTTTTCCTGTAGTTTTTTTTTTTGCTTTTCGTGTTGGTACCAGGGGTCCAACTCAAGACCTTATGCTTGCCAGGCATAGTAACTCTTTTATAGACATTATCTCTTTTACTACTTAAAGCAGCCCCGTGCATGGAAAATAATTTTGCCCCTTTAGATATTCAGAATTGAGACTGAGTTTTAGTTGAATAGCTAATGAGTGAATGACCCACTTACAGTGGAGTCAGTCAGAACTCAGGGGTCCTTTCTTTTTTTTCCAAGAGAAAAGGAAAACACAATAAAATGATAAAGAATTAACAATGGTTATTATATTTCATATTGTTATCTTTAAAGTAGTTGTTATGATTATAACATATTGCCATGCAGAATTGATCAAACAAGGCTCCTATTTTTAAGTCCTCATTTCTGTAGTTTACTTTTCAAAATGCTTAGAAATGGAATATAGCTCTGAACTCTAGCAAAATGAGAACGGTAAAGCAAAAAGGTACTGATGATTTTACCAAAACTCAGAGTGGCTTTTATTAGCTCTAAAACTGTGGGAGGGACTAATTTTCATCACCATGTTCTACACTGCACTCCATGTAATGAACTGTGAGAAAATGCTGAGGTATCAAAGGCCTTGGCCACTGGAGCAAGGAGACAGTAAACTCAGTAGGAACAGCTGCTTAATAAACAGCTATTAGCAGGTCAGAAAACAAACAAGGGATTCTGCTGAAACATATAATCTATTTTAATAATGTCAAAATAATTACTTAGGCATTGATGTGGAAGGAGTTTATGAATAGTGAGAATTTTAACAGAAGTTGTCTACCTTGAAATGTACTGTTGTATACATCCCGTTTTATGCTTAGTAATCTAAAGTTAAGAAACACGCAGTTGCCATGTATTTAAAAAAGTACACTAGGTAGTCTGCTGACTTGAAACCCTTTTGTTTTAAAGAGGTAAAATGCATGATGCAACTTTAAGAAAGTGCATAACTGGTGTTCTTTTGTTTCGGAGGTAAGGCACACAGATCTAAGTTAGCGTGAGATGTGATACAGAGTCAAGGATCAGAGTTAGATGGACCGTGCTGTTCTTTTACAGGGTGTGTGCATATGACAAAAATTGCTCTTCAATTAATTTATAAATGATGAACAAATGGTAGTACTCTGACATGTAGGCATCTTTTCTTATTAGCTCTAAATTTTACTTAACGTTTCATTTTTACTGCATAAAATCCTAATCACACTAGCAAAAAAGCTATATATTTTTCCTTTTCTTACCAATACATGATTATTTTAAACTGATACTATTTTCTTTAGAATTGTCTTTCCCTGTATGACACTGGTCCTCATTTTTTCTCACTTTTTGTTATTTTAGCAACTTTACACCCCTAGAAGCTCTAACGATTTCAGTAATATTTCACCCTTCCATTTAAATATCTAAGAAGAACATATTTTTACCTTCATAAAATAATAGTTAATATCATAAAACTCCCTATTCAATTAATTTTGTCTACCATTATAAATTACTTATCTGTAAACAGTTACTTCAAACCTTTCTCATTTAATTAAATAAGCTAGTGTCTTTAAAGTTTAAATTAGGACTCATAGCAAAATTAGAACCAAAAGAAAAGAAAAAGAATTTCTACACAAAAAAAAAATCTAACATGAAATATCTCTTGTGAACATACATACAAAATCTTCAATGAGAACCTTTTTTGTTTGCTTTGTTTCTTATTTTGTTAAAGAGAATACGAAGTATAGTAAAAAAAAAGTGTTAGAATTATATAGAATTTTGCTACATAGAATGATAGGAATTCAACAATGGTTGTTATATTTCACATTGTTCAAGTTAGTTTTTCAGATTACCAGTTCTAAGCTTGTTTGATTGGTGGGAAAATTATAAAAAATTAAAATTAGATAGAAAAAAAGTAAGCATTAAGTACTCCTTTTTGTGGACATTGGGAAGCAAATGCAGGACCTTGTGCTTCCAGGCAGGCACTTGTGCCCCCTGAGTTAGCTCCCTGGTTATTGGCTGATCCTTAAGAAATCAGTAAGAAGACCTACACACCACACCCACATGCCATTCCCCCATGTGTGTAAGACAAGCTCAGTATGTAAAAATCAGTTACTGAAACATAGCACAAAACCTCCACGACCATTTCAATAGCTTCAGAAAGACAGGTTTTTGTGCAAGTGGGGCCAACTTATCCCACTGCTTGAAGAAGCAACTGCCTCGGAGCTGCCTGTGGATGCACACTGGAAGCTCACTATGGGGTTTACATTTTCAAGAAATCCCGGAAACTAAGTTGATTTTTGTCATAGGGTCTCACTATGCAATAAACAAGGAACTCTCTTAAGCTGAGCCTCGTGGTGCATACCTGTAATCCCAGCACTCAGAGAGGGTGAGGCAAGAGGATTACAAATTTGAATCCCTTCAAGCAAGTCAGTGAGAACCTTTTTGAAAAATTAAATATTAATGAAATAAAAAAAGCATTGAGGAAGTAGGTCAGTAATGGAGTAACCCTGGGTTCAGTCTCCAGTAATGAGGAGAAAGTAAAGGAAAAAAAAAAAAAACTTTTTTGAAGCTTAACAATAAGAAAATAAAAATTCAGTTTAAGAATGACAGATATCTTGACAGATATCTCATCTAAAGAGATATACATATGGAAAATAAAAGCAAGAAAAAATGTTCCACACTTTATGTCAGGAAGGAATTGCAAAATCAGTGAGATACCACTGCCTAAGGTAGAGAACATACGGAACTCTTGGCACCATGAAATGCTGACAAGGATGCTAATCCAAAAAACTCTGTCTTTGCATAGGAGACTGTAAAATATAGTAGGTACTTTAACAGACAATTTGGTAGTTTCTTGTGCAGCTAAATATATGTCTACTATATTATCTAGTCGTCATATGCTGTAGTATTTACCCAAAGAAGTTGAATACATACATCCATATAAAATCCTACACACAGTTTTATCCTAATTAGTAAATTTTTGTAGCTACAAAAGTATCTTTTAATAGGTGAAGAAACTATGCTATATCTAGGCAATGGGTTAATATTCATCTCTAATAAGAAGTGAACTACCAAATAATAGAAATCTGGGTGGAAACAAATGTATATCTTCAGGAAAAAGCCAATTGGATAAAACTGCATATTCCATGATTCTGACTTTGTAGCAGCCTGAAAAGTCAAAACAATGGAGACAACAGAAGTATCAGTGATCATCAGTGGTTGGGAGAGATAGGGAGAAGTCTTGGAATGCAGAAGATTTTTAAGGCTGTGAAAACATTCTGTATGGTATTATAATGGTAGATATATGTCCTATACAGTTGTCTTACTCAAGAACATAGAAGATCAGGACTAAATCGCAACATAAGCTTTGGACCCTGGTGATAAAGTTCTGTCAGTATAGGATCATTAGTTACATGAGATGAATTACTCTTGTCAGAGATGTTGATAATAGATGAGACTAAGCATGTGTAGAGTCAAGATATACATGGGAACTCTTCAAACCTTTGTCTCAATTTTTCTGAGAAACTCAAACTAATCTAAAATTGCTAACTCTAAGCCCAATCTTCTCCTGAACTCATGATTTCAACTTGTCTCATAGGCCGATAGAAATTTACTGATGTAGGAATAGTACACGTGGTTCTGTGTTAACAAGTGTCATGTAACTTAGCAAAATCTGCCATGTAATGACTTTGATAAATTGGGTTAGGATCAAAGCTTCTTTGATGTCAAGTGAACGGAAATGTAATAAGTAAATTAAACTTCTAAAAATCTATTAGTTGCATAGTAGTTGATTCTGGTATCTATCAATGGTCAAGTAACTATACCTGAATTTTTAACCTGTGGAAGAATCCTTGAAGTGGCTGCTTTGAAAATACCATTGAGACTAAAAGTTTAATAATCCTTTTCAATTTGACATTTGATTTGCCCCTCCATAACTCAAGCTCATTTATGCTGCTAATCAAACTCTTAACAAAAATCCTGAATTAACACAGATATACTTTGTTTCATGGTATTAGAGGATTTGCGTATGATCAGGTGGACCCCTTACCTTTAAACCTCTTATAGGAGTATTAGATGACAAGGGGAGGGAACAATTCACCTCATGGCCTGCAAGCCACAAGCAGACAACAGAGGGGCTTGGCATATACTCAGTGTCCTAGAGACTGCCCACTACTTTGCTCCCATTAAAGCTCCACTGTATCTCCTTATAGTACTAAGCTGGGTGTCAACTTTTCAACACAGGGGACTTTGGGCAACATTGAGCATCCAAACCATAGCAGACAGTATGTCCATTTCTATTGGTAAATGCCATGGCTTTTGTCAAGGGTAACTAGAGATGGTTTATTGCTTCTGTGTAAAGAGGCACTCTAAATGGCCAGAACATTAGGTTAGGACGTGATGCCGTGATCTTCTATGCCATGTAGTGAACCTATGCCTCCTGTGGCAATCTTGGAAGCTGTTAATATGGAATATTTTTTAAGAATTTTTTTATTGGCATGAAGCTTTTAATTAAGGTGGGTCCAGTTTAACTAGTGTGACTCTTGTCTCCTTGACCCTGAACTGCTTCCCTGGGAGGGGAGCCTTCCCAGGAAGCTGTGCTGAAAAGACCTTTGCCTCTGTGCTCCTCAGCCCTTCTATGCATGCTCACAGCAGAGGTGGGCTGCCATGGTCACATCATTTTAAAGAAATGTATTAAATGTCTGATGATAACTATTATAATCAAAATTTCACAATGTTAGAACTTTCCATAATTCCATGCAAAGTAAAAATTGTGCATTTCAATCATCGCATCATGATCACTAACACAATTTTTATGAGCAGATATGATATTTACTTATGCCTATAATTTTAGCTCCAAAACCAAAGCTGGTTATATATATTTTTTGAATCAATAATGCCCCCAAAACAATTTAGAAATGATCATTTATATCTGAGAGCTATCTATATATAATAATACTGACTTGACTGCCTTCTTTTTTTTTTTTTTTTTTTGTTGGCTGAACCAGGATTGAACTTAGGCCTTTGTGCTTGCTAGGGAAGCACTTATTCCACTGAGCCATCTCCCCAGGCCATGCCTTCTTTTCAATGCTATTTATGTTGGCTTCTTTCTCCAAATAAAATATTAATATGAGTACAAATATAAAGGAATGGATTAGCTCTGATTTTTGATAACCATCTAATATGTGAAAAATTGACTTTTCCCCCAAAGTAGAAAGAAAACCATTTTGAGGTTTACTCAGTTTAAAGTGTTCTACAAATCTGTTTTTCATGAAAGCCAAAATTTATATGAGACACAGTTTATCTTTTTTTAAAAAATTAAATTATGAGAATCGTCATGGCTTAGGGTTTGGCAAGGGAAAGTGATACAATATAGGACATATTTCATAAGATTATTTTATCATGAATCACCCAAAGAGCGCAGGAAATCTATTTATAAACTAAAGACCAAAGAATACATCAGAGGGTTTGAATTCCACAGAAATGTCCTGCAAGAGTCCAGCTAATGACCTAGAACCCATAACAGTGCCTTTCACAAGTCAAACTGAAGGCCTAGAGCCCATGACAATGTCTCATGCAGGCCTGCTTCACTGATTGGCACTGGGAAGGTCAGTGGTGGAAGCTAGAGTGTCTGTGCCCCCTGGATGAAAGATCTGTGCTAGCAGGCTGAGGGATTTGCACTGGAGCCAGGATGCAGTGGTCAAGAAGCAGAACTTCGTCGCTAGGTATCACAACCATCCTCTGCAACAGTGAGGACCTCCAGCTCCTCTGGGCATGAGGAAAGCCAAGTTCCCATCAGAAGGCCATTACAGCAATCTGTTCCTGCAGACTGAGCTGTGCACCATATTCTCCTCCAAAGCTGAGAAGTGATGCTCCAGGTGAGGACGAAGACTCTTCCAAAATGAACCTTAGCCATCCTCAGTGACAACGATGTCCCTCCTCTGACAAGAACAATCAAGTTCACCAGGAAAGCCAGCTTGACAAAGTCCTCCAGCAGAATAGCCCCATAAAACCAGCAGCTTCCAACATCTCCAACAGATTCTCCAACAGTTTCCCTAAGAGCCTCTCCTTTTTTGCCTCTAGTTCTTCCCCTTACGCTGCTGGCAACAATCCTCAGGTGGGTCTCCCACACCCAGCACCACACTAGTTCAGTTCAGCTGGGTATAACAAGTTGACCACCAGTTACTAATCCAACACAAAGAGTTTTCTTCACATAAACTGGATGGAATTTTTTCAAATGATGCACCACTAAAGCTCTATGACCTTTAGCACACTGTTCTTTATTAATGTTTGAGGGGCCAATGGAGGACCCCAATGTTCAATAAATAAAAACAGTCCCATAAATCATCTTGGATTCCCACATGCTGTGAGTTGTCAGTGGTAGACAATTTATTGGTGAAACTTCTGTTGTAAAGAGTTTTTGTTTCTGTAGGCCTGTCACATACGACCTTGATTCCTTTCTCTGCTTGATATATTCAGTATGTCATTTGTGGTGTACATACTACTCATTCCTGGTGGCAAGGTAATTGTTTACAATTAACTTGTGAAAAGAATAAGAAAGAAAACTGCATTTTGTGTATCAACCAAACTTCTTTCTGCCATTCTTCCAGCCAACAAAATGTCACTTATCCATCTACTCTACAGTAATTATTTGTTGCCAGGAGATTTAGAAATGAAAACACATAATCTTGGTCTTCAAGGGGGCCATGGTCAGTGTTACTGCCCTAGAGTACTCCTCATATTTTCAGGCTTTTGAACACAGATCATTTCTTTCAAATTCAAATAATACATGTATCTGTATAGAGCCATAGTACAAATACAGGTAAAAGATTAAATATGTTAGCATTTGTATGAAGGCTCCCGCTTTTTTTCATACAAGAAATTTTGTTACTTCAAATATGTTGAAAGCCTTTGATTTGACAAAGACTATTGATCTCTCTTTTCCTTTGCCTTTGTAATTTAAAGAATGTATGAGAAAACACATTTTATTCTTTTATTTTCTAATTTAATGTGATATTTGACCCATATATAGAGTTAGAAACCATATCTGCATTTTCTGGTGAATTGACTTTTGGAAAAAATAAAAAAGACATCTATTTAGTATTATTTTTTCCTGAATATAAATTTAGATGGTTAAATTATGATTCAGCAAATTAAGGTTAAAAATAGAGCTTGCTTAGAATAAGCTTAAACCAGCCCAGGTTAAGATACTCCTAGTTTCTCTCTGTGTAACTGTTGTGTGTGCCTTGTCAATTAACACCTTTAAGCAGCTGAACTATTTATAATTATGTGTAGTGCAGATTTAATTCCTTAGGCAATAGCCAAACTGCACATTTTACAATCTCTTCCCTTTGGGTATGACAACTGGCAATTTACTTGAGAGTTTAGATGTGCATGCTTAACAATTAACAATCTAAGTTTACGTTTGCTAGGAGAATGTACAAAACAAATTTGAACTTTCAGAGCTTCTATAGAAGCATTCAGAGTCTGGGTCTCTATGCATTAGTGGATGAAAATTCCATTTAGTTGAAAAGATATCTTAGGAGTAAGAAAAGTAGCTAATATCATGTTATTTAAATTGAGCATGACCTCAGTTTTTACTAATGGATGATCTGGAATCATAGCTAAAAAGGAATCAAAAATATCACAATAAAATTCCAAATCATTCATCTTTTTATGGTTCTACTGAGACATGCCCATTTCCATCGGTTGTCTACCTGGCATGAAGCCTTCATTGTTTTTATAAATAGTTATTTCTTTTTCTATGAGTTTTCATATTGAAATGTTTTCAATATTCACAAGAATTTTCTCATTTTACTTATGGTGAAATATTGAAACAGCTCAATTAGTGATCACCTGGGAATGTGACAGTTTTGAGAGGATAAGAAACCAAATTGTTCTTGTAACAAAGAGTGTTAGGGTTTACTCACCTGAGGATTGGTGTATGGCACTCAGTCACCCCACCAGTTGATGCTTCCTGGCCCCCAGCAAGATTGGGCTACCAAGTGAAGCAATGGAATAGCATCGGCCATCTATTGTCATTATTTGAACATAGCTAAAGGGAAGATTGACAAAAAAAAGTCACTCCACACTCCACACCTGACTTTTATTTCCCTATCCTTATGCCAGACTTTTGCTTACTAAATTGAAATGGAAACCACAGCTGATAGAAAGAGAAACTGAAGTCTCTGCTTGCTTTCCAAAGTATCAAACTGAAGAAGCTGGGAAGATTAAAAAGTAACTTTTGTGATGAAATACCAATTTTAAAACCTTCTCATTCCAAGATAATGCCAATCTAATTAGTATTAGTTACTCAAAGGAGTGCCTTTTGGAAGGGTGCTAAGTTTAAAAGATATTTCCATAGGACATAAAGATTTTTCTAGAAAAAGTCTCATACTTCACTGTTGAAGAAAATGATGGAATGTAATCTTAGTCCTTCTTCCCATTTTCTACTTGCTCCCACTGTCCTTCCATATTTTACTCTCCCTTCTTAAGAAATGCTTGGGAAAATCCAACACATCCTGCTAGATGACTTTTAATAAAAAGCGGGCATATATGTTTGTGTGTGTACAGGTATTATAAGTACACAGTCAATTCTGCAGTGCTACATGTGTATACAAGCACTAGTAACTTCACAGGCAAGTTGTCAATATGAAACTGTGGAAGTAATATTAGGTCAGATGGTCTTTTCATAAGTAAAGTTTGCTAAAATAGCAGTGTTAGAATTGCTATCGTCATAAGGAAAGGACAAAGCCTACAGCTAACAGCTGCATAGACAAGAAATATTTTAAACTCTATCTGCAAAAAGGAAAAAAAAAAAAAAAAAACAAAACAAAAACAGCATCTGCAGTGGGGCTTTTTCCCTAGAAGGGCTCAGTCTCATAGTCTCATTAGGCAGGATTCTGTGGTGACAGGCTACGCCTTCTCTAGGGACCGCCTTTGCAGTAGCCCACATGAGTCAAAGCCCTAGGTCTTTTGCATGACACTTTCATGCTATTTGTTCTGTTTCTTTGTTTGTAAATAGCACATATGTAGACTTCAGTCATGCCCAGCAGCCTAGCTGGAGCATTCAAAAAATATCTGAGGGAGATGCCAATAATCGTCTTTGTTAACGTTTTAGTCTCATAAATTTTTAGTGGCCTACCCAACCAAGTCTGACTTTCTCACGAAGTCAAAATTTTACAAAGAATGAGATGTTTCACATATTCTGGTATACTAGAACCCTCTGCACTAATATAGAACTCCTTTAGAGTTTCATGTTGTATACTCTATGACATTATTATGAACATGTAAGGAAACGTCTCAACCCTAGAGTATTGGTTACATTGTGAGTTATTTTGCCTGTCTTGTGTGTACATTAAATGCATTTTAGAGATAGATCTCATACTAAAGTATGGTCCTCTTTAAGGACACAATCAATTTTCAAATCTAAATGCAAAGATAGTATCTTTTTCAGTATATAGGGGTTTTTTTTTGTGTAACAAGGGATTGAACTCAGGCCCTTGAGCTTGCCAGGCAAGCGCTTATTCTACTGAGCCATCTCCCTGGCCTCTATATGTTTTCAGTGAAACAAAAATTAGAAGTTTCTACAAGGGCAAAATTTTCTACATGAAAGCAAGAAATAGTTTTCTTTAAAGCCTAAATTAATATGCTGTATTAGTACACAGAGGTATATGTATTATGCTTCATATACTTCTTTAACCCCACACCATACAGTACCTAGAGGTAATTAGAAAAGGTCTACTATTTCCTGTGTTGTTAAGATTTGTTTAATTGTATTTTTAGTATATATGACCTCTGATATTCAATCTGGTTAAAAAATTAGACTAAAGCTATCAATATTCCAATATTTCAAGTGCTTTTGATAAGACTAGAAACTTACCTTTTCCTTAAGAGTGAGATGGTGAATCTCACATCATGGAGCCAGCTGCCTTCTGTAATTTACTGTGTTCTGGTGTTATGTATGCACATCCTCTCTGTTATTATTTATTTGTCTTCCTGTGGCTTTTATTTTGTGTCATGAATCTCACTGTAAACTTTTCAAACAAAAGCTATCTCCACTCTTTCTTTTTACCTATCTGTAAATCAGGAAATCTGTCAATGTAGGTTTCATAATATTGTTTTTATTTTGATCAACTTTTAAAATGTATCCAACCTTTTAAATTTATTCTATAATATCTAGTCTGAAATTTTCCTGAAGGCACAAGATGTCATATATGGGTTCTCAATGTAATACTTTGAACATAGAGGGTGTGAACAGTGTTAGAATTTTATATGTAAGGTAGCTGTTGTTGTTCTTTACAGAAATTATCACATTATAATACCTGTTTTATAGCCGTCTCTGCCTTTCCTTTGAGCACATGCCATATTTCACATGCTTAGTTGGCTTTGTGGGCAAGGCTGCTGGTGACTCGGCCCTGGAGGTTTCTCTCAGATAAGGAGACAGTGACTGAAAGCATTATCTCTGAAATATCACATTAATTTAATAATTAGTGATCTTGTTTGGCATTCTAAGTTGATAGAATGAAGGAATAGATTCTATTGGATAGCATATTTCTTTGAAATTTCTATTGCTAGCAGAATATTTTTTGATATTGTATTCCTACATTTTACAGATACATTGGAGATCCTCGGTATCCTTAATAAATTCTATTTTCCTCTTTTGATTACAAAAATTAAAGGAAATTTCTTAGTCTTTTTGTTCATTATGAAATTTTCTATTTAGTTTTCTATACGCTTGCATCACTTTCACTTAATTAACTGCGGTATGTATTGTACCTTTCAGTTTTTATTACTCTTTCAGGTTCTTACACTAGGGAGACAATGCTGTGCTTACACATGTGGCTCTGATTTATTTCATTTATGAGTATGGTCTGTGGCTGCATCCATTTACAGAAGATGTTCAAAGGGTAGGAACAACTGGGATGTGGGAAAGGAAAAGAAAGACAGAAGGAAGGAAAAGATGTATGGTTTTACACAGGACAGCTTGGATAATTGTACTACTGGCTTCTATTGGTGTATTGAAAGGAACAGCTAATGCTTAAATTTCATTTTTTTTCTTCTTACTATTAAGGTTTTTGACCAATTTTGCACGCTTATGTCTGGTGAAAACTAATTTGAAGCTAACACTACGCAATATAACAACCAGTGTTGAATTCCTATCCTTTCTTTTAGTGAAATTCGGCATCATGGTTTTTTTTGTTTTTACTATTTTATATCCTATCTACAAAAAAGAGACTTCAATAAATTAAGAAAAGGAATAAAGCAAATAAAGTTAAATTAGCTCTGCTCCTTGCTCAGAAAGAACTCCATGTGGGATCCTAATTAACAAACCTGAGGGGGGTGAAGCTTTACAGTTCAAACAGTATCAACTCCAGCCTTTTCCATTCTCCTGAGTTTTTATAGGAAGACGGTAGAAAGACTTCATAGTTATATACTTACACAGATTTAATTCTATGAACATAAAAAATTGATTATCCTAGGGACATTAAGAACTGTTTTTACTGATTGAATATTTTACTTGCGTAAATGGTAGTTTTTATAAACAGCTGCACATTTTACTGTTACTATCTTAAAGTTCTTAAATTGTAGGCATGTTTCATTTTAATTGTGAACTTCTATCACCCACTTCAAGTATCAGGGATGTAATGTACATAGATTCTCTGCTATGGGTACCAAGGTAATAAAGTTTCCATTCATACTTACCTGTTATGAAAGCTTCTTTCTGTTTTTTTCTCCTTTCATATTTTTTTCCTTTTTGTAAAAAATGAGCATCTGGCCTAAAATAATTGGGTCAATTGGGATAGCCTTGTATCTCTATAGAATTTAACTATATTATTTCACAACACTGTGGTCATTTAAATATCAGATAATGACCTTTTCAGGACATACAGTGGTGAAATACTTTAACTTCTTTAAAAAGCTTCTCTAACACTTCTAGGGTATTGAATTTGTTGAGGGCAACCTAGTGTCTTTCCTCCCTCATTTTATAGGTCAGAAGTCTAAACACACACACACACACACACACACGCACACACACACACAAGCGCACGCACATGGAAGTCACTTATTTCTGCCTTTGTTGTTTGTTTATTGGTTTGATTATTAAGTATTGAATATTTATTTTGAAAGTAATTATAGTATCCCCTTTTCCTTTGTTCTTTACCAGTAGAACAATAAATTTTCAATGTGTTCAGATAAGATAATTATAAACACATTCATAGCTAATTTTGGTCCTGTGGTTATTTTGTACTGTGAAATGTAAAGAGATATACTTTGGGGACTCCTGTGAAGTCTCTCTAAAGGTAGATGAGCAAGCTGGAGATTGTCCTATGTTTTCCTCTCCTACTCTTTGTTCTTTGCGCTGTCAGGAATGCAGCCTGAGTGGGTGGAGCTATCATAGCAGCCCTGGCTAGTGGTCTTGAAAATGCAAATAATGTGCTAGAATAATTGGGAAATGGTAGAAGCGTCATAGTTCCTTACTTGTAGGATTGTGGAACAGCTATGCCAGTTGTGGATTGCTCATGAACACTTAATTTTCCCTTATGACTCTGCAAGGAAATTTTTTGTTTAATAGTTATTATCTTTATCTTCCTCTCACATTTAGTTGTAGGACCAGTTCTTGTATTTCATTTTGGTATTGAGGCAGAATTTTACTGTGTAGTTTAGACTTGGCTTGAACTCACTGTATGGTCCAGTCTCACCTGGAACTCGCAGCAGTCCTCCTGCCTCAGCCTCCCAAGCACTGGGTCTACAGGCTTACACCATCATGCCCTGCTGTGGAGCCAAGTTATTGCTAAAATAAAGTTCCCTAGGGGTCTTGGTAAAAAAAAATTGAAGTTTCAGAAGATTAGAGAAGCAGTGAAATGAACACACAGCACAATACTGCCTACTTTCAAAAGTTTCAAAAATTCATATTGGGAATGTATTTTAATTTCCCTGTATCTCATTTATTGGACAATAAAATAATAGCTGTCAATAATTTTCATATTTAGATCTTACAGAAATTCTTGGAAAAGTTCAAAGTACTATTTACATGCAATACTTTTTGTTACTAATAATGCCCTAATTTAAAGCATAGTTAGTACAAAAGTCATGAATTCCCTGAGGCTTTATAACATTTTCCAGGTAGATAAAATTTTTATTACAAAGTTTGATTAAGTAATCAACTGAATGTAGATATCCAAAACACATTGGTAACTAGAGAGATGATCTCATCTAGAGCAGTCGCTCTTCTACTGTAGCAAAGCTAAAGTACAATACCTGAGGTCTCTCCTCTGGACTACAGTCACCATTAAATAGCCATCTTTGAAGGTCTAGGGAGAGTGAGTCCTTCACGTTTTCATTTTGAACCCTATTTCTTCCCTGAAACAGTGTTCTTAGTTGTGAGTAAGAAATAACTTTATCTAAATTCCAGCAGTTTTTTTAATGTTCTCCTAAAATATTTATTTGTTTATTCATAGGTTTTATACTTTAACAGACTTCAAGTTTCTTAAAAGCAGGTTTCAATGACTTGCTTAACTCCTCAGGCCTTTATACCAAGGATATATTCAATAATTGCTTGTTGGATAGATACATTGCTCAAAACATTTAGTTATTTTAGTGTCACATATATGCAATTCTTTGTAGCTATAGTTTGTTCTAAAAAGTAACAAACTTTAATCTCCAAAATAATGTACTAAGAAAGACTCAAAACTGTACAGAGGGTTCAGACACTGGAGCATGGTACGGAGACAGAGCAGATGGTAGCCCACAGTGCATGGTTGAGACACACATTTTGTCCCTTTTTGTCAGCAAGCATTCAGATGACAATAGAAGTTAGATTTGTGCATAAATTTGCTCAGGAAGGTTAGATTTTGGAAGATAAAAATGTTTCTACCTGGGAGATACTAGTTTGCAGCATACTATACTTTCTGTGTAATAGTTATAAAACAAACAAAAATCATGTTTTCTTTAGATGAACACTCAAATTTATCATGTGAGTCAAAAAAACTGTTTTTTCTTGATGATATTTGATTGGTTCAATCCTACTTCATTTCTGTTTATTAGTTCATTTAACTTTTATTGGGGTATTAGACATTCTTAGAGATTTTAGAAAAAGAACCTGAAGATTTTAGAAAGTTTTAAAACAATTTCTTTGCTGGGCATAGTGGTACAGAATTGTAATCCCAGAACTCAGAAGGCTGAGAAATAAGACCTTCATGTGTTCAAAACCAGTATGGGCTATGAACAAAGTGTGTTCATAGACAGCCTGGACTACACAGTGAGACCCTGTTCTCAAAAAAAAGAACAAATGATAATAATAATAATGATGCTAATTCATTTTTTCTTTCTTTCTCCAGAAAACTTAGAAACAATTGGGAGACTTTTACAACAGTATAAAAAAAAATAACATATAACATTTATTCCTAAATAAAATAAAATATGTAGCATAAATTTGTTGACTAATAGCATGCTAGCAATTCACTACTGCATTGAACTGAATTGCCTACAGCTTTACTTGTACTCTTCGACAACTTTAGCCTCTAGATCACCTACACAAAGAGACAGGCTCTACCCTGAAGGCTCAGAACTTAGGGCAGAGGGCATTTTTTTGGAAGATGGGATTCCAGGAGGAAGTCCAAAAGGGCCTGAGATGTCTGTGTTCAACTTTTCTTTTAGACACACAAAGAAAAGACTGGGAGAAGGGTTTTACTATTGTCCTTCCAGATGGGAATATATGGGATGATAAATTGTTTCCTTTTATGAATCACTGTTCTCAGGAGAAACATAAATAATAGCACATACATAGATGGGTGTGTGCATTAGTGCATTAGGTATATACATATAGATGGTATCTAGACATATACATAGATGGTGTCTCAGTTACTTTTCTCTCATTGCTGAGGCAAAATACCCGACACCCAAAATTAAGGAAGGAAAGATTTATTTAGCTGATAGTTTGTGTAGGTTTTAGTCCATACTCAGCTGGCTCCAAGGCAGAGTGGCACATGGCAGAAGGCAGCATTTCATGGTGATGGAAAACAGCAAAACAGCAAGGGCAAAAGGGAGGAGTAGCAGCAGCAGTGGATACAAAGAGCAAGTCTGTCTCCCTTATGTTGCATTCAGGCTACCTGCCCCAGGCTGAATGTAACACTCACACACATAATCTGAACAGCACTTACACCCATAATCCCAGCACTGAATCATGAATTAATCACAAAGTCTAGAATTCTACCCCAGTGACTAAATGAGTTTTTTGGGGGACACCTAGATACAAATCATAACATATTCAGAGAAAGAAAGAAAAGACAAGAGAAGTGGAAAGAAGAAAGGTGAGGTAAGGTGAGGTGATACAAGACAGAGACAGAGACAGATTTATCATTAAATTTGACTCTCAGGATCATGAAGGCTAAAGACCTAAGAATGTAAAGACCCAAGCCAGAAATGGGCATCTGAGATGAGCACACACTTCTCAGAGGATGAGATTAAAGAAGTGAAAAAATGCTCCACATCACTAGCCATCCATGAAATGCAAATTAAAACAACATTGAGATACCATCTACCACAGAAAGAATGGCTATCATAAAGAAATCAATCAACAACAAATGTTGGAGAGGCTATTGGAAAAAGGAACCCTTCTCTACTGCTGGTGGGAATGTAGATTGGTTTAACCATTATGGAAATCAGTGTGGAGACTCCTTAAAAAACTAGGCCTGGAAATCCCATTCAAGCCAGCTATCTCCCTACTGGGAATTTTCTCAGAGGAACTGAAAATGTCATATCATACTGATATATGTGTATATATGTTTATAGCAGCACAATTTGTGATAGCCCGAATCTTGGAAACAACCAAGATACCCCTCACCTGAGGAATGCATGAAAAAGTTGAGGTATTTTTATACAGTGGAGCATTACTCAGCTATAAAAAATGATAAACCTGAAGCCTTCATATTTAATTTGCTGTCACTTGAAGATACACTCATAAGTGAAATAAACCAGACCCATATGTGTAAATATCACATAGTCACCCTAATATAAGAACTCAAAAGAAGAAAAAAAAATAAAGGTATAACACAATTAAAAGGAAAGTGAGAATTGAGGATTAGACAATGAAAAGAGGGCAAAGAAAAAAGCTAGGAAACATGACAGGGGTAAAACCATACATATATATGTACAAGATGGGTAAGGCAATTATCCTGAGAAACTTCAGCAGGCTTCAAAACTAGCAGTTAATTGGTAAGATTCTCACCCTGACTAACTCTATATGCTGATACCTGTGAACTAAGCAACTGCACTGAAGATAGCAATGTGCAATAGTAGGAACATGCTTGGAATGCCTGTCATTCTGGTCTTCTAAATACGTACTGTTTGTCATGACATACCAATTACTGCCATACTGTCACTCAAGTAAATTTTTTTTAAAAAAGGTAATAAATGAAAACAAGAGACAAGAAAAAGTCATAGGACTGTCCTGCTACAATGTGGTACAGGGATAGATTTCTAAACTTT
>NW_004524606.1:16767729-16770697 GCF_000260255.1 Octodon degus
GCCAGTTAAACAGAAGACCCAATGCTATTATGGGCTACTGGACTCTTTTAGAATATTTTGCTGAGTTTACACACCTATAATATTCAAATAACGGAACTTAGAAAAAAAGGAGTATACAGATGAATTTCCATTTTGTATCTTTGCATTCGAAGTGGTTAGGATAGATATATAGTTACATTCTAGAAAAAAAAAAGAAAGCAATATGCAATGTATTAATTATGGTAACTGTCCTCCTAACCTGTTTTGAAAGTGTCGCATTGCTATTTGTTTCTCAATAAAATTAATTAAAAAGAAAAAAAAAGTACTTCTTAGACAAAAAGCTGTTATTTTGATAAGGGCTATTTATTCTCATTTTTATTATTTTTACCTTTTTTTCATTGACCTGGCACATTTCTGATACCAAGTCTAAGAACTATCTGCCTTACCATATGTCCTTCAATTACTTTTTAATGTTTTGTCTAACAGATTTATAACTTACTTCATTATTGTGTGTTAATGTTTATGTAAGGTCTGAAGTAAAGGTGAGTGTTTATTTTTCATGGATGTCCTATTGCTCCTATACAATATGTGGGGGGAATATCCTTTCTCTATTAACTTGTTTTGTATTCTTCTCAAAAATTAGTTCAGCTGTTAAACTGCAGCTTCTTTGGGGATGGGTGCAATCATTCTTCATTAGAGAATGGTGGTGGTTTAATAATTCTGAAAGTAGTAAAATATAATTACCCACATCAGTGGAGTGAGTTTTTGATATGTGGGCTATAAGTCACTGCCAGAATTATAAAATATACAGTTAGGCTCCTTTTATGGGTCTATTTCTGGATTCCTTTTTGGATGTGTTGATTTTTGGGTCAGTCTCTCTGCCAGTCCCTCGCTGTCACGTGTACATGCTTAAACCTTATTATTGAATAAATTAATTCTTCCCTTGATTTTCTTTCTTCATACATTACTTAATCTATGGCAAGACTACTGGCTTCTAGTATAGATTTTGAGAAAAATTTTTAAATGTCAACCAGAAAACTTAAAGGACATTTGGTAGGATTTCATCACATTCAGATTAATTTGCATTTACCTACATTGAATCATCTAGTAAATGAGTATGGAATACCACCCTGCTTATTTAGGTCTTATTTTTTTTTCAGTTTACTATAACTCTATATGTTTTCCAAAATTTATACTTAACTTTTTCAGTTACCTTGTAATTATAAACAAAGTGGTTTTAATTTTCCTTCTGATTTCCAGGATTCACAAGTACGTTGGACTTTGTGTGTTTATTTTGTGTCCTATGATATTAGGGAAATCAGATTTTGAGCTTTTAGGTCATATACATATTGCACATTAAAGATCTCATGTTGATTATTTTTTCTATATATATAACACCAGTGTTGTAAATGTTTAGTCAACTTCTTTCTGACATCCATGTTACTTGCAGTCTAAAGTTATAGACTTGTTATACAATTGATTATTACAAAGATTTTTGTCATTTTTCACTTAGTGATTATCACAGTTTTTCAAATTTTTGCCTCCTGGAAAAATCACTTCTTTTTTTTGTGACAGAGCCTCACTATGCAGTTAAGGCAGACCTGGAACTCATCACAGTCCTCCTGCTTTAGCCCCTCATGTGCTGGCATTGCAGGCTTGTGCCCCCATGCCTGGCCACTGCAAAAATCATTCTTGTGTAAATGTTCATATAAGTAAAGTTTGAATAAAATATTTCTTGAGTTATTTTATCTTAATTTTTGAAAATAGTATTATGCTGTTGTTTTGTTGCCTCTTTTTTCTGGAGCTATTTCTTTCAGTCTAATTGCTATTTTTTCCAAGTGAGTTGTCTTTTCTCTCTTTGTTTTCAGGAGTTTTCCTTCTTTGTTATCCCTGGTATCCTAAAACATGGTTAATTCATTGGGTTTGGATTTTCTACATTAACTATATTTCTTTTCTTTGACTTACATTTTTATTTTTTAAAGAGTGTACATTTTAAATTAAAAGAGAAAAATCTATAAGTGATACAGAATTTCACTTAAAGTAATATGAATTTCATAGTATTTGTTATAATACATAGTTTTTTGTATTACCAGATATATTGATGTAAAAGTGAAAGAAGAAAGAAAAAAAGAAAGAAATGTATAAGAAATTATGAAGAGAGAAAGTAAAAACAATTCAAAAAAGGAGACATAGCAAATTAAAGCATTAACTGATTCTTTCATTTGGCCAGAAGAAATGCACAATACATTGTCCAAGCCATCCCACTTATATATATATAGGTAAACCTCTTTCCACCACTTCCTCTCCTTTCCTTCTTCTCAACTCAGTAACTCTTTCCTTTTGAATAATTTCATTCTCTTTTCCCAGTATCTGTTGTACTCTTCAATTCCACTTTTATCTTTCAGGTTCTCACAATAAGGGGACAATAGGATGCGTGTACATGCAGGTCTAATTTATTTCACTTTAGAGTATGTTCTCTAGTTGCATCCATATTTTTACACTGAATATGTTTCTTTTAATTTGATAATATCTTTTGATCTAACTTGAAAAGTTTTTATCCACTTCCATTTTTAATACTGTATTTCCCACATTTTCTGTTACAGAGTTGCCATTAGGTGAATGTTGGACTTTCTCAGTTTCTCCTCTGAACATCATCATGTTTTCATGTTTTGTTACTTCAGTTTAATATCTTGTATTGTATGTGACAACCTAAAGTATGACTTTTAATTCAAACAAACAAACTGATCCAATAGTTGATCTTCTCTTGAGAATTTTTCCCTTGCATTTTCTATCAAATATAAATTATGAGCATTAAATTATAGACAGTAAGTACACAGTTTGATGAGTCTTTATAGATTATTCCCATTAGGTTATGGAGTTTTCCATCTTTACCAAAAGCTATTTTTTTCAAAGTTTTATTGATAAACAGATAGCAATGAGACAGTTTCAAATCAAATCGGAAGTACAGTTTCAACAAATAATACACTGC
>NW_004524606.1:16771216-16774989 GCF_000260255.1 Octodon degus
TTTTAATTTTTTCTCATATTCTATAGGGATTTTAAGTTAACATATCATTACTTGATGAAAAATATATGTTCCATATTATGACTAAGATGTTTGATATTCATCCAGATAGTGAAATTAAGTTCAACTGCCTATGTTGTAGGGTAATAATAAGCTTCTCTTTTGAAGGGTTAACAACATAAATTTGCAGACCAAAAATTAGAGAAAAAGAAGTACTGCAAGGACAGCCAACATTTTGGCCCTAGTCTTTCATAGTCAGTGAAGACTCAGGACATAGGAGAACCTGTACTGTAACATCATGTAACTCAGTTGTGTTCCAAATTTTCTGATCAAGGAGATTATGGGACCAAAGAGGAAAGTGATCGATGATGTAGACTGTGCCTAAGGTGAGTCACATGGAGAGAAGACATTCTCTCAGGCTTTCACAGAGAGCAAACTGGTCAAGCAATGGCTGTGACTCATCCATATGGCTGACACTGACAAAGGATCTACAAACTGTGGTACAGGGTTTCAGGATAATTCCTGAGGTGATTTGACTCACCTTATCAGATACAAAAGCTACATTTCTTGTTACATAGGTCATACTTTATCTTGATCTTAACCATCCAGCAGAAAAGTATAAAAATGAAGTACAAAAAGTAAAGCCAACTTAGTATCCTGAGCTGTAAAAGGCTCAAGTCAACAACTTCTGACATTGTCAGTCTTATGGAAAACCCACTACTATTATGGACTACTGGATTATATTGGAACATTTTGCTGAATTCACACAAGTATAATACATGACAATGGGATTCCCTTCTCTGTCAAAACTAAACAAAAAAGAGGGATACAAATGAAGAACCATTTTGTATCTGTATATTCAAAATAGTTACAATAGAACTATTTTGTTGGACTACTATTTACTTATTACATTTTAATGAAGAAATTTGAAATTCAGAATGTACAGCTACATTCTTTTAATTCAATGAACAGAAAGATTTGTTCTAATGGATAGGATATCATGTCTGCAACTTGTACAATGAATAACCACTAAGACAACAACATGCAGCGTATTGAGTATTGAAACTGTCCTACTAATCGGTTTTGAAACTGTCTCATTGCTATTTGTTTCTCAATAAAATTATATAAAAATAAATCAAAAAGAAGCATCATGTAGAATGAACAATGAACAGTTTAGTGCATATTGGATATTAGTATCCATATGCAGAAGCATAGACCACCTTTGAATAAAAGACTTGGCTGTAGGGGGAAAATTCTTACCTGACCTAGGTGAGCTGATACCAATATAATAACATAGAAAATTTCTTGTATTTTCTGCTAACAGTTCTTATTATTAGTATTGACTATTCCATCACTTTTTTGTTCTTGCCTACTCCGTAGCATAATGAATAGCCAAAAGATTTTTTTCTTACAACCCTTTATTTATTTTAGAGCTCTATAATTACTGATCTTCCATAGTTATTACTTGTGTCTTTTTCTTTCCCCGACACATAAATTTTATAGCTGTGACATCTGCTTTTCTATCTCTGCCTTGCTTTCCCCAAAACACTTGTTAATTTTTCCTTATCTCTCATTCTCTCTCCACTGCACCCATAACCACTTGTTATTTAATTAAGAACATCTAGAATTTCAAATTTCTTCATTAAAATGTAATAAGTAAATAGTAGTCCAAATTTCTTTACGTTGTGACATAGTTGTATATGGATAAATTGTTGGATCTTCCTACTTTCCATTTTTCATACATGATTGCACATGATCCTTACTATGTTGAACTGGATAGCTAGTTAAAAATACTGTATTGTGGCAATATATTCATTACTCATATGATTACAGTTACTGTAGTGTATGGTAACTTCAAATTTGTCAATTCAGAAATTAATAAAATGTTTTCCAGTGTAATGTATAATTTTACATTCAAAACAGCAATGCAGGAAAACTCCGATGGCAATGAAGGGATTTCTCTATATTCTTGACAGAATATAGTGTTTTGTAGATATTTGTACATTATATGTCATTGTGGTTTTAATTTGCATATTGCTAATAACTAGTGATGTAGAGTATCTTTCTGTCTCTCTCTCTCTCTCTCTCTCTCTCTCTCTCTCTCTCTCATATTTTAGCAAGGGTCTACAGGATCTCATTATGTAGATCAGACTCTTAGTGATATTCCTTTGTTCAGCCTCCCAAAATCTTAGGGGCCCAGAGATGACTCAGTGGAATAAGTGCTTGCCTGTCAAGTTCAGGGCCCTGAGTTCAATCCCTGGTTCTGCAAAATAAATAAACAAACAAACAAAAACAAACAAACAAACAAAAAAATATATATATAGCTGGCCAAATATCTCAGTGGATTAAATTGCCCGCAAGCAGGCACAGGGGCCAGGGGTTCAATCCCTGGGCCTGCTGTGCCAGTCCCACCCCTTGGATTGCCCTGAGAAGGTAATTGAAATGGTATGGTGGTGCAAGCCTGTAATCCCAGCTCTTGGGAGGCTGTAAACAGGCAGATCACTATGAGTCAGATTTAATAATGAGACCCTGAACATCCTGTAGACCCTTCCCTAAGTAGAATAAGTACTTCCCTGGCAAGCGCCCGGGCCTGAGTGAAAAAAAAAAAAAAAAAAAAAAGAAAAAAGAAAAATTTAAAAGAGCTGGGATTACAGGAGCACGCTGCCATGCTCAGTATCACTTGCCCTTTCAGCGTACCCCAAAGAAAAGGCCTGCACAGAATGCCAGGGAACAAACCTCGGCCTATGCATTTGCCTAAGCAGGAACTTTAAAATGTTGAGCTATTTGGCCAGCCCTGGGTCTCTCTTTTAAGATCCATTTGATTGGTTGAGTTTCAGAGTTCTTTATATATTACTTGTAGTAATCCTCTGATGACTATGGTGTTTGCACGTGTTTTCTCCAAGGCTATAGTTTCAGTTTCTTTTCTTTTTTTCTTTCATGTATTTAGTACAGGGTCTACAGGGTCTCATTACACAGCTTAGATTTATGGTGATTCTCCTATTTTCAACCCCCCAAGCTTTGGAATTACAGGTGTGGACCAGCATGCCCAGTCTCAGTCCTCATGTCAATGTGCCGCAAGGATAGGGCTCGCATCAGGCAGCAACCCTGGTTGCTGCACTCTGCCTAAACAGACACGTTAGTCCACTGAGCTATCTGGGCAGCCCTAGTTTCTTTTCTTAAAAAAGTACTTCTTACAGTCCTAGCCCAGGTCTGGTGAGTGTGTGGGAGAGCTCGCTGCTAACCTGCGCGGGTGGGACCAGTCCAGGCGCAGCGTGGACCGCACCCTCTCTCACCCCCTTGGGCCGCCCCTCACCACTCCGCAGCACCTCCCCACCCCACCCACCAAGTAGGAATTTCTGCCACATTCCAGGAACACCCAGAACAAGTCCTAGCCCAGGACTGGTGAATGTGTGGGAGAGCTTCCTCTTCCCCCTACTTCACCTTACTCCTTCAGGCACAGCTCAGCCCTGGCATTCACGCCTGGGGTGAAATCCTGCAGCTGCAATCCCTGCAGAGAGTGTAGAGGATAGATCCACCCAGCTAGTACAGGAGCAGAACACCTTGCCACAGGGGCACAACAGGATCACCCTCAAGGGCAGGAGAGGGAAGGAGCTGAGCACAGCAGCAAGAACCAAGCCAGACACAGCTGGATAAGTCCAAACTTTGTAGAGCTGCTCCTGAACTTCAGTACGTGTGAAGGTTATAACTACAGCAAAGATCTACAACAAAGGTCAGAAGACAGTGCTACACAAAATGATGAGAAGGAACAAAATGCA
>NW_004524606.1:16778869-16780950 GCF_000260255.1 Octodon degus
TACACTCTCTGTTCTTTGCTTTCCATAATGAACTTCAGTATCTTCATTATCGCATACTTTACATCTTGCAGCCTCTGACTTCTCATGATGGCTTTTCTTGTGTGGAGAGTTAATAGGTTTTGTTTTAAGGATGAGAGACCCTTGTGTTCAGATGGTGGACACATCCCTCTCTGGGAAGTCTGAATTCATTTTTCCTAATTCTCATAAGATTTGTATTTTTGTGTTAGCCTTTCCTGCTGAGATTATGAGGCTACAATGAGGAATTATAAAATTTGGACTTTCATCTGTGCAGGTGAAAATGCAAGTTGTGAATCCATTATTTCACAACTATTTGAAATAGTTGTTCTAACTTTCTATTAGATTATAACAAATTATTACTAATTTACTTGCTTAACATAACACAAATTTATTTTCTTACCATATTGAAGGTCAGTACTTTGAATGTGTAGAGCTGAAATTGCTCTAGAGGCTGATGGGGAACTTTATTTCCTTTCCTTTTTCAACTTCTAAAGACCACTTGTATTCCTCAAGTCATGTTTTATTCTTTAGTACTTAAGAATCATTCTTGTGTAAATGTTCATACAAGTAAAATTTAGATAAAATATTTCTTGAGTTATTTTATCTTAATTTTTGAAAATAGTATTATGCTGTTGTTTTGTTCCCTCTTTTTTCTGGAGCTATTTCTTTCTGTCTAATTGCTATTTTTTCCAAGTGAGTTGTCTTTTCTCCCTTTGTTTTCAGGAGTTTCCTTCTTTGTTATCCCTGGTATACTAAAATGTGGTTAATTCATTGGGTCTTGATTTTCTACATTAACTATATTTCTTTTTTTGACTTATTATATTTTTATTAAAAATAGTGGCGTACCTGCTTCTTTATGTCTTTGCTTCTTTCTCAGTGACCCCAACCTCTCTCTCCATCTGCCACTGGTCTATTGTATTTCTGTATCTCACCCCCTCCTCCAGTCTCAGGTCCCATGTGAGGATAACAGGCACATCTGTATAACCTAGATTAATTTCTTCATGTTATGATCTTTACCTAATCACAACTGTGAAGATATTTTGCCATGCTAAGTAGTATATTCATAGGTCTAAGTTTAGTATCTGAGCATTAGTGGACAGGGTGTTAGATAGTTTATCGAAGATCTGTCAGGCAGTTAACATACTTTAGCACTTGCTCCTGCTAGAGATAGTTTTATTACTTTCAGTCATCACGTGGTATAAGCTTTCTGGTATCTCAGTTGTAAACACAGTTCTTAAGATTTCTACCTAATACCTCATCTGTAACTCCAGCATATTAAAACCGGTTCAGGAGCACCCATAGGTGCTCTCTTGCATGTCCACATTACATAACTGTGCATCATGACAAGCCAGCCAGCAATGTGGAAGCATGCCATTTTACCATCTGCTTTGCCTTCCTATTGTGGCCTGTCTCTTTGAGTCATTTTTTTTTATCATGATCAGCTATACACATATTTTTACCTGTAATTTCAGAACTTTTCATTCTTCTTCCTTTGGCCATTATTTTTGGTCTATAGTGTATCAAATTCTTGGAAATTTACCTTCATTTTGAAGAAGAAAAAACTTCCCTGATAAGTAAAGTATTATCTGAGCACCATTGACTAATAACAGAACAAATCTGGGGTGGAAATTTGGTGTCCTAAATTTGAGACAAAAGCTCTCATAAATCTTTATGGCCATGCTTTTATTATTACAACTCATGTCATTTATACCCATTACTTAGTTGCTAAATTACTCAAGAACACTATGAAACTGTAATGCTTCATGGCGTTGTAACTTCAACAGTGTACAAAATGCAATCATTAGTTCTTTAATCATTTCTTGAGCTGTACTACTGAGCCAGATGCCACATATACAAAGCTGGCATGATTTGTATCTTCAAGAGGTCTTGGTTTTGCAGCAGAAATGGATGAGTAAGCAGATAACAGCCATGTGATGCTCCTGGTTAGCACTTGAACTGAAAAGAGATGACTTTTTTTTTTATTTTTCAACAAATAATACACTGCATATATTCTTCTTAGTGGTTAATTGCTGTACAAGATGCGGACTTGTGATCCTATTTAC
>NW_004524606.1:16787525-16869047 GCF_000260255.1 Octodon degus
GAGAGGGTCCTGCCTATGCTGCGCCTGGGCTGGGACTGGTCCCGCCGGCGCAGGGTAGCAGGAAGCTCTCCACACACTCACCGGACCTGGGCTAGGACTCAAAAGAGATGGCTTTGAGCTGTCCTAAAGGATAGGTGTAACCAATGCGGCAAGAGAGAGAATAGATTCAAGAGTGCTTAACTTTAAAATACTCATTACTGAATTGATGAATGCATAGGATAGAGGGATACAGAGGGAATTGTTATGAGGCAAAGCAGATATAGTCGAATAGGAATTGTAACATATAGGTAGGAGGCATAGAGTTTCTTACATGTGTTTGAAAAATTTTATAATGAAAGGTTGTGAAGGAATTGTATCCATCTTTATTATAGTCCTCATTCATTGGGTACTTAGTGTGCCAAGCATTTTTAAAATTTCTACATGATTTAATTCATGTAACTCGCACATCGTCTGTTCCAGCTAGGCAGTATTTTTATCCCGCTTTAGGAAATCAGGCACAGAGAAGTCAGGTAACTTGTTCCAGCTCACACCATAAATAGAGAATCCAAATAAACTAAGCCATCAAACTACAGAATTTTAACTATATTTAATTTACTGCTATCTGAAGAAGTTTGGAAGGATTTTCTTCATAAAGAAGGTAAGTATGAAAGAAACTATTACAAGCAAAAAGTTAATGCATTTTCTGGAGGAGAAATAGAACAAGTGGAGGAAAAATCTGGCTGGTGTGGACTATAAAGCACAGATCAGTGAGCAGCAGAGGCTATTGCTAGCAGAGGTCGTTAGATAAGGGACTTCGTATGACTCTGTGGCGTTTGGCTTCACCTGGTAGTTGACAGCTATCCATTGAAGTAGTTTTCGAAAGAGAAGAATACACTCAGATTTCTATTTGGAAACAGGAGACCTGAAATCATTGTGTAGAATGGATTTCAACTGGGGCTTTTCATTTTTTATTCATTTTCAGGTGAAAATGCTGTAACAAAATAGAACAGTTTAACAATCAATAAAGGGTACAAGTTAAAGTGTCTGGAAGGAACTCCTTAGCTTCTCAATATAAAGTGCTTTCTGCAGAAGTTAACAGTGACTCTAATCTGATAAGTGTAGTATTTTTAGCTTTAGTAGATATCAAGAGGGATGTTTCATTATTCAATTTTAGACACAAATAAGAAGTCCTAGGTTTATTTGGAACATTTTCCTCTTCTCTTCAAAATATGACCATTCATGATTTTCTCTCGCCCTGCTCTTTTCTAGATGTGATAATTGCTGCAAGTACTCTGACTGGCTTTCACTTGCCTTTGCTTCTGAGGAAACTTTAGAAATATAATGCTCTCTTAGTGGCGTGTACGATTGCCATTCTCGTGCTGTATGATAAGGCTCAGGAAGCGGCTGGGTTCCTTGGGGAAAAAATAGAGAATGACTTAATTATACAGATGGTTGTGGTTTGTTATAAATATCTAGGGTTTTTGTAATCATCATTATAAAAATTGATTGAATTGAGATTCATGGAGATGTGGTAAGACTAATAGATGAAATGTTAATAGAAAAATTACTGGGCCAGGGAGATGGCTTGGTAGAATAAATGCTTGCCTGGCAAGCGCAAGGGCCTGAGTTCAATCCCCGGTTTCGCCAAAAAAGAGAAATTACTGATTGTCAGCTATAAAAGTGAAATGGTGCCTTTCTATCTATAACAGGAAAATCTGGGGATAAAACTGTTATCCACAACAAAACCAACTGACAGTGCCTGTTTCCTAATGTAATGCACTGAGGATAAAATTGCACCTATGTTATTATTCTTAACAAAAACCTTGAATTAAACATGAAGGAAAAATCAGAAAAATTCAAGTTGAATGCCATTCTATAAAACAACTGGCCTAGATTCTTTATAAATGCCAGTGTCATAAAGGGCAATAGAAGGTGAAAAATTGTTTTCTATAAAAGCAAGGCATGACCATAAATGTCACTACATGATCTTTAATTGGAATTTTGGATCAAAGAAACAGAAAAAAAAATACACACCACTAGAAGTGATGTTATTGGATCATGGGATAAAATGTGGGTATATATTACACAGTAAATGATAGTTATGTATCAGTGTTAAATTTCTCCTGTTGGCAGATTGTATTTATGTAAGTGAATATGTTCTTTTTTAGAAACTATATATTTGAAGGATTTTTTGGGTGGGGGGCTAGCTCAGAATGCCTTCAGGGCAGGTTTGGCTGGCTGCAGTTGTGGGGATCAAACCACAGCAACCTGAGTCTGGTTGCTTTGTTGAAGCAGCCATTTAAACAACTGAGCTAAGGGGCAGGCCCCATACTATTATGGACTACTGGACTATATTGGGTTATTTTGCTGAATTCACTCACCTACAATATTTAAATGGCAATAGAATACCCATCTCTGACAAAACTAAAGGAGGAGATAAAAATGAAGGATCATTTTATATCTGTATATACAAAATAGGATAGATATATAGCTACTTTCTCTTAATTCAATGAGAAGAATGATTTTTACTAATAGTGTTTGGACAGGATATCATGTCTGCATCTTGTACTATGAATAACCACTATGAAGACAACAATATGCAATGAATTAATTATTGAAACTGTTCTACTACTCAGTTTTGAAATTGTCACACTGCTATTTGTTTCTCAATAAAATTAATTTTAAAAAACAAAAGAAACTATATAGTTGTTATATTACAGTAAATTTTAGGTACATATCATAGTATCTGCTACTTATTTGAAAGTGATTCAGGAAAAAATAATGGGCATTATATAGAGAAAAAAAAGAGGAAAGATCAGGGAGAAAGAGAGTAAAAGCTGAAAGGAAACTTTAAAATGTTTGCACTGATTATAGGTCAAAAGCACTTTGTGCTCTTAGCATCATTTTTTCTTTTCTTTTCTTTCTTTTTTTGTTTTTGTTTGTTTTTATTTATTTATTCATTTATTTATTTTGTGGAACCAGGGATTGAACTCAAGCCTTTGCGCTTTCCAGGGAAGTGCTTATTCTACTGAGCCATCTCCCCGGCCCAGCATCATTTTTTTCAATGTTTTTGTTTGAAATTTTTCAACAAACAGAAACTTTGGTGAGGGTTCCAGGTGATAAATTGAAACTGAATGCCACATAGCCTTACCCAAAATTATTACATTCTGTGTTATATTAGATCAATCCTGCCCCTACAATTTGAAAGTTAATATACTTGTTTATTTTATAGTATGTATTTAATATTCCCAACTCTTTTAAAGTAGCAATTACTTGCATAAATATATAACTTACCATAAGAATAGACTTACTCTTTAAAGTCATACATGGCTATGTGGCTATGTTACATTGATTACACAAATTTCAGATTCCTAGAATAAAACTTGGATTTTCCTGGATGTGACATTTGTTCACACTGTTATTGTAGCCTATATACAAAAGAGAATAGAAGAGTTTGAGTTTTGAATTTTTCTTCCTTGGAAGAGTGTTTAAAATACTTGACCCATCATGACTATCTGATTTGTATGGATTCTGAAATTAGCCTTTTTTTCTATAGCTGGCCATCATTTGGGGGAAAACATTGGCTTATTTTCTCAAACCATGTTGGAGGTAAATAAATTTTATTATTTTTTACTAATATAGGTTTTGCTCATTCTAATCAATGCTCCTTAGGTTCGTACATAACACTATGATCTTAGAAAATAGAGAACTTTTTTTTCCTTCTTTTGCTCTACTTCTGATCATTTTCTTCACTGGAGAACATTCTTCCTTAAACTGGGCATCTGTAACGCATCCCGTGGTGGGGAGGTCCCCTTTAGAAACAAACCTTAGCTATGACCTTCCTCATGCAAAAACCTGAACAAGCCCTTTGGTTCTTTATGAAGAAGTTGCCAAAGAATGAAATGAAAAGCCCTGGTCTTCTCTGTAGCTTCTGCACTCCGTGGAGCCAACAAAAGAGCTTAGCCCCAGAGCGCATGAGTCCATGGGGTGCCACATTAGTGAAAAAGCTGATTATAAATAATAATGACCTTAGTGGATGATGAGAAATGCAGTACACTTCTTCTGAGCCAGACAGGATGATGTAGGAGCTATGGTATCAATGCATGAAGTGTGTACGGGAGGCAGATGCTGAGAGATTCAATTTCTTTTTATAATAACTTAGGTTGACAATGTTTTTAGGTGCTCAATAATACGTGTAAGTAAATAAAAGCAGCCTAACAACTGATTTCCTAGTGAAAAAATCCATGAATTCAATCATATTCACATTAGACACGAACTATGGCTGTACTGAAAGAGTAAGTCAGAGTCCTAATAGGGGAATAAGGAAAATCCTCCCCATCTATATTTAGGGAAGCCAACAGAAATAGCAAAAGAGAAAAAAAAGGCTTTAATTTTCCTAGTTGTGTTCATAATGAGTGGCAGCCATAGAGGGACATGATATGCCTATTTTTAGTTCTACTTGGTTTTTGTAAGAAGCAATCTTCTAGTGAAAAGAGCATGGCAAATATGCAGTTTGTCTTCACTATATTGCTTAGTGATCCTACCATTAGTTATTGGTTTTCAGTCCCATGTTTTTTTGTAATGATAAACTTCAAATTATGGTACTCTATTGGCTTTTGAACATCTTATTGTGAAGAATATGGTGATTTTTATAAATGCTACTCCGAAACTCATAGTAATCTCTAAGATGAACCAGTTTAGTATACTTACTGCAAATAATTTTTCTAAGGGGATACTATTTTAGCTATTTATTTATTATCATCCTCAATTTTAAAACACTCTAAGTATAAAATCCTATCTTGATCTTCCTGGATTAGGATTTCTTAAACATGGTACTGTTGCCATATTAGAAATGATGCATATTTGTTGTCAGAAGCTGTCCAGTGTGTTATAGGATGTTTAGAAGTAATTGGATCCCTCTTTCAATTGTACCAACCAATATTCAGTTTTTGAAAGCTTTCTGTTTATGTTGGAGGAAAGGAGAATTTCTTGAGGAAGAGGATTTTTATTTACATCTTGTATGATAAGAAAATGAGGTTGTGCTCCTTAGCCATTAAATATAAATCAGATCTACTCCAGGAAATAAATTAGGAATACTACTCAAAACAAGTTTTCATCTCAAGCCAAACACATACCTAAAATTAAAGGTCATATTTTACTAATTTAATAACTCCATATTCCTGAGCTTTTCATCACAGATAACTACTAAGGCATATTGAATTCTTTTTAACTTTTTTTTGTATTTAATACAGGGCCTACAGGGTCTCACTACACAGACCAGACTTGTAGTGCACCTCCTGTTTTCAGCTTCCCAAGCCCTGGAATTACCGTTGTGCACCACCACACTCAGTCTCAATCCCTGTCTCAGCGCACCCCAGGGATGGGGCCAGCATGGCAGGTCAGAGATGGAACCCTGGTCTCTGAGTCTGCCTAAGCAGGCACTTTAGTCCATATTGAATTCTTAATCTAGTTCATAGAGCAATTTGATGTCTTGTTTTTAAGTGAACTATTTTCTTTATAGACTTACTATTTTTGTGAGCCTAATCTCTGTGGGTGTCATTACAAGAATCTGATTACTTGTTAGTATTGATCATGGCCCCTGTCTTCTTGTACATCCGTATGTTCACCTACTTCTTGAATATTCTATTACGGGCTCCATTGCTTTTGGCTGGAAAAGAAGGTTTAGTCATTGCTCCACAGATTGTCATTCCAGTGGGTGCCCTGGGCAGCAATTTTCTGAAATATTCCCTTCTTCTGAAATTTTTTTCCCAGCTGGAGAAATGTCATAGTTGTCTCAGCTTTTGACTCTGACTTTTACTGAGAGATGTTAGGGACAGGAAAATATAATCACTTTCTAGAAGAAGCAATTAGCAATTGTATGCACATCTGGTGACTTACTGTGGAAGGTTCCAAAGCATTTAAAAATATTGATTAAGCTTCAACCTGTTGGGAAATTGTTGCCATACCTATCATTTTGTCCCTAGATTTGCTGAGGCTTAAAGCTTGATTTAACTTGCTGAATCTTATATTATGGCAAGAAAAAGACCTCAGGGATCCCACTCCCCAGATTCTTATTAGTCTTGACAAATGTTGTTAAAATTGCAGATTCCAGGGCAATCAGATAGCTCAGCAGACTAAAGCATCTTCTTAGGCAGGTACACCGACCAAGTGTTCTATCCCGCCTGCAGTGCTGGTCCCACCCCCAGGGTGCACTGAGATGGTGGCTGAGGCTGGGCCTGGTGGCGTGCACCTATAATCCTAGTGCTTGGGAGGCTGAAAACAGGAGAATCACTACGATTCTTACTGATCTGTGCAGTGAGACCCTGTAGAACCTGTACTAAAAAAACAAAAAAGGAAAAGAAAAAGAAATTGCAGATGTCATGCAGTCCAAAAGAGTGGCCATCCCTTACAACTCCAATGCAAAGGCTAAAACAATCTCTGCATGTATTGCAGTTCCATTAGACATATTGTGGAGCAGTATATCAAGTTTGTTTGTACTTATTAGTCATGCTGGTCTGTATCCGCCTCTATTTTCTGTACTTATTTTGATTTTAATGTTGGCTATAGTCTTAAACTAAGAGGGATCTTTACCAGATTTGGGCTTTTATTATCAATCACTTCATTTCAATGGTAGTTCTCAGTGGAGAAATGTATGAAGAAATGACAGAAGTTAGAAATTTTTTAATCTAGTAATTATCACGTACCCTTAGGAACAACTACAAATCACATGATGTCAAAATGAATCTATCACATACCATAATCACATGTGAATCGGAGGCAAACAGGGATTGAGTAGAACTTAGAGCAAATTAAACTATTTATTTAGACTGTTCCACTGAATAAACTCTTTAGTATTTTAATTTGCTCCTCTTTTCATTTGCTTCAGAAATATGTTTGCTAATATGACTGAGATGCAATAATGCTATTTAATTAACCTATTTTTGTCAGCACCTCACATGAGCTGCATGAAGTAGGCTGCTAAAATCTCAATAATTATGAGCCAGGTAAAAATAACAAACATGATATTTCTGCCATTTTACAACTCTGCCAACTTGTAGCAATACCCAAGGAAAAGAAAACAAACAGGTTGCCTTACAAGAAATAGAGTGAAAACACTTGCAAAAACATGCTGAATCAGTACAAAGGAAATTTTAAAAAATAGTGGAATTTTAAGAGGTTACTTCTGTTCTCCTGACACTGTTTGGTGTTGGTATTAACTAATGGGTCTGGTTTGGAACTTATAAAGGCAGAAAAGAGTTTGGCAGCATCCTTTAGTCCATTATGCATCTTTGCGACACTTTGTAGTTCCTGAGAAAGACGTCATAAAATGTTGCTTTATTTCCCTTTTCATTCCTATTACCAGAATCAAAATGCTAAAAATGATTTAAATTGTCTTTACCTCATGATGCATAGTTTTATAAAAATAAACACATGGCTAGAAGTCTCCTCTGTCTTTGGATAGTAGAAGTATAAGAAAACAAGGTGGCACAATTCAGGTTAAATATAAAAATATTCTTTTCCCTCCCAAACATAATACTGTGGTCACTGGTAGCATAAAGACACAAGTTGGTTGTTCATCTAAGCATTTTATTCAATCAGGTAGACAGGGCTTATGAACAATTAGATAAAACCATATTCTGCCACAAATTCCTTTTTGTTTCCTTGTATGTGTTTACAATTTATTCACAGTTACTGAGCACAGAACTCCAAACACTATAAAACACTGTTCAGCAATCATTGGATCATGAAACCCTAAAAGTAATAGATTTCCCCTTTCCCTAATTCAGGCTGGTCAGCAATGCATACCCCATTCATAGTACTCTGTTTGCAAGTGAAAGGTACAAGCACCCTCCTATTGGATGTCCTCTTCCTAAATCCCACAATAATTGCGTGCCACATCCCCAGAGTCCTAAGACAAAACTCTTTATTTTACAACTAGTAAAGCCAAATTTCAGAGAGGTGAAATCTCATATTGTTGCCCACATGTTTTTGCAGCAATCGGAGGATTAGAAGTCAGATTTCTGATGCCCTGAATGTTTTTTGTCTTTATGACGCCGGCTTTCACTCACTGCCTTGCATATGTATGGTGAAACTGTAAATAATCACGGTGGTGTCATTCTTATTGTGGATTCTCTTTTTATTTTTCAGAAATAGAACATTTTCTGTTCTTATCCTAGACTTGTTTAACTAAGGTCAAATTTACATAAACAAATGTCTTCAGAGGACCAAAGGTAGCACACCTGGGGAGAAGCAAGCACAGCACCATTTCACTAAAGCGCACAATACACGTTCCATTTTAAAATATTCACATTCACAGATCTAAAGTGTCTCTCTTGCGAAAACAAGCCTGTCGACAGGAAAGTAGTTTATGTCCCCTGGCGGCATCACCATGCAGACACAGTGAAGTGTCCTTTAAGTTACGCAACCGGAATCTTCATCACCAGCTACTTTTAGAATCCTAGGTGTCCCGAGAACCTTGAGACTCTGTGCGTTAAATGCCCTGGACTTTTAGTACTCAGTGAAGTACATCTTTAGGGTTATAAAACGCCCCTGCCCAGACTAGTTTGACCTGTCTCCTGAAAACTAAACTTCAAAAGAACATCACATACACACTGTATAAAACCCACAGTGGGAAGAATGCTGCAGCCTGCAGCCTCCCTGAGAGCTGAACCCGAACAGGCAAACCAAATCATAGGGCAAGCCCACCATATGTGCCAAACAACCGGTGTAATTATATTCTGTAGCTGAGGAATTACATAAATTGCCCATTGGGAAAGAAGCCTTAATCTCCACCCCTCCTCTGAAATCTATAAACAGCTGCACAAGTCTCTGCATTTTTGAAAGGCTGAACACATTGGATCGGAAAGCCAACTTGATTTCCTAATCAAGTTCGATATGAGGAGAGCCAGTTAGAGATGTGTGCTGTTCGCCTGGTGTGCGTCTTTGATTTATGCACTAATTACGTCGATCCTTTGGGGAACACAGCCATGAAGCTGGGTCCTCCTTGATGAACGCTGGCGGAGAGCCATGCAGCGCGCAGCGGCGAGCGGTTCAGCATCTCTAGTCCCAGCTGAGAATATGGTCCCATTATCTCCCAGCTGCCTGAGCCATCCATAAGGGCCTGCTCTGCGAGGGTGATGAGGGGAGTGGAAGCCGGGACGTGCTGCGAGCTGCACCTCTGCTTGATTTGCTGTAACATGTAAAGCGAAACTGGGACATTTGACTTCACAGTCTGTAAGTAGCAGGGTCCCCCCACCCCTTCTCCCTACAGCTTCGTGTGAGTGTGGCTCTGCCAGCTGCATTTGATTTTCTTCCACTGCCCGTTGTTGAATCAGGCTGCTGAGACAGTGTGATCTGCACGAGCTTGCTGCTCCTGTCAGATCTCTTATATAATTGGTTCACACCGGGAAGTAAGTTTTCTTTCAGAACGCTTTTGTGGAAGTTAAAAAATATTGGCTTGGCTTTTAATTTCAGAGCATGGTTGCATTATCTGTGGAGCCTAGGACAGTTAGAGGATATATTCATCTTCCCTGTACTCTAGCTATTGCAAGAAAAATGTAAGTAAGATGAATATATATATATATATACATATATATATATATATATATATATAATTGTATATGAATGTCTATGTAAAAGAGGCATGTGTCAGTATTTCCAGAATTAAGAGCTTATTTTGCTGCTCTCTGCTGCCACTAAGAAATGCATGAGCAGGAAAGTTTCTCTTGTTTTCAGTTGAAGGCTGTTTAGAAACTTTGTAGAGGCAGAGAGTGACTATTAGGAATATTTGCAAAGTAAGTTCTATGTCCTTTTCCACCCAATGGAACAATATCTAAAGATAAAAATCTATTTTAGTATAATACTGCTTTTGAATACACCGCTTTTTAACAAGTAACATGAATTAATAAGGCCAAAATATATCTTGCAATGTAGGTCCATTTGTATTTCATGTATCCTCCAATGCAATCTGTCATATTTAATATTTGTAATTCATACAAGATGAATTAGGCATGAAAATCCTATTAGAATTTAATATTGTTAGTAATGTTTGCATGGTACTTTTCAAATGATCAATGCCCTGGAGAAATTAAAGATTGCTATCAATATATGAAAAGATTTGTGGATTTTTCTCTCCAAATTTCCCTAAACTAAATGTAATTTACACTTTTATTCCTAGATTGGAAGTAGAACAGTTCAGCTGTTATAAAAATAGGATTGCAAGAAAGTCTTCAACCACATGAACAAGTAGTCCAAGCTGGTATAGACTAAAGTGAACCTGAAATCAGTTACACCTAAAAAGCAGAGTCAAGCACTCTACCTTGGTTCCATGGAGCCCGAGGATCCCTTAATTTCCAGAGTAAAAATAAGGGTTTCCCTGAATGAGCCATAAGTCTCATGGCAGAAAAACACCACAGATGTGAAGTCTGACATTGTCTCTCAGAATCTGTGCTCATTAGATTTGTTAGAGAGAAATAAAGCAAAAGCAAAAAAAAAAAAAAAGAAGACTCAAAATAGATAATAGTCCCCATGAGGTATTCTCAGAGCTTGAGCTTTGGAGGACAAAAGATAACAAACCAATAAGCATCACTTTAAATCTAACCAGAAGAAGAAAAATGGGAATTTAGGGTCTGTGGCCTCTGCACAGCAAAACGCCCTGGGAACGTTCTAGCTAAGAAGTGCATTTTCAGGGAAAGAAACTTCTTCAATGGCCTAATGCTAAAATCTGAATTAAGGGCAAGTGGTTTAGGTGATCATGTTCTCCCTAATCAAAAGAATGCCATCATGCCTCCTTCAAGACTAAGCTGACTCTTATGGTGATTTCTCAGGAATCCTTTGCTATATTTTAAAGTAAGTGTTGGAGGGTCTTCTGAATAGTGCAAGTATGTGATCTTGTGTAAGAAATGATCCAGTTTTATGAGGATAGCAGAAATAACTAAGGTATATTTTTCTTTATAAATATTTGATTTGTGCCTACCTTACTTAGTAAACACTAGCTCTTTTGAACTCCATTTTTGCTGTCAGATTCCCAAAACGTATTTCCTAAAAGCATCAACTTTGCCTGCTGTAGAGCAGTATTACCTGAGATAACTAAGTTTGACTTGCATTTAATATTCAAACATCTAAAAATATCATGTCAATCAGGAACTCATATATTTTGAACGCTTGTAAACACAAATCTCAGAGAGGTGTCTACAAGATACACGATGCACTCTTATTACTTAAAGTATTTTTTATTATTTTCCAAAAATTGAAACGTTGTTTTCTTAGCTGTACTTAGTTAAAAAGGGAATTGAAAAAAGGGAGTGTGTGAATTGAGCACTCCAGGGCCTATTTTAGGGTCAGCTTTTCTGACCTAAAACACATGAAGACAGCATTTTCCACATGAAGACAGCGTGTCCGTGTGTGCTTGTGGACACGTAACAGTCTGCTTCTGTGCTGCCCACGGACACTGCCACCTCAGCTCCTGGAACATGCTGGCTGCTGTTAAACAAAGTAGAAAAACCCCGTGAAGGACACATGAGCCAAGCAGTGCCCCTTGCCACTGTTGACTTTGGTCCCTTGGTGAACTGTTTGTTGTGTCCCCAAAGCTCTAGGATAGCAACAAAGAAAACTTCATAATGTCCTCAGTAACACTAGCTAGAAGCTCTGCTTTGCACGCAGTTGGAACTTTGCCTCCCTGGAGAGGTGGCTAGTGATTGTGAAGTAAATAATGCAGTGCTGGAAACTATGCAATAAGTAGAGAAAGTGTGTATGGTTGAGTGAAAAATAATGAACTTAACAGCCCCAATAATTCTGGATGATTGTAAATGTCTGCATGCCTTGACCAGATCACCTAAGTGAACCTGCAACGATTATCTTATGCAGCAGCAGAAGCTTCAGTTCATCTTGTTGAGGATTCTGGGAAGCCTCTAGCAAGCATTGTGCCTCTTCTTGCCTTAGTATCCCCCTGTACAATGATACAAGGTCTCTGAGGTCTCTTTGAGGTTAGGAGACTCTAGGATCTGAGAATACTACATTCAAATCTTTATCCATTCCTGGAACATTCTGCAAATTGCCTTGGGACTGGGTAAAATGCAAAATTCTTGTAGTGCTCAACAAAAATCACTAGGATTCTTTCTTTCCATCTCTATTTGTCTCTTTCACCTGCCCTCCTTCCCTTCCTTCCTTCCTTCCTTCCTTCCTTCCTTCCTTCCTTCCTTCCTTCCTTCCTTCCTTCCTTCCCTCCCTCTGTCCCTCCCTCCGTCCTTCCTTCCTCGCTCCCTCCCTCCTTTCTCCTGGTCTCTCTATACTCGCTTCCCCTCACCACCCTGTCCCTCTGTTCACCTCTCCTCCTGCCTCTCTGCCTCTCTGCTGCTCTTGCTTAGTAGAGGCCTCTTCTGAAGTGACAACTGAATTTAGAATCCAGGCTGCAGTTATCTGCTACTTCGCACAATCTGTTTCCAGCCTTCTATTAGGAGACATCATTTGGTATAAACAATATACTGACGTATTACTCTGCTGTGTATTACATGTGCTTAGTTTTAGACATGTGTCTTAAAGTTAATAATGCATGCAGATGTGCTTATAGGTAGCTTATATTAATTTTTAAAAAGATTATTTTACTTAATAATATATAGGGGGATTGAGTAGAATAAATCATAACATTAAATTTAGAATATTTAATTGAAAAATTAAAAATTCTAGATAAGAGATCATTTCAGTGTGCAGGATTTGATTTTGAAAAAAGTGCATTGAACTTTTTCCCCAAGAAATTACTATCCTGTTAAGAAATATGGAAAATAAAAACCATAAATTATTACATTCAGAAAATCATAGCATAACAACATAGTCAAATAAGCAGCTTTTTGAAATTTAAGAAGGAAAATATTTAATGGTAGATTTTGATATTGATTTCTTATCTCAGAAGTATTTAACGCAAGGTAAGTGTCTTAGTTAAAAAACAACAGATGATAAAATTACTAGACCCATCACTTGTGATTCTGGAGCTTCTTGATGTACTAAAAGCAAATTATGAATAAACTCCATTTGAACTTCTTCACTGAAAATACTGAAAGAAACTTAAATTAATTTCAGAATTTTTTATATTTACCATATATGGTTTTAGAATTTTTAGAATTTTTATTTGCTTTACTATTAGGATGAAATAAAAAATGTGCATTAGCCTGGTATTTGGAATAACATCTTTGTAGACTTATATTATGTTTAGCAGTTTACAATATACAAATAATCATATCAGCATTTTTTAGCCTCATGTGTACCCTAGGATGGATCCTAAGCATCTTTTTGAAAATAGGAATAACTTGCATAAACTCATATTTTTCTAGATCTGTATAATGTTAAGAAAATTTTTAAATATTACTTAGAATGTGCCTTTTTTCTCAGTTCTTACTATTAGGAAATCTCCTATGTATCTCCCTATTCTGGAGTCTGAATACTAATGTTATTCCCTATTGAACCTATAGACTGTATTAGATATGATCCATGCAAAGTATAAAATTAATTTTCCCTTTCTCATGAAACTGCATAGATACCTTGGCCTTTTAGTCTGCAAGTCTGTTGTAAGTAGAATCAGTAATGTGAGATAAGTCCTCTGTTTTATACTTGTGTATCCTTCCATGACCAAAATGATGTGTACTTATCAACTAGTTCAGTGGAGAGATATAATGATGGTGGGTAACATTTGATAATTTGTGGCTCTCAAATCCTTGATTATAAAATCAGCAGGCAGCTCCACGGCACTGCTTGTGGTTTTAAACAAGTACATCTGGGGATTTGAGATATTCAATTCAGCATCCCTTAGTTAAAAGCTCCACTTGTTCATTGGATTATCTTATTGTGTAGTTAAAAAGGTGGAGTCATAAATCACACTTAACCATGGATTTAGGCTTTCCTCTTATGACTTCATGTATCTTTGTCTTTTGTTCCAATGTAAGAGTGTAAACCTTTCTGTGTCTTAGCACGAAATTGTTTTGTTGTTCCTAAGGAAGAATGGGATAATTTAGTACTGAGAGAAGTACGTGAGAAGGCGATGCAAAAGAATGAAGTGTTTTTCATGCTTAGATATAAATTATAGAGCTGCATATTCTGAAGGTATGACGGGATTTAAAGAAGCTGACTGTGCCAGCCTTCAGGATGTAAGGCTTGCCAGAAGGGTGCCCTGTGTCAGTGGACTGAAATTTGAATGCAAAGTAAATAAAGAAGTAGAAGAATCGGTATATTGTGCTTCGAAGAGCAGTGCTTCATACTGCAAGTGAAAACTGTAGTAAGGAAGGAAAAAAATATCAAGTATAAGGGCACTGGGACTCACTCACAGAAGTTGGCATAGCTCTTACTCAGTGACTATGCACATGATTAAGAAATTAGGATCAATGAAGAGTTATATAAAGAAGAAATTATTTTGGCTGCTGAGTGTACTGGCTGACAAACTTTAAAAATATAATTTTCTTGAATGATGTAGGTGTGATGGCATCATATTTCGATTACCTCACTTTAATGAGAATTTCTGGGTATAGTGTATGAGGATGAATCTCATCTACTTGGTAGATGTTAGTAAACGTGAATCTGTGGAAACTGTACAGCTAGTTATGCAAGTTGCAAGTAAGTTATCTTGATCCTTTTGCAGTTATTTGTGTGTGTGTGTGTGTGTGTGTGTGTGTGCATTTCTGAGCTATCATCCCACTTTCCATTTACCAATATTACCCCAAATCATCTTAAAAGATGAAGGAGAGTTTGATTTCATTTAAAAAAAATCTTCAACTGCGAAGGAAGTAAATTTAAAGTACTTAATGTAGGGTGTAATATGCCACAATATTGACTAGCTCGTGTAATTGTTTCACTTCCCTATCCTTCTACCAGTGTCACATCTGAAGTAGTATGTTTAGTTCTCCCAAGCATTTAAATAAATAACCTTGCCTACTGAACAAGCCTCTATGTGAGTCATGTCAGTAATTAAACACAGTCCTTTGCAAGAACTTTGCCTCCCAGCTGGTTAGAATTCAATGAATACTTGTATGACTTTCAGATTGGTAAATCTGCTTGTGAACAGACATGATACCTAATATTGGAGAAATGCCAGTTTCCCAGGAAAGAACAAATCATGTGTTCGAACTTGGTCTCTGGCATCTGTGTGATATGTGTGTGTTAAATGTGAATCTGGTAATTGAAGGTATGTAACTCCAACTCACACCCAGCAGTCTGGCAGTGTGCTCAGAGAAAATAATAGCAAATTTAGGTGGACTCGATCCTTCCCTCCATCCACCACTCCTCTGCTTCTCCCCAGAGGAACCCACCAGGATAATCAGTTGATTGCTGTTGTTAACCTCTGCTGGAGTATTATATTTCTTATTAGAAGTACCATTTGTGGCACCTAAGTATATTGAGGAGATGTGAAAGCCATCAAAATGGAATTTACTCTTAAATGAGGAGGAAAATAGTCTTTTGGGCTTACATGGGTACATGTGTTAGTTCACGTAAACTGAAATTTCTGAAGAATGTTCATTTAAGACTAACTGAATGCTGCATTTTTTCAAAAATTTTTTTGTTTTCTTTTTCAATGTTATGTATTTGGTACAGGGTCTCACTACACAGTTTGAACTCATAATGATCTTCCTGTTTTCACCCTCCCCAGTGCTGGGATTACAGGCGTGGCACCACGCTTGGACTCTGGCTCAGGAGCCCTGAGGGTGTGGCTGGCACAGCATGAGGGACTGGGGATCAAGCTGCATTGGTTTTAAATGGGCTTTTTTTTCCAAATTATTCTTACAAAATGTTAATAATATTCAAGATCCTCAAGAAAAGTGATTAGCTAAAATATTTCACTTGAGAAACAATCTTAAGTTTTTATATGACAGATTTAAATTTCAAATTACTTTAAAGGATAGAATTAGGAACAAATTTTAAAGTTGGTATGAAATTCTAAAAATTTCTCTAAAGTATCTGCTTTAGTAAACTTTGAGGTTCATACAGATTACCAAAATATGCTTGGAATTGCTCTGGTGAAATGTTTGATAACTTCAATCAGTTTCCAAGAGGAAATTTTTAATAAATATATTAGAGATAAAAACATGAAACTAGTATATAAAATATATGATTTTATGGATTTAATTGCTTAACACAAGATTAAACAGGTAAACATTTTTTAGTATTGGTAATTTTATGCTAAACAGATTTAGAAGCAGTTTTTGAATGTAGCACACATGAGGGAGTCCCAAATTTACCTACTTGTATCTCTACCTGGGCATAAGAATGAAAGAGACATAAAATAAAAGAACAGGGAGAAAAGTGTACCAATTTTCTATGTGTACATTGGAGCCTCTAAAAGAAAATGAAAACTCAAAGAAATGATGCCACCTAATTGTTTACATACTGGGTAGCACAAGAAGAGTCAATTATGGAAAAGTTACTAGAATATAGGGCAACATAAAGGAAGATAAAATAATTCTTAAAAGTCTACTGTAAAGAATCTAGTAGGTCTTGTCCATCTATCTGTGGTGATCAGACTGTCTCTTCTTCCTTTTCTAGGGAGGATAGCTTTCACATATTTTGTCCCCTACTTTTAAAATGAAAAGGGAATGTCATGGTATCCATCTTACACCTGTTATTTTTTGAGATTCTTTTTAAGCTCAAAATAATTCTATGTTTGTCAAAAAACAAAAATACTAATTTAGTTATAAGTCCAATACACTTTTATTTATGATTCACCATTAGCCCAGACTTCATTGTACACAACAGAATAAGGGCATCTCTGGGGCAGAGATAGAGCAGTGAGCCTTAGAAGGTAGGAACAAATGGAGCCATAGGGGGGAAAATGATAAGGTAGCATCAGTTATGTTCTGTGATGGTTAGAACCATGGGGAACTAATACAGTGAACCAAATAAACTCGAATCTGTCATTTTCAGAAATAGCTACTTTGTTTTGGCATCTATCTGTCTTTTTCATGTTTCAATTTAGTACTGCAGCATTTGGCATGAGTAATGTCATTTTGATTTGTTTGGCTCTTCTGGGACCTAGTACAAGGCCTTAGCCTGAAACAATGGCCATAATTTTAACTTAATGTACCAACGTGGCATATTTTAAGACAGCATATTCTTCTGCACTTTACAGATGAATTTGTCGTACTATCTATATTTCCTATATATCCAAGGATGACATTATAGCTAATGAACAAATAGTTACCTGGAATCATGCTTTTGAAAGATAGCTAAGTAAATATTTAATATTTCTAATTGCAAATGTAGAGAAATTACACAGCCACACTGCCTTAGAACACCAATAATTTTCTCTGTACATTATCAGATGGTTAAATGTCACAGGTGGAGGAATGCACTCCATTCAAATCCCAACATTTCCATTTTTTTTTCTTTTCACATATTTGCCAAAGGTGGAGCTGGAATGCAGTAGGAGGCTAGGTGGCCTTGTGGCTCCAACCGTAGAAAAGAGGGGCTGTTTCTATGGACAGTTGGCATAGTCTCATCAGACTGGCCGGAGATGATCTATGTAGATTATACGACCCTGTCTTCTAAGGGTCCAGAGATTTACCCAAGTAAGAATGACCATTCTACAGTTTGACAAGGAATAGAAACTTGGATTTCTAGATTCCTGTGTATTCTTTGTCTGGTAAGAACATAGTTTTACATCATACTCATGCGAAGAGTCTAGAATTCTGAAAGCCAGATAATCCAAAACTAAAAGACTATGAAAAACATGTGCAATTACCAGATAGCTCTTTGAGCAGTGGTGCCACATCTCACAAATTTCAACTCCTTCCTTCCTGAAAAATGTTTAGAGACAAACACATCTACCAAATCTATGTATGTTCAGTTTCCATCTTCTCTTGTCGTTGTTCAAAGTTCTCACTGGTAGGGTAGAAGCCTTATGTAGTGGCACAAATGTATCTATAAAAGGAAAGGTGAATTGATAATTCTGTTTACTTTTAGAGGGAAATCAAAGAGAAGAATGAAGGAACACATGTCAGAGTTCTTAAAAGACTTTCACAGATGCTCATTTGTCTTATTTATTGTCAGTTTCTAGTGATCAGATATAGGAATTTAAATTTTTCAGGGAATGATATGCAGGTAATGACACAATTCAATGAACACACTTTCCTATACCACAGTTTAGTAAACTGCAATTATAGCTGCTGGTTTTGCTAGCACTTAATATTTTTATTTTAACTTAAGCTCCAAAGTTGCCAATCATAAATTACATTACTATCAAAAGCTGCCAAACAGGGCCGGCCAACTAGCTCAGCAGATTAAAGTGCCTGCAAGCAGGCACAGGAGCAGGGATTCAATCAGGCCTGCCCTGCTGGCCCCGCCCCTGGGGTGTGCTGAGACAGCAGTTGAGACTCGGTGTGGTGGCATGCGCCTGTAATCTCAGCTCTTGGGAGGCTATAAACAGTTGGATCACTACTAGTCCATTCTAGTAGAGAGACCCAGATGACCCTGTAGACCCTTCCCTAAAATTAAAAATTAAAAAAAAAAAAGATGCTAAGGGATGAAGTTTTCGTTCCTTAACTTTTGCTTTGCTCTCTTGGCTCATTCCTTCAGCTGAATATACTTCTGTGACATCAACATTGGTATCATAGAGTCCATGCGAATGCAAGATCAAAACCATTTTCGAATGGTGAACCAAACACTTATGTGGGATTACTATGGAAAATTGAACCAAACTATGTTTGAGAATAGGTTTGGTGATTAAACCTTAGACCTGGAAGGACAGGCTGTTTAGTTTAGTTTTGTTTTATTTTGTGTTTCTCTCTGTCTCTGCCTCTGTCTGTCTCTGTCTGTCTCTGTCTCTCTTTCTATCTCTGTCTCTCTTTTGGTCTCGGTCTTCCTCTGTCTCAGTCTGTCTCTCTGTCTCTCTATCTCTCTCTGTCTTTCTGTCTCTCTCTGTCTCTCTCTTTCTCTGTTCTCTGTCTCTCTCTCTGTTTCTCTCTGTCTCTCTGTCTCTCTCTCTGTCTCTCTCTACCCCAGTCTTTGTTTAAATAAGCAAAGATGTACCCTTGTCTACTCAATCACTCATTCATCTCTTAAGTGCTTCCTGCCCAGATTCCATAATTTGTCAAGTTGATCAAACTGAATATTTTGGAACCAATTATAGCTTCTTAAATAGGTAGAGAGTCAACCTTTCTAGGAAATAGTCCCAAGTAGAACTGAATTAATAGGTAGGAAAACATTTTCAGCTTTTTAGAACAACATGTTTTGTAACAGTAAAGTGCAACCACTATTAAAGACAATAATTTTGTAGTAAATATTATAGCAACTAAGTGCAAAGGAGCTTTTAGTGCACTATTTCCATTTAAATGTGTAAAAATAAAATTGGTGCTAAATTACATACTGTCCATCTACAATGCTCCTGCTACTCCTCCCAAGTGGTGGGATTGCAGATGTGCACCACCACATCCAGCGAGCTTTATCTTTTTTCTGATATCTGAAGCATGATAGTGTGAATGCCTGATGACATTTGTTTAGGAGAACAAAATTAGCAGTAATTAGCACCATAGAGACTTGGCCCTGGACATTTGTAAATCAGTCCTAACCCTGACTGGCCCTAGGAAAAAGTAAGAGGGATGACCATTATGTTTGGGGTCCACAAACTCAGTGGCCTTCCAGCTCTGCTATCTTAAATGAAGATAGAACATTTTGGAATAAGGATTTTTTTTTGCTCCGAATGCCTTCAGGGCAGGTTTGGCTGTCTTGAGTTGTGGGGATTGAATCACAGCAACCTGAGCCTGACTGCTTTATTGAAGCAGCCACTTAAAGAGCTGAGCTAAGGGGCAGGCTCCCAGAAGAACATTTTGGAAGTTATTTCTCCATTACTGATAATTATTACAGGGCAGAAATATAAACCACTGATATCATTGAATTTGACATGTTTGTGGTCTTCCTAAGCAAATTTTGTGTGTATGAGTGTGCATGCATGTGTGCACGCGTGCCCACACACACACACACACACACAGAAAGTGGATCAGAGAGTCAGGAGAGACAGTGAGGGAGAGAGAGAGAGAGAGAGAGAGAGAGAGAGAGAGAGAGAGAGAGAGAGAGAGAGAGGAGAGACAGAGTTATAGACAGAGTTGGAGATAAAGAGAACCAATGTATAATTATGCGTAGCTTGGGCCAGGGAGATGGCTCAGTGGAATAAGTGCTTGCCTGGCAAGTGCGGGGGCCTGAGTTCAATCCCCAGTTAATGCATAGCTTAATGAAGGAGATAAGTTCTAAGAAATACCCCACCAGGAATTTCATCATCTATGAACATCAGTGAGTGTGCTTTCACAGTCTGAGGTAGCTGCAAAACCACTAGGCAGTATGATTTTAGGAGATTATCTGTCATATGTCTTTCACTAAAGCATTACACAATACACACAAATCAGTGCCTGAGTGATATGGGTATATTACACCAACAGCCAAACGTAATCTTTCTAGGTTTCATAGTCTAGAAACTTCTTTGCCTCAGAAAAGTCACAGAATGCTTCAAGTTGGTGAATCATTTTAAATTTAAAGATCTCTACTTAGTATTAACAAGGTGATTTCATTTTCCACAGAAGCTCTAACAATGATGTAGTCTGAAATATTGAATGATTTAGAATATCTCCTAATTGGTATTATTTCAGTGGTCCAAACATCTAAACCTGGAATAAAGGCACTAGTGGAAAAGTGGTGTGAGTAGTTTTCAAATATCTTCGTGAAGATGCAGTCTCTGACTGATCAGGACTATTTGGGATTCATATTATGAACTGGTAATTAGATTCCACACAATGTCAGCCTTATTAGTCCATGCTATCTGCAAATAGCATGGAATAATAAGGGTAAAGACAAGTTCAAATTCTTATTGGGATACAAGGAATTTTATAATTCTTTCTTGTACTTATTCTCTCATCTTTGTCTTACTGTATTATTTGAAATCAGAAAAGGAGATTACTAACTTGGCAATTCTATCAACCTGTCAAGGGAAACTTTTGCATCTCCCTTTGTATTATCCTGCATTATGGCCTAAATCTTCACCTTCAGTCTTAAATTGTTCTAACACATCTTGGCCTGATACCAAAGTTTTCTGGTGAGTTATTTAAGGATATAAAAGTAAAGTATTTTGAGTGATTTAGCTAGGAGAAATGCTTCCTTCAGAATCATAGAAATTCAGGTAGATACTGGAGACAAAGCAGATCTGTTCCTTATGGAATATTCTAGAATATTATAAAAGACACTGCCATTTCTTTTATCCTATGGCTTGTGGAGTACATGCAGATTTTTCTGCCTTATACAGTCCCCAGGTTCTCATATACTGTTGATTTCCTCTTAGTACCATTGCATATTGTGTTGCTCCTAGTAGTGACAACTCTTGAGAAAGCCAAAGACCTGTTTTTCTTTCCTTTAAACTTTTTTTTTCCATTTGAGACATGATGACAGCTGCCATGGGAATAGGGAACGATAGAGCAATTTTTCAGAGTCCATCAAATGAAGGCACATTCAATGCTGTAACTTAATGAAAGTTGCTTCACTGTGACACGTGTCAGAGTCTTTGGTGATGCAAGTGTGGAAGGATCTTTTCTGAAAGATTTATGCCTCCAATCGGGATTTGAGTGGAAGGGACATGACCTTGGCTTTGAACTTACAAAAGGTTATTCCCTGTAATAAAATCCAGTCAGTATAAAGAGGTTTTCAGATCAGGAAGGTGACTGAGTAAACAACAGCAAAAAGATTCTTTCTGAGAGGTACAAACACATCATCCCCAGCAGAGATCCTCATGGCAGCATTTTACCGAAAATCCCCAGTTAATAAAATGGGTGTTTTTGGAAGTTGCCTGGGTATTTATAAATCAAATTAATGACTTCCTTTAGGTCTTCATAAAATAATGCTTTTTTTATAAACACACGCACGCATGCTCACACAGACAGACAGACAGACAGACACACACACACACACACACACACACACACACACACACACACAGCAACTATTGCCCAGACAGATGACTATAGATAACAATGTATTATATATTAAAATTCAGAGAAGGAATTTGAACGTTGTCACCATAATAAAACAATAAGTGTATGAGGAAAAGAAAAATGATTCATGCATGAGGGGGCAGATATGTTTACCCTGATTTATGTATTGTACCATCTACACATGTATAAAACATCAATGATAATATATTAATCTGTATAATTTTTAATTTTTATATATTGATTAAAAATAAATACAACTTTTAAGATGACAGGGGAAAATTAAGAAAAAGGAAATTCATTAGCAGTTGTTTATCTGAACAGCTTTATGAATTACAGTTCTTATACCATACCCTTAATACATTAGGTGTACTATTCAATAACTTTAGTACATTCACAGGGTTTGATAAGCAACACCAAAATCAGTTTTAGGATATGCTCATCAGCTCCTAAGGAAACACTGTGCCTATGAATATCCACTCATCTTCCTCAATCTTCCGCTAGTCCTAGGGTGTCTGTGTCTTCCTGTCTGTCTCTCTGGACTTGACTGTTATGGATATTTCATGTGAATAGATTATATAATAGGCAGTATTTAGTGACTAGCCTCTTCCACTTTCCTGTATTTTAAAGATCCATCCATACCATATCATTCATCAATGCCGTGTTTCTTTGTAGATTCTGATAACATTCTTACATATTACATGTTCCACATGATATTTATGTATTCTTCACATGATGGACATTCAATATTTAACTCTGAAATAATAAACATATATGGCTGGGGTTGTAGCTCAGTGGTAGAATGCTTGGCTAGCATGCACACGGTGAGAAGTTCAATCCCCAGTACCATACAAAAAAGAACATATAAAAAAGTTTAATAAAAATGCTTTTTATTTTATAGTTTTATTTATATACAGCAAAAACCTGTATGTTCTATTTTTAATCTCTTTAAAATGAATGTATCTTAAAATTTAGTCCTTCATGTCAACTTCAACAGTGGTATTTCTCTTCAAGATTAAAAGCATAAATACTAGGCAGAGAGATAGTGTTTATTCTATGAAATGTGAAATCAAAAATGTGTCTTCTCCACTTACTAAGAGCAAGATATGCAACTTTATAAAGGGATGGTGTTCACAAAATTGTTGAGTTAGCACGACAGAAAAGAATCTAATTCCAGCTCAGCTTTTTGAAATTTTAAAATATTTGCATGGCAGGATGGAAAATTGTGTGTAAGCTTTGTCAACCAGTCTGTAAAACTAAATTATTTCAGATAGAAAAAAGGAATCAAGCTTCTATTTTCTCATTTCTGAAAGTACCAATTGATACAATAAAATTTAGAGCACAACCATATTGAGATTAGATCTTTACTGTGTATCATTGAATATGAGTGCTTGGATCAGAACACCTATTAGAGAGGGGCCTGCATCAATGCGCTGGGGATGGTGATGTTGTTCACGCAGCGTGCACCTTGGAAAGCCGTGCAGATTGCATTTGATTACTACTCCTGTGTATTGATGCCTTGTAAGTATTCTGTGGGGACTTCTTTTTCTTTTTCCAATTGAAAACAGGTTAGTGGAAGGATGTAAACATGTTAGTGCTACACAAGGAAAAAAGAAAAGATCTCCATTAAAAAATCTCTTATTGTTCTGAATCATAAAAGGTCATATAAAAATACCAACTGGGTGCAAGTTACTTATGTTTTCATAAAACTCTTAGTCAGTGCCAGACAATTTTAAATTTTTATGTCCTAGTGGGTAACATAGTGAGTTCAAAAATAAAAAAATCAAGTATTTTACTTGTATGCAAATTACTGAAATCCCTGCTTTGAACGCTATATATTTGTAAAATGTTGTGGAACATAAAGCACTAAGATACAGTAGTTTACATTTTGCAGAATCTCCTCACTACAACTTTCTTTGACTTTCATCCTGCAGAAGTAAAGGTTTGTCATTTAATGTTAGTACCAACTAAGATGTGATCTTAAACCCAATCGGAATTGAATACTGGCTGAGCATGTTGAGCCAGATGACTATGCCAGTAAAATGCAGGGATCTCAGGAAACCAACCTACTATCACTCCGTCCCTCTGTCACATGGTGCAAATGCACAAGCCCAACCATGCCCAGAGAGCTGTGTGAAGTCACGCACTGACACACTGCCCTCACCCCAAATGCTGCTCCACGTAGGCTTCTGCTGTGTGAGGGAGGGTTCTTATCACATACACGTCAGTTAAAATGGAAAGAAGGTTAAGCCAGAATGAAAGCTTATGATGTCAAGTGTATATTTGGATGTATTTTACAATTTATGTCGTATTTTTCAATATCCTTTCTGAGAATTCTGGTTCTCTCCCTTACCCACCCCATGTACCTTTCACCCTTCAACATGCAGCTTTTTTCCAAATGTTCAGTTCCCCATATCAACATATTCTTTGTGAGCACCTATAATGCCATTTCAAGTTTTGGGAGTTATAAAAGTAAGTATACTTAATTAATATTTCTATTGTATATCAGGTGGCTTTTAGCCAGATCTTATGGCATATTTAAAGATTATTTTTACTATACCTAAAAGTTTTCTGATTAGAAAACAAATATAAAAATAATGCTCATTACTTACAATGGACATGATTAGGCATAAATTTTTAGAGAAGATAAGAAAATAGTTTTTCTTTTCACTAATGCGTCTATTCACATCTTTCAGGTTGAAAGTGAGACAACTTAAACTTCTGTCTCCTTTTTAATGTGTTGATTTCTCCTTTTTAATAATTTTATTGAGAAACAGCAGTGAGACAGTTTCAAAGTCGGACAGTTTCAATAATTAATATATTGCATATCGTTGTCTTTGTAGTGGTTATTCATAATACAAGATTCAGACAAGATATCCTGTCCACAAACACTATTAGAATAAATATTTCCATTCATTGAATTAAGAAAAAGTAGCTGCATATCTATCCTAACTATTTTGATTATACAGATACAAAATGGTCCTTCATTTGTATCCCCCTTTTTTGGTTAGTTTTGTCAGAAAAAGGTATTCCATTGTCAGAGTAATTTAATGAGACTGTGTCTTAAAATAAAAAAGGTGGTGGGTATAGTTCGTTGATAAGAGTAGTTCATAAGGTTTGGTTAGATTGTGAATGCTACCAAAACAATTTAAATAGATAGAGATGTGTGAATTTATAATGCATGTAATTTATTATATATAAAAATAGCAATATGGGCCAGCAAGATAGCTCAGCAGATTAAGCACCTTCTTAGGCAAGTGCAGGGACTGGGATTTGATTCCCTGCACCACGTGCTGCACCGGCCCTGCCCATGGCCGTGCTGAGCCAGCCACTGAGTCCAGACATGACGATGCACACTTGAAATCCCAGCACTGAGGAGGTAGAAAACAGGAGGATCACTGTGAGTCTGAGCTATGTAGTGAGACTCTGTGCCAAATACATAAAGAATAATAAAATAAAAAATAGCATTATACTAAAAGAAGATAACCGATCAAGAAGTGAACAGAAGAAGAGACAATAATGAGTCCAAGGGCTGTACCTTCTTAAAGAGACAAGTTGATCACTGTACAGGATAAATTGGTCATGTTCTATTTATTTATCTGTGTTGATTATCTTGCCTCCTGATTAACTCGGGATAGTGACTGCCACATGATGGTGAGGGTGTAGATGACAAAAATGTCCAGCCCAGGATGATGATGGTGTCACAGCAAAAGGCATCACCAGAAAATCTTGGCCTCTGACACCTGCTGCTTTGATTTTGATCAGTGTGGTTCTTCTTTGTCTCTAATGTAGTAGATGAGCTACTTATAGCTGACAAGCTTCCATCCGCAAACGGAGAACAGCCCAGGTGCTCTACTTTATAGATTTTCTTAATGCCTCTCCCATATCATCACACTTTTTTTTCTGGCCCTAGAATCATTAGTTTCTGAGATTACCAGTATAGGTACTCAGAGATCTTGTATTAAATCCACCAGTTTGAGAGCCATAGGAGCTTCCATGTCCCCGTTTGTTGCCATCTCGCCAACATGTTCATGGCAATATGCATTGGCTTGGTGTTCAGATGAAAACTAATTAATAAAAGCCTGATTCATGACTGCCAGCCAACTGCTGTGCCCAGTCAATGTTTCTCAATTAGTGAGTTCTTGAATTCACTTATATATTCTATGTCCTTCTTAAATACACTGACCTCAATTATTTTTTATGATTTAGTTCTTATATATTAGTGCTATCCTATAAGTGCTATTGTACTTTCCTTTTATTATGTGGAGAATATTTATTTAGAAAAAAATTTTTCATTGTAAAAATCCTCTTAAAAGAATATTTTCTATGACCAAGTAACATTATTTAACCATAGAATTATTCCATGCTGTACCATGTAGAAGAATTTGAGAACTGCCATCTTTAAAATATTGGAATAAAAGAATAAACTAGTCATGCTTTTATCTGTTTGTAACTATGTGTTCAGTAAAGTTTTCATGGTCTTTTAAGTTGGTTTTTAAAGCTATACTAATATGTAATTGTGAGAAGCACAACATCTTCCTAGATGATCCACACAGGCAGACTGTTCTTACTCACAGAAATGACTGGAGACTGCTTAGCCCAAGAAGAGAATTTCCCACTGAACTTCCCTGTGTCACCTGCTAGTGACTTTAGCTGGGTGTTGTAAAGCAATAGAGTATCTCCAGATTCTGCCTTTTTCTTTGTTGACCAATAATGGAAACACATTATTGCCTTCTGGATGTTTTCCTTTTCCATGGGCCATTGCAGAGCAGAGATTAAAAAGCAAGAACTTGAGACAGGAGGAGAAGAGCTTGTAGATTATTCAGTTTCATCAGGGATAGTGAGGCATTCACTTCACACACTAGAAGAGAAAAAGGTTGTGGGGCCGAATAGGAAACATCTCCCACCTCTGTGAGCTCTTCATGCTGCTAACTTGGGACTCGATAAGGAATAGGGATCCGAGCTCTTACCAGTAAATCATTTTCTTTTAATTATCCCACTACCTAGATAATATTGTGCTCTGCACTATGCCTAGACACACATGTGAGACACTATTATAACTTAAATTGTGATGCCCGTCTACTTTTTCAGCCATCAACTGTCTTATTCCATTAAACAGAAAACACTGACTCTTTCTTGACTCTTGTAATGAGGTGTCTGACCTTTTCTGATCCTTTTTGCATTGTCTCTAGAAGGGAAGATTCAGTCCAATGAGTAGAGTTATCCTCGCTATATTAATGGTTATCAGTGCCCTAGAGAGCCTAATGCATGCAATTTAGCAAATTTAGACTCAAGTAAAAATCTGTCTTGATAGTCATAATAAGAGCTTATGTGATGTCTCTGATATCCAGCAGAAATAAACTGTGGCAGTGTTAGCGCTAACATTTGATCTCATAAAACACAATTTCATTCTTACATGAGCTGAGAAATTAAAATTGGACCTGCATTAGAGGACAAGGAAAGGCCAAACGACTGCGGTGCTCTGTGCCGAAATGTGACAAAAGCCGGGTATTGAGAGCAATTGACTTATTAATTTGCCCTGGGCTTTTATGCCTTTACATTGTGCAACTGACATTCTAGTGACTGAGATACGTATCCTGCCTATTACTAATTAATCTATTTAGAGAGTTTTTTAAAGTAAGGAAAACTGGAATTTCCCCATGCTTTCAGGTAGTTTCTGTTAGATTTTTATGTCCAGTTAACAAGAGAATTTTTTGTTTCAGGTTGGAATGCTGAAAAAAGGGAGGAAGATTAGGATATTAGCATTTTCCTGAATCCTACAGCTTTAAAAATTAAAGTTGTCGAAGTATTTAAAAAATAAAGGAAACAGGGTTTTTAATTGTTTATTTAATACAGAAATAACTGTGAGAAAAACAATGTAAGAATAAACATATTTCACTGTTAAACCTTTATAATTTATCAAATATAAGTTAAAATCATGGTAAATATTCGTGGTAAATAATATACTTAGGAAAGTAATTATGACAGTACTCATGCTGTTACAATCATAAAAAAATGAGCCTTTATATTTTGACAGAGAAAAAGCTGTGCTCCTTGGACGTGTGTTTTCCATATTTGCCTAAACATGTACAAATTTCTCACTGAGGGGAAATAGGAAAGGATGCTGCATGGCTTTCTAAGGAAAAGTGAGGGTCACGGTCATTAATGATTACCAGAGATGTTAACAGGGAAACCTGGGCAATGAGTCCTGTCATGATCATTGGTTTGTGCCACCACTTCACTAATCTGTCGGGTCTGAACACTGTATCCGTTGTTGACTTTTTTTGTGAACTTCAACATATGCTTTTAACTTCTGTGGACTTTAGTTTCATGTTTAGAAACTGTAGAATACAGAAGGGGTCATCTTTAGATTTCTTCCAGTTCCTACATTCTGGAAAGATGAGGTTCCTTCCAGCTAGGGTTAGTCACTAGGGCTGGTGTCCTTTGCAAGACACTGTATGGAAAAGACATTTAGGCCATTAATTGCTGATGTTAACTCTGGATTACTCAGGTCAGTTCAAGCCTCTTGGCAAGGCTTTGCAGTGGAGGACTGTGACCCAAAGGGCCTCAGACTTGTTTGATCTTCTCATCTAAATGTCCTCTGAAGTTTTAATTGGTTATGCTGTCCTCTGTTCTCTACCCTTGGAAGATTTTACTAAAAGCTATGATTTTAGCTTTAGATCTTGCACTGAGAAAGGACAACACTTTTTTTTTTTTTTTTTTTTTTTTTTTTTTTTTTTTTTTTTTTTTTTTTTTTGTATTTTAGGGAAGGGTCTATAGGGTGTTTAGGGTCTCACTACTAGATTGGACTCATAGTGATATGCCTGTTTACAGCCTCCCAAGAGCTGGGATTACAGGTGCATGCCACCAAGCCCAGTCTCAATTGCAATCTCAGCATGCCCTGGGGGCAGGGCCAGCTCAGCAGCCCCAGGGATTGAACCCCAGACCCCTGTGCCTGCTTGCAAGTGCTTTAATCTGCTGAGCTACTTGGCTGGCCAGACAACATTTTATTACTGTTATTTCTTTCTAAATAAGTATTAAGAATCTAAAGCCAATGTGGTTGAGCCAATACTCAAGTGACTGAAGTGAAAAGATTTCTGAGAGTTTGAGGCTAGCCAAGTGTATATAGTGATTTCAAGGCTTGTCTGAACTACACAGTGAGATCTGTCTCAAAAGAAAAAAAAAGAGAGAGAGAGACCTTGATGAGGGTGAGTTTAGGCTTTGTGTAGAAATGTCTTCATATATCTTGTTAATTTAAATGAGAAATTGAGAAATCTTATTAGGGAGAGGGGATATTCTAAATATTTGCTGCATCTTTGCAAATAATGTAAACTCTTCATAATCTGCACCCTCTTGTAAAATAGCTTATCTATATAATGACAAGAGATTAGTCTGGGTATTCCTCATATTTTTTCCATGCTTTATGACTGCTTTGAAACACATTATAGCTCCTTTTAAAAAATGCAATTTTTTTTCAGTGTATCCTGTGGGAGTTTGTTGTTCAAAAATGATCTTCCATACTGATATTACAGCTCCTTTTAAAAAATACAACTTCATCCATGTATCTTGTGAGTTTGTTGTACAAAAGATGGTCTTTCATACTGAACTTCCAAAAAATAAAAAATAGAGAACCATTTTAAACTAGCTAGATATCCTGCTTTTGTCTGTATATGAACCAAGAAGATATATATATATATTAGGTGATGAGTATGCTCATATTACCCTAATTTAATCTTTTAAAATGTACAGTGACATCACATCACACCCCATAAATTTGTACAATTATGTGTCAATTAAAAATAAAATTGAGGAAAATGAAGTCTGTTTATTGGTACTTTTATAATATACCTTTCCATACTGTCTAATAAGTTAGCTGCACTTTTAAATCTTCCCTTATGTTTGCTAGAAGATGTCTCTTTATGATGTAGCAGTTTTTGCTCTTTATTCTGGTTCCTAATGTCTCTTCCTGGTATACCTCCTATCTTCTAAGTTTCAGTTTTCAGCTTCCTTTTATTATTTTTTAAAGAGAATGCAAATTATTTAAAAACAAAATTATAAATGACATGGAATTTCACTAAACAAAATCATAGCAATTCAAAAATGGTTGTTGTGTTGTTTAATGTCTTCAAATTAATTGTGTATATTACCAGATATGTACAGGAAAATTAATAAAAATGTTATAAAAATTATAAAGAAGAAAAAAATGTAAGCACTAACTGCTCCTTTCAGTAGAATAACAGAAATCATCAGTACAGTTATCCAGGCATATTAATAAATTATACATATATTTTCCCCCTTCCTTCTTTCTTTCTTTTGTCCTTTTTAAACTTTCTTTTATTTGATCATAAGACCTCCTTATGGCCTTGATGATAATAATCACTGTACTTTCAAGCTACTTTCTTTTTTCACCTTAACTGTAGTTCCAACCAGGCAGATGCTCAGACTTTTGTTGAATTCAAGGCCCTCCTTCTGTCTCTCCAAAGCATTGCTAGCTTTTTGCTATTTGTACTTAATAATGAACTTCCCATCTCCGTGTATATGTTGTTTATCCATCCTGCCACTCTCCACTATGTAGACTCACTCCTGTGTGCTAATCTACTTCTCTTTGTTGTTAAGAGTGTCTCTCCTTTTATGTTAGAAACCCTCTATTATCCTTTTTATATTTTTATGTCATTCTAGTCTTGAACAGTTTGATAAGTAAACCTTTACTTGTCAAAGCATGTTAAGAGACCCTCTCAAAATAGATGGAGCCAAAAATATCCCTTTTGTTAACACACACTGAATTTGTGAGACTGCTCTAAGAAAGGCTAATGTGGAACTCTGGCACCTTGGCAACTTGGAGAAATCCTTCATCTACAGAAGCTGTGTTTTTGAAGACCCTTCAAAGGGCAACAGCACTGATCTGCTATCAGCATGGAAGATCATTGTATAGATCTTCTGTTAAGGAAAGTAGTAGACAAGAACCCTTAGTGCCACCATCTTTGCCTCTTGAAACCTCAGTGCCACCATGTTGAAACCTCACTTTGTTTAGAAAACTGTCTGGAAGACTTATAGGCAGAGATTTAAAAGTGAAGCAGTTGAGACACACATCACCACCATACAGCACACTGGTGACATTTATATATTAGAGAACCTTTTAAAAATAGATCTATGGATAAATTTCAAATCTACTAAGATCAACTTGGAGGAAAGTTTACTCAGATGCATTCTTTCATCACTGTTTTTAAGCCTAATCCTATTGCTTTTAGTCTGAATCAGATTTACAGAGCTAAAATCATTATTATACTTCCCCAATGACTAGTAGTGATATTTGATTTCATAAGCTGAGATAAATTTTTATTTAATTCATTGTTTTCAAAGAGCTTGAACTGAAATTCAGTGTCCTAGGCTGAAAATATTAAATTAATGTTCTCAAATACATATCATAGGAACAGTTGACCCTGTTGAGATAAGGTCATATAAAAGCAGCAGAGTTTAAGTTCTGAAAAAAAAATAAAAATAAACATATTTTAAGATATCAAAACCACCAGCTTTTCTAGGTCAGCAAAAATAGCTCTTTCCATTTTTCTAACTGAAAGATGCAATATTTGCTATCAAGCTGATATTATAGAACACATTGTGGAAAATAGTTCAAGCTCTGGAACTCCACTGGGTAGTCAGATCTCGGCTCCAGTGCTCTACAAATGTGACCTTGAGAAAGTTACTCCACATTTCTATTCCACAGCCTGTCTTTAGTTTCATCATAGTTAAAATAATACACAATCATGTATATACAGTAAAGCATGCTGCGTACCCTATATCCCAGCAATTTCTCTCCTGGATGTACTCTATGTTATAAAACTTCTCTCACACATGCTGAGATGGATATAGTATTCAAATAAATGTAAGTATTGTTTGTAAAAACCAAATGGGGAACACATATTGCATCTAGACACAATAAATTATATATTCATAAAAAATAAAATAAAAGCCCACCACCACGTGGAGTTTTATGCCTATTAAGTAAGCAGTATAATAAAAGTCAGTTAAGTAGATTTAATAAGAACTAAATCTGAACCAACTGGAGGTTGAACTTCATACTACTATACTCTATTAAAAGGATGCACTCATTTCTGAGTTTTGAAAGATTGCTTTTTCTGTGTACATGTATTCTGTATGAAAAGCTAGAAAAGTGTGCATTGCTTATTTCTACACATTATCTTTGTACTTGTACAAAGGTGACATGAATAGTTCGAATACTATCACAATGGAATTTAATTGCTTGAATAACAGAGATTTCAGTGACTCCATTAGGACAGAACTTCTAGATTATTATCAGTAATTCTGAGATCTTTTCTGGAAAATCTAGAGGGAAATACCTAGATAAAGATTTAAGGCTGAAACATAGTAAGAATCTCAAATTTTTATTTTTTTCACCTGTTTTACTTTCTATCTTTCTAATGTGAACATGTTTCTTACATCTGATGAAAGGTATTTATTGTACAAATTATTTAGCATGAGTGACTGTTGTCAATTGACTAAAGCTCTTGTAGGGAAATGTGACAATTGATGATGGAAATAATTGATTTATTCTTTCCACTACCTCCTGAAAATTGTGAAGTGCCTTGATGTTTGGGACCAAGCTCATGACAATGTTAAGAAACCTGAGTTATTATTTCCACATATCCACCACATATATATCCACCCACACATTCATCCATCATAAATACCTTTTCCTTCCATAGAAGAGAGCAAACTGAAGAGAAAGAAATTGAGGGTACATCTCCTATCTCACAAACCTTGGACATCAAATGAATGGCTCTTCCTGTCAGTAATTCCTCTCTACAAATAAATGTTTCCAGGTTCAACTGTATCGCTTTCTCATTTCATCCTAGATGTGCTAAACACCCTATTCCCTCACATGCATTAGAACATGCTTTTTGTTTGAAAATAGAATAGCTGCAGAATTCATGAAGACATACAGGTGTACCATGGCCTAGTATGACTTCTACATTATAAAAAAAAGGAAACTTGAACACATATAAAGATGGTACCATAGTAGACTGGAGTTAGTTGACATAAATAAAGGAACAACCAGTAGGTGGATAGAAATGGACCTTTCTCTAGTGCCTTCTGAGGGAAAATGGCACTATTGTCACATTGACTTCAGATTTGTAGCCTCTAGAACACTCACAATATAAATTTTTCTTTCTTTTCCTTTTTTTTTTTTTTTGTGTGTATGTGTGTGTGTGTATTTTAGGGAAGAGTCCACAGGGTGTTCAGGGTCTCACTGTTCAAAGTCCACAGGGTCTCACTACTAGATCAGACTCATAGTGTTATGCCCATTTACAGCCTCCCAAGAGTTGCAATTACAGGCAAATGCCACCATGCCCAGTCTCAGTTGCTGTTTCAGTATGCCCCAGGGGCAGGGCAGGTACGGCAGGCCTGGGGATTGAACTCACGGTCCCTGTGCCTTCTTGCAGGCACTTTAATCCACTGAGCTATTTGGCCAGGCCCAATTTTATACACCAAAAAACTGATTTCACTAGTTCTTATTATTGAAATTTAGCTTATAGGTTTTAGCTGTTAGAATCTACCAGGAAATAGATATGACTATTCTAATGACAAGGAGGAGGCACTGAAGGTTAGACAGTGTCATGGATTGTTTGCAATTTCTTCCATAAATATTATTCAGAAGCAAGAAAACACTGAAATTGGCTAGTTTAGAATAGCAACTTGTTTTTGAAATTAGTATAAACTAGCATTATAGAAAATAGCTATATAGAGATAAGATTCAATATTTGCTAAATTTTAGTGTCCAGAGTCCAATATTTTGAATCCATTGAGGACATTACCAGGTAAATATTTAGTTGCCTATCTTAATTCGTCTTACCTCATACCTGTAAACTTCAGAATTCCTGCCAAATGGCAATTATTTCGCAGACTTGCATCTTTGGGAAATAATTTTTTTAGTTTGCGAACTCCATTGTTTTACCCCTATTCTCCACCTAAAATGATAATCTTGAGGGAAAAAAAAATGCTTGGAAATGCCCTAGGTCTAAGTCCCCAGAGGGAATCAATATGTGAATTCTCTGTTATTTACACTTTGAAAACAAACTGTGACATTTTCTCTTTCACACATGGAGCTGATGGGAAAATCAATCAGGTTTTGGTTTCATGAACTTGATTTCTTTCCATGTTTTTTTTTTTAAATAAAGAAAACTCATGACATGAATGGTACCAGTTGGTAGAGTCCCGAGATTTGCTCTTTGATGTGAAACATCTACAAACTTCAAAGGCTACCTGGAATGTTTGAGATACATTAAATTATTTTCTTTTGATAATTGATTTCCCAGGATAGGAAATATTTTGCATCAAAACATGCTACTTTTATACAGTTGAGTGTCCATTATCTCAGGTTTTGGAACCACAAGGGTTTCAAATCATGGATTTGGGTTTTATGGGTTTCTTTTTTTAATTTTTGGATTTTGGGTTATTTCTAAATACATAATGAGAATTCTTGGGTATAAGACCCAAATTTAAACATGAAATTCTTTTATTTTTCATGTGTACCTTACACACATGACTGAAGGTAATTTCCCAAATATATATTTAGCATAACTGTGTTTTGAATGTGACCTCTCAAATAAGCTCAGGTGTGAGTTATCTACCTGCAACATCAGGTTGACATGCAAAACTTCGAGTTTGTGATCATTTCAGAGTTCCATTTTTTAGATTAGGTATAATCAACTGCAGTGTAAATTGTACTTGTACACTTGGGTCATGGAAAAAAAGACATAATAGAGCAAAATAGAATTACTATATATTTTTTTGCTTTCAAATTCTATAGTTATATGGAATGAATGCATTTAAACAAATAGAGATCATCCATTAGGATGAAAGTCGCTGTGGGAGAGATAACATGTTAATCTGTAACATCAGTATGTATATTAACAAGTATATTTTGAAGTAATAGATGATTAAAATGATTGAGAAAATAAAAGCCATCCAGATCGCCAGCATAAATGACCACCCACACAATTTCTCTGTCTTCCTCTTGGAAGCATATTTCCTTTTACCAATTAGTAACAAATTTGAGCAAATTATGTTTCCCTTAAACAAGCATGCGGTCATGTTTTGATTGCATGGTGTTGCGTCACCTGCTTGCCACTGATCACCTGAGCCTCGGAAGGGCTAGGTTAGAGTCATTTACCTCACAAGCACTGAGTATTGTTGCCACAAAATAAAAGATAGTCACAGAAAAAGAAAGAAGGCAGAGGAGCAAACTAGGAGATAAAATTTGATTTGTTTTGCCTCCCTTTTCTGTACTGTATGTCATAAGATGTAGCATGTTACTACATAGATAGTTTCTTCAAAAAATTGACTGGTATGGGAGTTAGTTTGCATTTTGATTGTAGAAATTCTAAATATGGGTAATCTATAGGCATAATATTGAACTACAGTTAATAGTGAAATTCACAAAAATAGTTTAATAAGTAATTATTGATTATAAATATTGAGAGAAAATTATAATTAAAAAGTATATTTTTGTAACAAGTATTTAGTTATTTCGTTCATTTTGATCTAAATTTTAGCTCCATATATCTGGGAGTGAGGAAAAACAAATGCTTAGTACTTTGAAAATTGTATATCCTTCCCTTCTATATGATTACTTAATGTAGAAAACTGTATTTCTCTTATTTAGAAAATAATATTAGCAAAGTATTATAGTGAGAAGTTTCATCAGCATAAGAAATTACGAATGTATAAATGATTCAATGTTTTGATTTTATATATTTATTATATTTTTACCACATGTTAACAAAAAATAGAAACAAACAAAAGAATATCTACTCTATCAAGGGAAATACCCTCAAAAGCTTATTTCTTAAAGTTTAGTCTGTTCTTATGTAGCTTTTATGTTTATTTGCTCATTAACAATAGAAAGACAGGCTAAAATAAGTAAAATAGGAAAAGGGACATAGACTGTATTGTCAATTAATGGTTGTACACCTAGTATAGGAGAGTATACAGAAATAGTGAAACAGTAAATTAGGATTATGAATATCTAGTTTTCAGATGGGGGACATGAGTCTTTAGTTTTCATTCATTATTTAACTAGATTTTGATCCCTCCATGTTGCCTAGTCTAGTTCCTACCATTCTACGGTGTTCTGCTGTGACTTGAGAGCCACATGCAAGATGTTTTGGGAATTAGTTTTTTGCAATGTTATGGTTGGTGTTTAGATGCTTGGTCATAGAATTATTTTGGAGGTGGCTAAATCTACCAGGTGAATCTATAGGTTGATTGATCATAATGCAACGCTGGAATTAAAGGTGCTGAGATTAAATGTGGTTGATTGCTGGATTGATCCATTAATTGGATTGACACCACCAGCCCTATAGACTAAATACAATATAAGAGACATGACAAAGTAGTCTTGATCCTTTCTCTTGCTGCTTTTGCATTCTTGCACCAGCATAAACTGTTGCCCCTTGGCCATGTGTCACCCTGCCTAGGAGTCAGTCAGTTATGTACTGACAGCTTTATAAACTGTGAGCTAAATAAGCCTTTCCTCTTTAATATTGAGCATCAGGGGTCTGGGGAGATAGTTCAGTAGAATAAGTGCTTGCCTGGCAAGCGCAAGAGGCTGAGTTCAATTGCCAGTTCAGAAAAAAAAATGAACATCAGTTTTTTTTGCCTCAGCAATGAGAAGAGTAACCAAGATGCACAATTAACTACTTTTTAATTTGAAGTCTCAAGTGGAATGACTATGAAATATTTGTTACACTGGCATGTGACAGTGTTGGCTAGTATATGGAGATGAGATGAAAATTTTTTTCCTACAGTAAAGTGAGAGTACAATAAGTTAATATTAAAATATATAGTCATATATATTGATCATTTTACTATGTCAACTAAACTTCTTTTTTTTTTCCTTTGGCAGAACCAGGGATTGAACTCAGGCCCTTGTGCTTGCCAGGGAAGCGCTTATTCCACTGAGCCATCTCCCTGGTTCCCAAACTTCTTAATATACTTTTTAACCTTGTTTTGTAATCAAATGAAAAGAAAAACATTTTTTCTGTATGAATGTGCAGAACAAAATAAAAAGGGATGATACAGAATTCTCAAAGCACTTAGCATCATTTCCTTCTTCCTAAAACAGTTGCAACAGAAGGTGAACTTTGGGATTTTACCACCATTCACTGTTCGTGACACCGTATCGCCTACAATTGTCACATACAATTTTCTCAGGACACCTGGTGGAGCCTCTCCAAGACATTTGTTTTAAAATTAATTGGCAGTCAATGGCAGAGGGTAGAGTCACTTAAATTTGCTGAAGCAAGCATGGTGGCATGCACCAGAGTACATGTCAGACTGTTCTCAGACCGCCAAGGGCAAAAATATACGCTAGGAAGGCTGGGCTGGTGCCCCTACGTTGAAGGTCTCCTTCGGCTATTAATGAGCTCCTGGGGAGGGGAGTCTCTGTCTTGCACGTGGTCCAGGGGGCCATTAGGCAGGGCCCCTGACCTCAGCAACTCTGACATTTGTCTCTGGAGAATTGAGTTGTGAGACTAAAAGGTGCTCATGAGTGTTTCCGAGTATTTTAAACCAGCAGCGTGAAGGCTATGTGTAAGTCATTAAAATAACTATCGGGATGTACAGTTGCTCTGACAGGATGCATTCTGCCGCTATCAGCTAGCTCCGGGTCAGCAGCACAATGCCCCTTGCCTTCTAATGCCGTGTCTTACTTTTAGTCCAAGCAGAACTGCAGATTAAATTGTATGTAGAGCAGATCTTGACAAGATCAGGAAGGGAGCTTGAAGTAGGACTGGGTATGAAATTGGTGCCTCTCTGTCACTAATCTTACCTCCTAGATAAGCAGACATTCCACAATTACATGTTGGGAATTTTACTTAAGCAAAATATGCCTTCCATGGGTGAGAGCAAAAGTTATGATTGTGAAGTATGATCTGAGGCCAAAGAAAGTGAAATTGCAAAGGTAGAATAGTAGAGGATGGGAGACAGACTGTCAGTAATGAACTAGTACCATAAACTCTTCTGCAGAGGAAGAATATAAACAAGAAGTAATCTCTCAAATGCAGGACCTAACCTTCTGCATTTTTCTTTCTATTCCTAACAGCATGCCTAGCAGCAGCTGATATAGTGCAAATTGCACTGAATGTCAGATTGAAAACTCCAGAAGGTTTATTTGTGCAGGAGATTAAGGTACAAATATTTCTAGATTAGTTTCAGGGTGGCAAGATCAACTCACAGCATGAGGCTTCTGCCATTATAGAGATGCTTTGTGGTGCTTTTTCTTCTCTCATAAATGAAGTGGCAAAATTGCCTCTTGAGTCAAATGGAAGAAGTCAAAATGTTGTTGTGTTGGTGTCCTGGGGAGTGAGTGGCATGTTCCTGGGCTGGAGAGCAGGTCAGAATTCAGGAAGGGCACTCAGTGTTCTCCATGGAACTAGTTTAGAAAATACCTGGCCATGTTTCTGCTATGCCCATGGTGGCCTTAAAAAGAAACATTTCCATCCATTCTGTTCTCACTATAGTGAGTGTGTATTAAGGGAGCACAAATAAAAAGCATTAACACAGGTTAATTTAATGAAAGGTCACAGCTGTACTGTGTAGATTGATATGCCATAGGACACACCAAGAGAAATCCTTACAATTTATTTTGACCCCAATTGCTCTTGGAAACTTGCTTTTGTCAGATACAGAAAATATACAGTTCACTGGCGACCATTAGTTTGAAAAATAAAGGAGAACATGGCTTAACCTGAAAAGAGTAGAATTCTAATACTGTCACAACTGAAATAAAGAGCTGACTTTTTTTAATTTGACAGCATGACTGGATAAAGACAGAGTTACCTGCTCAAAGCACTCAGATTTAGAAGTCAACTCTGAAAATAAAACTCAGCACAAAACTATTTAATAAACAAATGATAAGGCATGCTAGAGAGGCAGCTGTGTGATTAGAAGTGTCATCAAAGATGTCTACCATAGACCTGTGTTCCCCCAGCAGGGGTCTGGCTCACCTGGAGTTTAGGACCTGAGAGGGGGTAACAGTGAATATGAGCTTAGCTCTGAACTTAGCTGTGCACTCATCTTTGGAAATACCATGGGCCAACTGGAGCTCACCAGCTTTACAACGCTATTGATTTTAGCTTCAGAAAGAATAGCAGGGAGCCAGAACAAGACAATTTTGATACTCTCAGCACTACCACTCCATTCCTACTTCCTTACCTGGTATTTGTGGGCAGACAGAATAAGAAATCTGTTTGCTGCATTCACCAATGGTATAAAAATGGGTCAAGAATCATAATGCTAGCTGATGATAGTTGGGCTTGCCCAGCGCCCTGGGAGGCATAATCACAAATGTGAGCCCAGTCTGAGAAATCTAACAAGACTAACAACTTAACAAAGCCTGACTCAATATAATTTAATGCAAGTGTTTAGGGACCTCTAAAATACACTGTCATAGGCTTTGTGGTGGAATATAAAAATATGAGAATATTGACTATCTCTGTCATTAGGAAACTTTCAGTATATTTGGGCAATGGAAATGAACAAAGCACAAATATAACAGACAATCACCTGTTCAGTTACACGTAAATGTTTGATTGAATTAGTGGGAGAGATAATGAATGCTTTATGAGAGTGGAAAACAGACATGTCAGGTGCTGTCCTGGTTACTGAGGTAATTGGATGAAAACCAATTTGAGCAAGGTCCTAAGGTAAGAGGTATGCATTTTGACCAGAGGAGAAAGAGTGTTTTAGTGAGGGCAAAAGTGAAGGTAGAGAGAAGCAAAACTATTGAAGATGATGATGGTGGTGGTAGTTTTCTTTCATAGAACATTTAATTGGTTCATATAATATTGATTACTTTTTTCTAAGGCACACAAGATATATTTAAGCTATGCCAGGGGGAAGAACTTAGTCACAGAGCAGAATTAGGTGACAGCTATGTTAGAAATAAGAAAGATAAACATCAAAGGACTCAACAGTGACTCTAAGTCTTCCAGCCTGGGTAACTGGAAGAACAAAGCATTTAACTAGAGAATCCATATCTTTTATCAGATGTATTTTGCAGAGAAAAAAAGGAAGAGTTTATTAAATGATTTTTTCTTTTTTTGAAAGGAATGAATGATTCAGAGGAAGTATTTAATAAGCATTTAGAAATATGGTACCTGGAACACCAGGGGAAATCACAAATAGAAAAAAAAACAAAGGCAGAATCCCTGAGTTTGATTTCTAGTATGCTCAAACCAAGAGAGAGAGAGAGAGAGAGAGAGAGAGAGAGAGAGAGAGAGAGAGAGAGAGAGAGAGACTGGGAATATCTGACTAAACTCACCAAAGGGACTGTTACAGCCAAAGACTATGGGCATGGTGACCCAGTCTACATAGAGAAGGCCAGGAAATAAAATGAATTTTCATCTCTCTCTCTCTCTCTCTCTCTCTCTCTCTCTCTCTCTCTCTCTCATATTTTAGGACACGGTGTACAGGGTATACAGGGTCTCACTGCATAGATCGGACTTGTAGTGATCCTTCTGTTTACAGCTACCCAAGTGCTGGGAGTACAGACGCATGCCACCAGGCCCAGTCTCAATCACCTTCTCAGCACACCCCTGGGGGTGGGGCTGGAACAACAGGCCCTGGGATTGAACTCCCCAAACCAGCATCTGCCTAAGCAGGTGCTTTAATCCGCTGAGCTATTTGGCTGGCCCTTCATTTCTCTTTCGTGCAAAGAGAATTTAATGACCAAGTTCCTTGTGATACTGGCCAAAGAGGTGCAAATCACCAAAGCATGTTCCTTATTTTGCTAGAGACATGCTTTGAAGCAGAAAAAGTTCCAGAGGGCTCACAGAACAAGGATGCTAATTGTGCTGACTCTTAAAAGTAATTTTGTACCAATCTATATTCCCACCAACAGTGAAAAAGCGAAAAAGCGTTCCTTTCCCCCCAGCCTCTCCAGCATTTGTTATTAATTGATTTCTTTATGACAGCTATTCTTTCTGGGGCAAGATGGTATTTTAATCTTGTTTTAATTTGCATTTCTCAAATGACCAGTGTTGTGGAATATTTCCTCATGTGTTTATTTGTCATTTGTATTTCTTCCTCTGAGAAGTATATATTCATCTCAGATGCCCATTTTTGCATTAGATCTTTGAATTTTGGGGTCCTGATTTTTTTCCAGTTCATTATATATTCTAGATAGATGTCCTTTGTGGAGTGATTGGTGGTTCAGATTTTTTCCCAATTTGTGGAAGTCTTTTCCCCCTGTTGGAGATTTCCTTTGACATGCAGAAACTTCTAAATAAGATGAGATTGCAGTTGTTAATTCTTTGAAGTATTGCCCATGCAGTTTGTTTTTTGTTCAAGAACCCTACTTACCGTTATGTCTTTAAGATTTCTACCTACATTTCCTCCAGAAGATTTAGTGTTTCTGTTTTAATATTGAAATCTTTGGTCCATTTTGACTGGACAAGGAAAAAAATGAGGTTTATTGAAAGCAAGCCTTAATATTCAATTTTGCATTCCTCTATTTGTTAATATGAGGAACAGATTTGATGATAAAAATATATCCTATAGTAACCCCTGTGAATTTGCTATTCTTGTTTTTGAAATTTATACCATATGTATTGTTGAATGCTACTGCTTCTGTCTTTGTTTTTGCTATATGTTTGTGCTTTTATGTTTTATTTATATTCTTTAAAATAAAATGAAATTTTAAAAAGACAAATTCCAATATAATTTTTAAAAATTAATTTTGAAGAATAAATGGATGTCCAATCTTTGCTGGTTAATAGAAGCATAACTTCCCTTCTAAATTAGCAAACGTTTTTTTAATCTATAGTATTTAAGGTGTTTTGTTTTTAGACTAGAGTTGGCACTTCATGGGAATCTGGAAAAATCATCTATTTTGAAACTAGCATTTGAGCTGGGGCTCAGAGAGGATTTCATTTGAGTAGGTGGGTGTGGGATGAAGGGAACCATCAAAGCAAAGCTACGTGGACAGCTGAACGTGCAGCAAGCTCATGAACATAGAAATATATTTGACTGAAGGCCAGTTGTATGCCAAAAGGGAGCTGTAACTTCCAGCTGGGAGCTGTTACTGGAAGTGTCAGCTGAAGCTTGAGTGGAGGTGACACCACATGAAGCGTAAAATGCTGTGCTGTGGTTGATCCATGTCATCTGGAGGCTGACGTTTCTTGTCTCTTATTTATTTTTTTATTTATTTGACAAAGGGTCACAGTTCAGACTCATAGTGCTCCTCCTGCCTCAGCCTGCCTTAGTGTTGGGATTACAAGTGTATGCCACCCTGTCCAGCTTGGGGGATGGCACAGCATGCAGGACCAGAAGTGGAATCAGATACTTGAATTTGCCAGGCAGTTGCTTATTCCCCTAGGCTACACCCCATGGAAGCTTCAGTTGGCCTCTTCTACTGTCCCCATTCTTGAGAATCACTTAGCCTCCTCAGAATGCTTGGTTCTTACCTGCAAATAATGGTGTCCAATTTGAGACCAGTTGGTTTTCTCATCATGATTCTACACAGCAAGTTTCTTTTCCAGGTATGGGAAAGATCACTAAGCAAATGAGTGAACACCAGATGATGAAGCCATTGACTTTAGTTCAGGAATCATATTTATGTTATTTATTATTTTTTATTAATTACTTTACCTATTTAGGGTACTGGAAATCAAGCTGAGAACTTTGTGTTTTCTAGGTAGGCGCTGTGCCACTGAGCTATATCCCTGGCTGAGCAATCATATTTTATTAAAAAACATAACAAAACAAAAAACTAATACAAAAAAATCTTTGCATCTTTAAAGGGAAGAATCCTATGCAGTCTGGAGAAATGCTCGTGCTATAAGAGATATCTTGGAAATGCAAATTCCCGCCAGGTTGGGCTTATAACTCCCCACTTACCTTCATTCTGAGACATCTACTGTTTATGATATTATGTATCTATAGGTGTCTGTTTTTACTCTTTTTCCCATGCACTTGAATTAATTTAAATTAATATGTCTGATACACTTTGGATGTTCACCTCAAGACAAATAAAATCCTAGAGACAGTAATGGTTTATAGGAAGATGTTCCTCCTAGCCACATGAGCTTGTAGGTGGGGCCTTTGGCAGGTGAAAGATCGTGATACTCATCAGTGGATGCTAGATAATGGACTGGTCTGGTCCCTTGATGAGCTTGTAGCTAAATGTGATGTTGGGAGGAAGAGTCCCCTGGGGCATGCCCTGGACGAATCTCCTTCATTCACTCCTCTCTGCATCACTTTCTGCTTTTCACTGCCATCCCAGGAGCTGTCTCTTTTCTGCTGTGCTGCCCTGCCTGGGCTTCAGCATACTTTCCACTGAAATCCCTACAAACTGCCAGCCACAATAAACTTCTTTAAGTTATGGATGGCTATATTGTGTCTCAGGGATGAGGAAAGTCACTAAAAAACCACAGTTCTTTAAGACTTTCATCAGAGAGCTTCCTTGAAATGACTATTAAAAAAACCTAGCGTCAACCTTGCCTCCTATAAGGAGCATTAAGATATTTATAAGTCTTTCCAGGAGAAAACATTCTCTCAGGCTTTCACAGAGAGCAAATTGGTCAAGCAATGACCTTGACTCATCCACATGGCCGACACTCATAAAAGAGCTACAAACTGCAGTATTGGGTTTCAGGTTAAATCTTGAGGAGATTTCACTGACCTCATCAGATACAAAAGTTACATTTCTTGTTATATATGTCTTGTTTTATCTTGGTCTTAACTATCCAGCAGAAAAGTATGAAAACAAAGTATAAAAAGTAAAGCTACATTAATATGCGGAGCTATAAAAAGCTCAAGTCAACAACTTTGGACATTGCCAGTCTTAGGGAAAACCCACTACTGTTATGGACCACTGGACTCTATTGGGAGATTCTGCTGAATTCAAGCACCTACAATATTTAAATGACAATGGAATACCCTTCTCTGACAAAACTAATGACCTTTTTGTATTTTTATACTCAAAATAGTTAAGATAGATATACAGCTCCACTCTCATAATTCAATGAATAGAGAGGTTTGTTGTAGTAGTGTTTGAGACAGGATATTATGTCTGCATCTTGTACAGTGAATAACCACTAAGACAACAATATGAAATGCATTAATTACTATAAATGGGCCAACAAAAAAGCATGTATTTCATTAGAAAAATGTGATGATAAGCATTTTAGAAAGTAGGTACAATGAGCTATAAATGAATAAATAAATGTGGCGACTCTGAAAAAATAAAAAAAAGTCTTTCCACGACATCAGACGTCAAATAAAGTTGCTAGCATTCAGCATAAAAAACAACAAACAAACAGTTTAAATCAGTAGCAGTGTCTGTCAAATTTTTTGGCTGGCTCCACAGGAAAAAAAAAAGGAGGAAAAGTGGAAAGGATGAAGGAAAAGACAATTTGAAATATAGGATTTCAGATGAATTTTGTTGAATTGAAGAAATAAAGAAAAGAGTTATTTATGCAGATAGTACATCACCAGCAGTTATCAGTAACTAAAATATTTTCACTGTTTTCTGTTCAACTGTTGATAAACATACTGATACTACAATTTACAAAGTAATCTTGATGTCTTAGTTCAAACCAAGAGTTTAGTTAGTTAAATCGTATGGTTTAAACTACGCATTTCAAAGATTGAAATGTTTTGCATTTTTGCATAAAAATCACATACCTTACTTAGAAAAACCTAAGGAACCAGAATCTGAAGAGAATACAGTTTATTATTGCCTAAGTTGAATTCTCGTTGCTGAAAGAAAATAGCCATCACTCAAGTTAGAGATGAAACAATTTAGAGTTTCTGGAGGTTTCAGTCCACAGTCAGCTGGCTTCAGTGCAGGGTGGCACTGCAGAGGCCATTGCAAAGGATCAAGAGTGTGGGGCACTGCAGGCCGGCGGCACCAAGCAGCAAAGGACCGAGCAGCAGCTTCAGGGAGCCTGCTGTTGCCTGTTGTACCACTCAGATGATAAGCCTTTTGGGTTCCCCACCCATCCCTAGCCTGGGGCTCCCAGTACCCACATGAATGACCAGAATTGAGCAGTTGGTGCACCAATCCAGTACTGCACACCTTTAAGCCCACTATTGTCCCTTTAATCCACATCCACAGAACCCAAATCCAGCCACCTCTGAGGGCTGCACCTGTGAGCACATGAGCCTTCTGGGACCTCTAGGTATGTGTCAGCTATAGGAGTTCCAAAAGTGGTTTGCTTGGCACTGAGTGGTTGACAACTGAAGAAACAGTGATGATGGACTCATTCCTATTGAGAACTAAAGCTATGTATTTTCATTAACTACCAAATTGGAATAAGAAATCAGATCATATGAATATTCTATATACTGTACATACATTGATGTTTTATTTATGTTGATCTATAATCATAGATCTTATTCATCTCTATTCATATAAAACCAAATTTCATCTTAATAATACAGTACTTAAGGTACTAGTATATATTTTTTAGAAAATGACTAAAGTTTAATTTCTCATTACTAAAATTATTAATTTATCTATCTAAAGGTGCTATAGGGTAGTAGTTGCAGCATTGTTTGAGATAAGTGGATTTATATTTGTAAGCTTTAACTTTTACTTAAATAAGTGGAAATTAAAATGGAGAAATCCAAAAATATGTTGTTTAGTTTCCTTTACAGTTTGGAAAATACCACTGTTCAGCTTAGAGTTTAGTGATGATTTAACACTTTCTCAAGTTCTGTGGATTTCACACTGTATTAATATGACAGTTTTGTGTAATGTATTATCACCTGGGCCTGCTGATTTTAGATAAACTTAACATACTCAAAGAACACTTAAAATTTGAGAAAAGAATAAAATATTACTGTAAATTAGGAATCAGAAACCTTTATAAATGGCTAGGTAGTACTTTTTTATGTTGAAGGCTCTGTGATCGCTGCATCATCACCTGTGATTATGTTCCAGGATTACTTACAAAAACAGATGATTGATGGCAGAACTTAGCATTTGGGGTATAAGATACAATTTGTAATGAGTTTAGATCCCATGATAAGAGATTTCGCCCTTAGATTAGCCTTGGTCAAGATGATAAACATGACCAAAGTTAGTCCTGAGGGTCCTTTGTTCAGGGTGATGCTCATACGTGGAAACGAAGCTCTGGTCCAGCATACCTGGTAGACAACATGTAGCACACCTTTCCTTTTAGCAACTTAAAGCCTGTATCATCTTATTAAAATCTTTGAGGAATCTTGAAATAAGGTAGTTTGTCTACTTTGCTTAATAGTCTTCCCAAAGAGATGGAACCTTGAATTCTCCAAATCATTCCAACTTTTAACATAATTCCAATTGATAATATAGATATATATATAAATTATTTATGCATGCTTTTATTGAACTCTATTTAGATGTCCAAGTGAGCTCACAAACTTTTGTCTACAAAGCTAGCCAGCGAAATATAAACCTTCTCACATAGTGCTGAGTGACTACATCATAGTTTAAAACATTTCAGCATATATTGACTATGTGAATACTTTCAGCATACTGATGAATGAAACATAACTGTCTCTCTCTTCAGGGAATAGCAAAATCTGGTCTTAATGCTATGTAGTAAGTGCTCCAATGAGAGAAATTCTGGATGCTTCCAAAGAACATGTAAAAAGTATTAAATTAAAAGTAGAAAGTCAAAGAATCTTCCTGTCAAAGTTCATCTAAGCTACAGGTCAATAATTTCTGACATTGCCAGTTAAATATAAGACCCAATGCTATTATAGGCTACTGGACTCTTTTAGAATATTTTGCTGAGTTTACACACCTATAATATTCAATAATGTAACTTAGAAAAAATGGGGTATACCGATGAATGTCCATTTTGTATCTGTGTATTCAAAGAGGTTGGGATAGATATATAGTTGCATTCTCTTAATGAATAGAATGATTTGTTCTAATGGTGTTTGTGAATAGGATCACAAGTCCGCATCTTGTACAGCAATTAACCACTAAGAAGAATATATGCAGTGTATTATTTGTTGAAACTGTCCTTCCGATTTGATTTGAAACTGTCTCATTGCTATCTCTTTGTCAATAAAACTTTGAAAAAAAAATAAAAGTATCATAACCAAAAAAAAAAAAAACAAAAAAAAACAAAGTTCATCTAAGCTACAGATTTGAATCTAGCCACAGAGATGAAGAAATAGGAAGGTTGCAGACACAAAATTAGCAAGGTGTAGGCAGCTGACAGTAATTCCTAGTGTGACTGTAAACTAGGTTCATGCTGCAGAGATGGGTTTGAGTTAGAATACTACGGTCTTCTCTTGAATTATAAACGTAGTTTCTGCAGGTGGAAAGTTGTAGGTAGGCACTTGGCCAAACTTATACTGAGGTCATAAGCCTGTGGCTGCAATGTTGAGAACTGACTAAGCAGTGACAGTGCACCTTCCAGAGCTTTTCATGGTACACACAGCCCACTGCCACACATGTGTGCCCTGGACTCATCAGCACTGGATGAGATGTACTGGGCTCCTCAGATCAAGAGCTCTTCTAATGCTGTTGTAAAGTTTCCTAAACAACAACACTTGGTCACACATTACTCTCTGTTTTTCCCTGAGACAGGTGATATACTACAACCCTCTAAGGTTAGAGGAAACGGTCATATTTATTCTCTGTGACTATCTGCTTGCTATCATAAACATATAAATATTCTTTTATTTGAAGATGTTAAAAACACTGTAAAGAATGAATAATGGGAAAAAAAGAGTTCTGAAAAATGTAAAGGAGGCTCTATTGTGCATTTAGAGTATGACGAAAATTAGTACCATGAGGCTAGACTAGTGGTTATGTGTGAAGGGAGTGACTGCCTGTGGTGGCAGCCCTGGGCATGTCCTTGGCCACACTATTTACCTAGAGGAGCCTTGCCTTAGGTCTACTTTAATGTCATAGACCCAGGTGGCATATAAATATACACAAGCACACTTACACGTGCTGCTTTCCTCGGGGACCTGTACTGCTTACTTACCAATGCATGAGATATTTTTGGAAGTTATTCTCAACTAGAATGCATCATAACATGTTTACTAAGTAACAATATCTGGAATATAGCTACCTGATACAGTGTAGCACAGTGAACTACAAAAGAAGATAGAGGTTTTGCTTAAAGTCCTTTTGCTCTGTAGAAAAATATTGTAATAACACCCAGCCCTGAAAATATTTAGACAGATGTGTGTACCCCTATGGGTGCGCACACACACACACACACACACACACACACACACACATACATTCATATGTACAAAATCACACTGCATATGTACAATGTAATTTTACATGAAGCTCTATATGCCAATAATATATATTATACATAATAAATATTTAGAAGTGTCACTAAAATGAAGTGCATTTCCAATAGGTTTTACATTTTTAGGAAAGAAAATAAATGGTTAATGAAAAACATTACATATTATTCCCACATTTTTGGTTATATGTGGAGTGTTTATTCAACTTAGCTTAGAAATGTGACCTGTGAGATCTAAGTTTAAGGATGTGTGGAAGTTTTAATAAGTGATGACTAAAGATGAAGATTAGGTGCTGAAAAGAATTAAGACAAAGTAGGGGCCAGGGAGATGGCTCAGTGGAAAAGTGCTTCCCTGGTAAGCACAAGGGTCTGAGTTCAAACCCTGGTTCCACCAAAAAAAAAAAAAAAAAAGAATTAAGACAAAGCATGGGTAAGGTTGGGGGTCTGCATGAAAGAGATTATACTTGGAGCCCACGTTAGCATCGACACGTGAGATGAAACATACATCTTCTGTTTATTTTCTTGGTTTCTCTGAGCATGTTCACCATGACTCCTTAGACTCCTTCCTGAATGAGGAGAGTGTACAATTCAGGATAGTGTAGAATTTCTTGGGACAAAGTCTACTGGGGCCACTTGCAGTCTGTCGCCTTTGTGCCTCGCTGCTGGAAGCCCCATGAGAGGGCCTACTGAGTCAAGAACTCAGTGAACATAGGCAGAAAAATATTTTTTCTAGATAGAGAAAATTTTCTTCCTCCACTTGGCAGAACAGACATGTGGGAGCTGATTTCAGAAGGTGGTTCCCCCAAGCACATGCAGACGGTCCTCCTGCTCTGTGAAGGTGATCCTTTCCCAAGCTTCTCTTCCTCTCTCTTACACAGGCTCCCTGAGGTAACCTGAGAAGGAGGCTCAGCCTGAAATGGAAACCTAGGAAGGCCAGAGAAGTATTTATATCTTAGGTGTAGTTATGGGCAGGTGAATGAAGGTACCAGCAAGACCTACTTTACTAAGTTTTTTTTTTTTTTTTTTTTTTTTTCTTTTCCCTACTGCCAAAAATATCAACTTGCAGCTGAGGATCAACACATGAGGGCAGCTGGGTAATGAAATACAAATCTGCAATGTGTGGAAAGTCTTTAGAAAAATTAGGAAATTAAGTTTTCCTGATGTAATTTCAACTGTTTAGATTTTTCTTTTATTCTTTGCCACATGACTAAGATAGTTTCAATTTCCAAGTTTATTCTAATGTCACCATAACATTCTCAAAATTTTGTATATGAATAAAATAAATCTTCATTTCCGTAGATAACTACCATGATTACAGTCTTTTAGCAGCAACGTTGTGAGACTGCTAAATTAGGGATGGATTTTAATAATAGAAAAAGAATTGATCTTATTACATTATTGCCATTTTTATGTTTCTGTCTTTCTTTACCCAGCAGTCAATCACTTTTCACTGCAAAGAGCTGACACTGGCAGTAAATAAGAAATTTAGGGAAAACCTGTGTATCCCAGCCTCAGCATTCCAGCACAGAATTTTGCTTTTTTTTTCTGTATTAAGATGATTCTTTTCATTCTTAGTTTGACTGTTCAGAAATCTAACTTTAAGTTGCAATGAAGTAAAAAACTAATAATGGTAATTGCATCTTGCAGAAATTCACACTTGTCATTTCACATAATTTCTCTTTTGACCATCTTTTCAGTGGGCACATGTGGAATCCTTAAATTTATCCAGACATTGTGCTACAAATCATAAATATAACATCTACAATAATATCGTGTATGCACATTTCCTTCAAGGGTATTTCTACTTTTGTAAAAATAATGGAAAGAGAAAACTGTGACTTTATTCCGAAATAATTATAAACTCATAAAAGATTTGCAAGAAATGCTGCAGTTTCCAATGTGCCCTTGACTCTTGTACTTTGAATATTAATATCAAGTATAGGTATAATAATCAAAATCAAGTAATTAGTATTGTCACAATACTGTAAACTAAACAACATTTTCTATTTGAAGTTTACCAATTCATCCATTAATGTGAAGTTTCTTTTCCAGGACTTAGACTAGAATCTCAACGTGTATACATTTCTCCTTTCTATGTTTCCATTGGGGACAGTTTCTGAGGTTTTTCCCTGCCTTTTGCTGTATTGTCATTTTTGAAACTAATGGTCAATGATGTCTCAGACTATCTCCCACTTGTCTAAAGTTTTCTCATGATCACGTACATTCTTGGCAAGAAACCACAAAAGGGTATTGTGCTGCTCCATGCATACTGTACAAAATGAACATAAGAACATTATATCTTACCACTGCTGAGACCACCTTGACCACTTGGTCAAGAGAGAGGCGGCTATCTTTCCCCATTATCTAATTACTGCTTGTCTCCAATATTCACTTTAAACAGAAGCATGTTTGTTTATTCTTAATATTGAAATCATATCTAATTACTGTGCTCTCTTATGCCTCAGTTTCTATGCCAAAAATTATTATACTGGAACTCTAGCCCTCATCTCAACCAGTGTGGGAAGAATTAATGCATTAAAAATCATTTTATAACTGAAAATGATCACTCTTTGGCATTTTAAATAAGAATATAAATAGAATGGTTGAAAGTAGATTGGCAGCATGGGCTCATTTCACATAGATAACTATAGGGGAATCTGTTGTTATATGTGTGACAGTCCATCCCTGAAATCTGGTCCTCTCAGAACCAACTAGTGTTTGTCCAGTTTGGTGTAAGTCTGCCTGCTTGACCCATTCTCACTATTACACTAACTAGGTGTATAACCACCCATTAATGATAAGCACAATACATAAATTTATGAAATCTGTCACATGCACAATTTCTGCTGCTTTTTGTGTAGGGAAAAAATGCCTTGACATGCTAACAACTTTGGATCCAGGTGTTTTGACTCAGTCTCATTGGCCTGTGCCTGATGGTGAAAAGTATCCCCAACAATCCAGAGAAAGGATACTTTCATCAAGAACTTTGATGGCTTACTGCTTTTTACTTTCTTTTACAATGTCAGTGTTATCTCCTTGATGCAATATTCAGAGAACAAATTGGTACTTTACACATTTAGAGGTGAGCAAGACAGGTATGTTAAAGAAATAAAGGGCTAACCCACCAACCCGAACCCACTTTCTTCTTTGACAAGTGGGAAAAAAATCATATGCCTTCCTCCTCAAGTTATTGTGAGCATTAATGATTTATATACAACCTTTGAATAGTAACTAATGCATACTCTCTACTATGGAAAAATACTCTGTACTAAAGAAAAAATGTCATTATTATTACTTTGCCATTTTTCATTCTTGAGATTCATATTTGTGTACATACTTCTTTTTAATTTGGAAGACCCTAAAAACATTGCTATTCCAAATATAAATCAGTAATACTGTCCAATTATATGGAAATAGTCCAACATCTACATGCATCCATTGATTGAGCTGCAATGACACTTCAGGTGCTTCTTTGGAAACTAGCTTCTTCCTCCCTCAAGAAAGCAGAATCATGGGTAAAAGTGCCCTACAATACAAGCTCAATGAGGGCAGGCTTTCTCCAACTCACTATGATATCCTGCGCTTAATATAGAGCCTGACACATTGCAGGTGTTCAGTGGAAATTTTAAACAAATGTTATGATGTTTAATTCTGTCAACAATTGAAGATATGGAGCACACAAGTTTTTTTTCCTATGACCTAATATAATAAGCTGCAAATCAGATTCTGTATTACAGCATAGAAAAGAGGTGGGTAGTTTCATACCCCCAAGCTGCACTTGCTGTAAGAGAGTGACTTTTGAATTTGCTAGGAAGGATGAAAATGGAGGTAAGGATTATATTGCTCTTTTAATTATGGTCCTTACCCTTTCATGCATCACCTCTTGTGTGTCTGCTTAAACCCAAAGTAGGTGACGCTGCTTCCATCTTATAGATGAAAGGTTCAAGGTCAGAAATAATTTTTCCAAAATAATACATACAATGGATATAAAAATGAAGATTTGAACTTAGGCCTGAACAGATCTTATTTATTCTTCAGTGATGTTAATGAACTTGTACACTATTCAGCCCCCTTAAAGTAATAAATTATTTGTCTTTCTAATGGAATAAAAACGTCTCTATGAGGCAACCTCTGTCTTGCTTCATGACTATATCACAATATAAGTCAGTTACTATAAATCAGTTAATGATCTATGAGCAAAGAATATAGAAAATTATAGTCTGTTTCCTTTCTGGAACAGACCATAATAATTTGATTTTATGTTTGAAACCTTTTTTTCTCCTGATTAAGTAGATATAGATTCTCTTTTTGGCTACCAGATATCTGATTTAGCTGTCGGAGCAATCGGCAACCTGCGCATAATGATGAATATACTCGTAGACTTTACTTCCCTACTCAGTGTATCCAAGTAGAAGCCCTGAGAGTCACACGGTTTCTGCTTCTTTAAATCTGACACCTAATATATTAGGTATTGGGGTGTTTTGTGCTTAGCTTTAGCTCTTCTTTAGTTTAAGTGATTAAAAAATGCCTGTTGCTGTCTGTATGTGCAACATGCTTCATTAACAGTGATTTATTTGGGAGTTTAGCAGAATTGGCACTCTGCAGCACACCAGTGGGCAGAAGGAAAACAAACGTGATGTGGTTGTTAAGAAATCTTTCTTCCCTTCTCTGGAGGTAGGAGCCTTAACAGAGTGTGCGGTGTTTGCTTCCTAATACCCCGAGAGCAGAAGTAACAGTTTAATTTCTGTTAGTGTCGTTGCTCCCAAGGACCTTCTTTCCTCTCATGCTGAGGAGGGAATGCAAGCATTTCCCTTCTGGACACTGTGCTCTCAGAAACTGCTGGCTCCCAGTGCCCGTCATTTCTGTGACTCTCTATCTCCTCCCTCTACAAGTTTGCCTGCTCAAAGCCAAAGCCATACTTAGCTTTTCCTAACAGAATCTGGTTACAAAGATTATTAGGTATTCTTTTCAACCACCTTATATATCTATGGATTCACCAAAGAGGGAAAGCAAGGCTGACAAAGGTTAAGTGACTTGCGCAGTGTTAGCAGCTAAGTGGTAAAGCTGGGACTTAAACCTAGCTGTGTGATTCTAAGGCAGTGAACTCAACCACCACAGGGAAGCAAAGGGATTTTTATTTTATTTGCAACTGGTATTGATTTTGTCGTAGTTTCTCGAAATGCTATGTTGAGAAGATTTGGGAGCTGTAGTTGGCCTAGTAGGAAAGAGTGTCATAATCAATTAGATTTCATTTGTGTGGGTCAGAACAAGAGGTCAGGAACCGTGAAATTTGCTGCCTTGTGCTGTGATCTGCCTTGTTTTTGTTTTTATTGTAAGAAGAGTGAAATAGTTTACAAATTGTACTCTAAAAGAAGGATGAATTATCTCAGAAGCAGTCAAAATATGAGAGGAAAACATTTTTATATATTAAAACTAAATATTATGTGTGTGTGTGTGTGTGTGTGTGTGTGTGTGTGTGTGTGTGTGTGTGTGTGGTATGGGAATTGAACTTAGGACCTCACACTTGCCAGGCAGGCACTTATTCTACTGAGCAATCTCCCCAGCCCCTATTATGCTAATGATGAACTTACATATAACCAGTTACAAGAACTGCAACAGAATGATTCAGTGTTCACACGTTGGAGTCAAACATTAGGGTTCACATTCAAGGTAAGTGAAACATTGTACATCTTCCCGGTAGTGATAATCATACGGTTATTTTCATTTAAAAAATCTCATCAAAATAGGTTAGTATGACAACTCACAATAATTAAAACGTTGCATATTGTCTTCTTAGTAGTTATTCAGAGGACAAGATGTAGACATGACATCTTGTCTAAACAATATTAGTATAAACCTCTCTTCTCACTGAACTAAGAGAAAGTAGCTGTATATATCTTTTATATACATATATTTTTTTTCACTACAAAACAGTCCTTTATTTATATCCCTCTTTTTTGTTTTATTTTGTCAAAGTTGGGTGTCCCTCTGCAGTTAGAGAAGCTGTATTTGGAGGAGTTTTTAAAGGGCTTTTACATACTGAAGCCAGTGTAAAGATTGTAGGGACTTGAATTCAGCAAAATAACCCAATATAGTCCAATAGTCCATAATAGTAGTGAGTTATCAGCACAAATGGCAATTGTCAGTTGTTGACTTGAGCCTTTTACAGCTCAGCTTATTAATATGGCATTACTTTTATGCCTTGTGGTTATACTTCTCTGCTGGATGGTTAAGACCAAGTTAAAGCAAGTAACTAAAAATATAACTTTTGTATCTGACAAGGTCAGCCAAATCCCTTCACGATTTACCCTGAAAGCATATGTGGCACCTTGAAGATCTTTTGTCAGGGTCAGTCATCTGGATGAGTCACCTGCTTTGAAACTGTTTTATTGCTATTTTATCTTTTTTTTCATTAAAATGAATAAAAGATAAAAATAAAAAATAAAATATTCTTTATTATAAGTCATTAAATTTTGAATTTTCTATTAAAAATTTGTGGAGATATGTGAAAAAATCATGTGTTTCTTGAGAAGGGAGGTGGAGTTTTGAGCATTAATTGACAGATAGCATCCATATATAAATCTATTTTCTATGTAAGTTTTATTACCTGTACCCTCCACCATGGCTAATATGCTACTTCTTATGAAAGTCCAGCTTACGAATAATATTCTTGTAGTTAGAAGACAAAAGATTTTACCCTTCACAAAAAAGATGATTTCCTCAACATAATCTCTAGAATCTATCCTAATCAAATGAATTTATCTGTCTAAATGTGAGAGATAAAAGACATAAATACCTCCCTATCTAAAACCATGGACCTTCAATAATTCAAATATGTTTGAGAAAATTTTAGCATTAATTTAATTGTGCTACAATTTATTTTAATTTGAAACATTATTTCAGGGCAAGTATAAATATGTTAAATAGTTATTACTCTACATAATTTAAAATTCTTTATTAAGTAAAAATTATGCTTTCAGTGACTTTGCATCCTTTAAAATGAATATTATATCCTCTACATTATCAATAAAATAAATTATCAAAACTGAAAAAAAATAACAAAATAAAAATCTCATTAAACTACACATTAGAAGATTATATATCAGTATGTAAGATATGACTCAATAAAATCAAGAAAAGATTTAAAGTCCTCCCTCCATTACTTCTGAGTCTAATAGGAGAAATTCAATGAACCTATAAAGCGGAAATAGAATGGTCTACTTTAAAGCATTATTTTAAATATTATATGAGATAAAAATACATTGATGACTATGACAGAGAAGGTGCTCTATAGGTGATATGCACTGTCATTTCTTCAGCAAGTATGTATACCTTTCTGTCATTACATTGCCTACATTATTTAAAAGTTCAGTTGCATGACCTTTTATGCATCTTATTTGCTGGCCACATTGTAAAGTTTGCTGTCTATACATGAAATCACACCTTGGATCACTTAACTTGTCTCTCTTAGCTAAGCATTGTGAAACCTTGAAGCCTGTCTGCTTTGAGACATTGTTAAAACACTTACTATCTACATGTTCTACATAAATAAAACTTACTAAAATTTATAGATTAGGGTATATGTTTAAACGTACTGAAAGTATTCGATATGGTAATACATTTAGGATGAAATTATGAAATATATTTAGAAACCTAAGCAAATACAAAGAAAATTATTAGCACCAAGAAAATATGAGTACTATCAAAACAGAAATACAGACAATAGATGCTAGGGCTGAGCTGGAAAATTGTTAACCAAATGACATATTAGAGTGCAAGTTTGGGCAATATTAGAAAAAAGTATCTGTATATCTGTCAATGGGTGTGCTTATACAATTATTGTATAATAATAATAATAATAATAATAATAATAATAATAATAATATAAAAAGAATCAGTAAATGGTAGTATGTACCCTTTTTTAAAAGTGTCACTCCTGAGGCATCAGAAAACAATTTCTGCTCCCTGAAAGCACTTTCCTTGAAGGAGTGAAAAGAAGCAAGAAATACACATATGTTACTTTAGTACAAGTAAAAATTATTAAAAGTGCAAAAGATTGTATGATAAGTGATCAGTTAGTGGAGGCTAGGGATAAGAGATACATATTTGTGCCCTGAGATTAAATTTCCTATAGCAGCTTCACACATAGCATATAAAGGAAAGGTGTTTCAAACCAGAAAGAGTGGGAAACTGATATAATCTAAGGAATCTTGAGAAGCTACAAATAGTTTAGTCAATGCCAAAGGCATGGTGGTCGTTCTTCATTTAACAAATGAAACATCTGAGTATACAGTTCTTCTACCGTGCTATTCACAGTTTCGGGAAACCTAAGAAATTATCGGCCCAGATCTCCTTTTCTTTAGTGAAGAGAAAATTTGGCCAAGAACTAAATAGCAGTTTTGAGCCTAGATGACAAATATTCCAAATTTTGTTCCAGAGATCTTTCAAATTACCATACAGTGATTATTAAGATTGCTTTAGTTTTTAAAAATGGACTTCTCATTAGCAACGTCCAACATGAAAACATGAATGTTTATGAGTTCAACGAAATTAATACAGTATCAGTAGAAATATACTTCAAGAAAAATTTAATAAATTTGTTTTCCAAAATAAATCTTTCCACTTTTATGGCTTTCTGATAATGTAACATAGACCCCTGTAAAACTAAAACAGTGAAATATTGGTTGAATGGCTGGCTGTCATTTTAGAAATTTTCTATCTACTGTAATCCTTACTTTTATAGATAGTCATCACAGGTACAGTTATAGAGCTGGGGATATCTTCAGCAGCATAAGGGGCTGCCTAGCAAGTGCAAGGCCAGAGTTCAATCCCTAGTACCACAAAAAGAAAAAAAGAAAGAAAGAAAAAGAAAAGAAAAAAAAACAAAGAAAAGTGACAGGTATTTTTCAATTAGTAAACTCTTAAAAATGGCTTGGAAGGATTATGCACAATAGTTTGTCTTCCATCCTTCAATAAGGTACTTTCTAATATACATCTTGGTAGAAATAAAATAAATCGCCCTTGATAAGTGAGTATAGTATGTTGAAGGAATTCCATCGTACATGCATCTACCTCTTGGTCCATCGGTGTGGCTTCCCAGATACACTACCCAAGCCCCTTGTATGCTGTCTTCTTTTGCATTCTTCACTTGATTGCCATAAGCAATGCAATGAGAGAAATCAAGCACTGCTGATTTTCTCTCCGTTCTTAGCACACTATGTACTGCAATTTCCATTAAAATAGGAAAGATGTCGCATCCAAGAGCAGAAGTGCTTCTTTGGTTTTTAGGCAGAATACAAAGGGAGTACAAAGAGGAATGCCTAGTAACCTCGTTTAATTGACTAGTGTGATCTCAATTTTCAATATCCAGGACACCATAGACCAGCGTTACATGGCTGTACAGCATAAATTGTTTGTATTACTCATTTATATCACTTACAGGATATTTTATATAGTCCATACTATTTTCTACTCACCTGAGTTTACAGTGTCCTTGTGGACAGAGACCTTGACCCATAACTTTTTGTATTCTTCCAGTTACACTTTGAATAATGTTTACTCAATAAATATCTGTTGATTGATTGTACATTAAGATTTGACTGTGTGCCATGTTCTTTCTAAGTGATTGGCACGGCGCTTTCTGAGGAAGTCTGCTTCCTCTCTGCTTTCAGTTCTGTTCACTGCTTCTCTACCACTGTGATTGACTGCACCCCTCATTAGCTAATTGTAGAGTTAGAAACGCTCAACTATACAACTGGGGACTGTGGATGATCCTTTTTAAAATTCCTGATTTAAGAATAGCAGTGCTCTAAATAATAATTAGCAAGAAAACAAATGTTCATGTTGTTCTTGCACTTGGGGGGAGAGGAACTTACTCATGGCATGCTGTTACAAGAATTCTGAATTAACAGTAGTGGGATGTAATCTCTGGTAAAGTTGCAGCTCTAAAGCTTGTGGTTTGCTTCATGTTGTGAATATTACATTAATTCTGTACATTTGCTTACTGCCATTCAGTTTTGCTTCTGCAGAAGGACAGCATAAAAAGCAGAGAGAGACAGAAAAGAGTCACCATCAGAATTTTATGCTATACTTTCAAAGACATGCCATCTTTAGAAAACAGTTCACTACTCTTAGCAAAAGTTCAGTACATGAAGTATGAGGAGATAGGCTTTAAATATAGGCTATATTGATTCCAATTAGCTTGACCTTGGACAGGTTCCACAGATTCTAATATTCTAATTTCCAAAGTTCTAATTTTATAGAGGATATGGATGCCTCACCCCCAGGACAGTTGCAAAGGATTAAGTGAAAGTAAATATGAAAGCATAGAATAGCATCACAAAAGACATGAGGCCCATTTATTCTTTCAGTTTATAGCAACTATTTATTGACGATTGTGGCTATGCATGTGCGTCTTAAATATCAATGAATAAAACAAAGATCTCTCTGTCTTCTTAAATATCTATTTGTCTGGGTATGGAATCGAGCTGAATCTGAATCTAAAGTATAATAATAATCATTCATTTAGAAAACACGTCAACTGATCTTCAGCACACACTCAGGAAGAAGTTGAGAGCTGTGACCCGATCCCAGCCTCAAGTGAGCCACATATTCACAGCTTTTAAGTGGCTTTCCCAAAGTCTGATAATCTGTGCCACAACCAAGAGGAAAGAATTCAACATGCTTAATTCTAAATGAAGTGTTTTCCCATGTAGTCCTGCTGTAATAAGGCCTTGAAAATGTGCTATATATTGCAAGTCTTCTTAGTAGTTAAAGACATAGTTAATTTATTGGCCAGAGGAGGAAAGCAAAAGAAAAAAATGTTCTGCTTCTGGGGTTGCATATGAAGCAGACCTCCACACAAAGAAATCAATTTTCCTCATACTGAAAGTCATTCCCACTTGCCTCTTGGCCTTCGGAATCAAGTCTGAAATGTTTGATAAGACAGATTGGAAACTAGGATTCTGATTTTTGTCTTCCACTTTTCTCACTGTTCCCTAACTCCTAACCACAAGCTGTGCTATGCTCCTTTGAACAAGGAAAATCATTTTATGACAGCTTTGCGCCAGTACGCATGCTCAGAGCCTTCTGCACACCGCCACCAATGTGCACACCTAAGTGTGTGTGGTATGTACTTGTGCGGTGTTTCTGAAGATGAACCACAGCCGGAATATGCTAGGTCCATGCTTAGGGCGTGAGTCTGATTTGACCAACTGTGCTCTTCATGTTCTTGCATTGCTATAACTACAGTGCTGTAAACTCACAGCTTGTTGCCTGCTTGCTTTCCTTGCAGCTGCCTTAGAATCTCCCTCCTATTTATGCTTGGAGTTTCAGTTCATTCTGCTCCTTTGGACTACTTTCTTAAAACCCCTGTCTTACCCTGTCTCCTAACTCAGCTACACAATATTCTTTTGTTTATTTAGCGCCCTGTACTTAATAGACTTATTACACACTTTACACTGAATTTCAATCACTGGTATATTTTCCTCTTTCACAAGTAAACCGTGAGCTCACTGAAGACAAGGCCTGTGTTTTTCTTACCCCTGTATACACAATACCTAGCACTGCCCCTACTATATGATAAACACACTTTCTGCCAAGCTGAATTTGTATGTGCATAGTAGTAGAATTTTTTAAGCAAAGTACAGAAAGGTATTATACATGACAAAGCCCTTTCTGTAGATTCCTGGAAATGAATAGTTTTGTTTGTTTGGGAGCGGTTGTGTTTTTTGTTTTATTTTGTTTTTGGTATAAGGGCTTAAACACAGAGCCTTAACACTGAGCTATATACCTAGACATATTTATTTAATTATTTATTTATTTTAAATTTTGAAACAGGGTCTTGCTAAATCACTAAATTACCCGGGCTGGGCTTGAATTTGTGATCCTCCTGGCTCAGCCTCCCCAAGTCCTGGGAAAATAGGCATATGCCAGCATGCCCAACTGGAAAGCCTACCTCCTATGAAAAAAACAAAACTATGCTTCATTTAGCTCTTTATGTTGAGATCTTCATTATTACTATTAGTATTTACATTGTATGAAGGGAAATGCAAAGTTTCACGCTGTTTAGGAATATTTTAAAATATTATATACTTCTCAGTTATTCTTCTCCTTCTAGCTCTGACTAAAGCAGCCAACTCAGAGAAAATAACTAAGTTCTGTTTCATTCTGTGGCTTTCTCCCCAGGATTTATGAGTCTCTGTCTTGGGCAAGATCTCAAAGTTAGTGCTGAGTATACTACCTTCACTACAGCCACCTTCCCATAAACCAGAGAGGGCTCCAAGCTGCAAGGGAGATCTATTGCCGCCATAACTCTCGGCACATCCTGCACTTTTTTTTTCTGGGTCTGGCAGGAAAACTGAAAATATGAAACTTTGTATCTTGCACCACACATCCATGTGAGATTCATGACTCTTCAGCTTCCTCTAGAAAACCTGGTGCTTCTGTTGCTCCTGCCCACTCTACAAATTATTGTCAATGACCCCATTATTTCTCATTAGTGAGGGTGAACCTTATGTACCCGAATGTAAATAAATGTCCTCAGAGCCCTTGTATTTCTTCATCCTTAAAATTCTCCAGCTCTTCGCAAAATCTGCCCTGTAAATAGTATCATATCATGAATTAAATCTTTATTGTGTAATTGGATACATTGGCTAAGCAAATTTTAATTGCTTTGAGAAACTGCTTAACATGGTAAATCAATCCTGAGATCCAAGATGACATTTCCCTCACAAAATTAATTATTAATACCCTGATCATTTGCTTAAGACATTAATAGTTTTCATTGATCAGCATATCCTGTTTATCTAAAATGGCCTAATCACCATGCATGTCAGAGACTATCAGAACATACCCAATTAGAGATGCCCCTGCTTTCAGCTACATCAGCAGATCATAGGTAAAAGGTCCCTTTTGTCTTCACAGCATATTAAATCTAGTTTTATCAGAAGCTGAGCTATTTATGGTACAAAAGAAAGGAAGTTCTCAAATGATGCCACTTCATTTTCTATTGGCTTCCTGGCAAACGTAAAGGATTTTCAGTGACCATGTGGTATAAATTAACTCTAGTAGCTCTTGATTAACTAGCTTGTGTGGCATGAGTTTTCATGAAAGCTTGTGTTTGTGCATGGTATTTTTCTTCTAAGTGAGAGTGAGGTGAGAAACCCCAGGTTATTATCACTGTATAAATGTAGGGTCTTCCTCATTGTGCATATATATTTAAAATGATATCAGACATCAGAAGTACATACAACCTTTCTCAATCTAAAAACTAAGACAATTTTATGTGATAGCTAATAAGTATTGATGCTGCCATGATAAAATTTGGAAATAAATGATGCTGTGTAGTTTTCAAAGAATTTCATTTACTTTTCCAGGATATTTTGCTTGCAATATCTTTCAGAGGGCAAGCAGAGTAGGTTGTCATGCCTAAAACCACACAGCAAGCTACTGCCAGACCTGTGAAAGAAACAACAGGCTTCTCTATCCCCAGTTTGATTGCATATTTGATGAACTGATGAATAGGCTCCTCTCCTTGGTGAAGACTCTCAAGCCAGACAGTTGCATCCTTCTTTGACAATGGCCTACTACATAGCCATTATGTGATGTCACTGTAGCTGTCCACACAGGAGCACAAGACTGTAGAAGACAGAAACAGCTTCCTATCCCCATGCGTGCCCCATATGTGTGCCCATACGTGGCTAGCCACAGGCTTGCTGGAAAAGGGCGGTTGGTTGAGAGGCAGAATGAGAGCTCATTTTGCTGATGTCATATGGCAACCCGTAAGCACCTGAAGGCAATTTGGCTTTGTTTCAGATCGCCAATATTTGAAAAATATTTTGATTTCTAATATTTAAAACTTAGGAAAGTTTCAAACTTCATTACTATTTTCAGCTTCGCATTGAAAATACCTATGTCCTACAACTGTGATACCTGGCTTATGCTTCCTCCTGTTCCTTGAGTTAAGGAACGCATGTCCCCTTGCAGTCAAGATGAGCTTGTGTACTCCAGAATGCCAGCCTCTGCCTAGCTGCCTCACTCCATTGATTATATGCTTCCCAGCTTTTGGTACATGGAACAAACTACCTCTCTTTACCATAATTTTTTTCTTAAATATACTGTGTATCTCTCCATATGAAACCAAAGAGAAGTTGCTCTCAGTTGGAGAGTTACTCTCAGGAGGTAGAATTTCAGTAAGTACTGGAGCTGTATATGTCTAGTGTATTTTTGTTCTCCCATTTTTCTCTGTTATAACAAAATACCAGAGGCAGGAAACTTAGGAAGAAAAGCACTTTATTTACCTTACCGATTCGGAGGCTGAGAGTCTCAACAGCATTGCACAGGCTCTGGTTAGGGCCTTGGAGAGAATGGAGAGAATGCATATGAAAGCAACAGTTCATATCATCAGAGAGGAGCCAGGGAATGGTTTAAAGCTGAGCCCTTTTTTGTGTCAACTTGCTTTTGTAAGAACCCATGGGTCCCATGGCTGCTACCTTAATCTCTTAAAAGGTCAGCCTTTTAAATGACCTAATAACCTTCCAGTAAGCTCCACCTCTTGAAGATTGCAGCACCCCCACTTAACCATGCTGGGGAGGAGGCTACCAGCACATGAGATCAATCCTGAACACATTTAATAGAATTTAAAATATTTAAAAGATGAAATGTGCAACATGAGGGAAAAAAATGGTTTGAAATGAGGCCATAGTCACAATTTTGCCACATAATTTCCTCTGTAAAAATTGAGCATTTCATGTTAAGGTTTACTAAAGTTAAACCTGTTCATATAGTTTTTCTCTGTGTGGTATTTTATGTTTATTACATAATTGGATTATTAAAAATAACAAGGACTGGTAATAAAGGAATAGGGAAAGACTATTTAAAAAAATACTCAATTCCCCTGTGCTTAGGTTGTTTCATGACTACTCCGAAGCAGCTCTTGTCCTCACTCAGTAGCCACACGGGTACAAGAAGTCCATCCCTGCTCAAATATTTTTTGCTTCATATTCATAATTTATTTGTTTTTATTTTTTTTTTATTTTTTGGTGGAACCAGGGATTGAACTCAGGCCCTTGCGCTTGCCAGGGAAGTGCTTATTCCACTGAACCATCTCCCTGGCCCCTATATTCATAATTTAACAAGTTCCTTTCTTCTTCTTCAACAGTACTTTTCAGATATAGATATAGATGTTTAGTACAGGGTCTACAGGATCTCACTATGTAGTCGGACTCATAGTGATCCTCCTGTTTTCAGCCTCCCAACCACTAGGATTACAGGTGCATGCCACCATGCCAGTCTCAATCAGAGTCTCAGTGTGCCCCAGGGGCAGGGCCAGTATGGCAAGCTGGAAATTGAACCCTGGCTGCTGCACTCTGCCTAAGCAGGTGTTTTAGTCTGCTGAGCTATCTGGCTGGCCCTCATAGTACTGTTCTATAATTGAATTTTATTTATATGTAAGTGAAGACAAATTTGCAGACACAACAAGAAGTTTTCCCAAATCTCATTTTCATGTCTTTTGTTTTCCCCCACAGATTAAAGTTTGTACAAAACTTAAACGAAGCAAGAATTCTATTCACTTGTTATTGGACTTGAAACTCTTGTGACCTCGGAAACTGAAGATGAGGTTGCCATGGGAACTGCTGGTGCTGCAGTCATTCGTGTTGTGCCTTGCAGGTAGAGTGTCATTTCAAAACTTTTGATTTAAAAAATACCACCGTATTTCACACTAATTCAAAAGAGGGCCTTCACCTTAGATGGCAACAATAAAATCATAAGAGTGTGGGTTACTGTGACTAGCGTTTGTTGACTTTGTTGAATACACCTTCCTGATGGTCTTCCAGGGGCTGTTTTCATGGTGTTGCTTCCAGAAGTAGACACTGATGTTTCACCTATCAGTCTGGCCCTCTTAGACTCATTTGAGCCATCATTTAGTTTGAAAGTTGTTATTTTTGCTCATCCCAGGGCTCAATTGCAGAGAGATATTGGGCAATAAAATGAATGATACGGTGTGGAGTATTGCCTACACTGATGTCTGCGATGGCAGTTTCTCTGGGTTTCTTTTTCAGTGTCTTTGTTGATATTGCTCCATCTTTTTATGCTGCGTTTCTCTCTTTTAGATTTCAGTGAATCTATAGTTTAGTAAGAGCCAGAAAGCAAAAAGATGGGTGATTTTTAACATAAACTCATGGGCAACTGCTAAAACAGCTTTAGCATTTTCATTTTATTGCTTTTTTATTTCTCTGAATGATGTGAGCTTAGCAGTTGACATGCATAATTCAAGTGTTAATATATTGTAAGTCTGCTTTGCCCTGGGAATTGCTTTATGGGATAGGATAGTGTGCATTTTCAAAGTCTTTATAAATTGATTCTAATGATCTATTTTGTTATTCAGTGTCATGTCCACAGGACTCCTCAATGTATTTATCTCTTTACAATAAAAAATGAAAATGACCTTTGGATCTCCATTACTTCATTTTGTACGTTCATTTAAATGCTGCTGAGTACCCTGCAATGGTGCAGCGTGTGACAGGACCTGGACTATAGTGCTGAGCCAGGTAGATGCAGCTCCTACTCTGTGGGAGTTCTATTATGTTAGTTCAAGAGTGAGTCACAGCTTGTTATGGAAGACTATTTGCAACTATTTTAAAATCAGAGACAGTATTGATAATACAAACTTGTATTTATCTCTTACTCCATGTTAGATATTATGCTGAGCACATGGAGAGCAATTTAATTTTACTATCCCATGGCCCAGAGATGGTACCTACTATTCATCTTTATTCTAAGCATGACTAATATTATTACTATAGCATCAATGTGTTAAGAAACTTGTTCAAAGTCATATAACCTTTATGCAAGAGAGAAAAAACTCACATTCAAGCAGACTGTACTCTTCTCCATCATATTATTCATTCTCTAAATCATGCTGTCAATTTGACCTTGTCATTGTTGCAAATGCGTTGTTGAAACCTCGGTTTCAGTTTTTCCTATGTTTTTCTAAGCGCACACCATAATTTACTGTGAGTTTTTAACACACTACCTACAAATTCTAAACTTCTTGCCTCAATTTAATATACAACGTTCTCACTCTTTCGTTATTATGAACATTTTAGCATCTTTTTAGAGATAAAGTTTATCCATCTCATCTGTTCAGAACCCAAATGTCCCCCCACCCCAGCAATATGTCCTAAACTGTAAAAATCTGTTGCTTTTCTATGGCATCTGACACCACACCTGCCCCAGGACTCAGCTGAAACCCTCTAACTTCACATAATCACTCTGGTTTAAGCTACAAAGAGTGAATCAATGTCTCAGCATCTGGCTACAACAACGTGCTTATTTAACCTAGTGTACTTAAATCAGTGTCATGAAATTAAAGATTAAATATCAAGGGCACCATTAATCTCTTCAGGTATGGCTTGACCAACTTGGAAATCTCACATAAGAACGTGTACCTGTATCTCTTTTCATTCACTTAGCTACTTTTAAGGAATCAGTATATTGATTGTTTTTGCAAGGCTTTTCTGTGAACTGTTTTATATGGCAATAACATTCTCATACCATATGCCTCCTTCAATGTAGGTGAAGTCAAGCTTTAATTAACGTTTCTGTTTTCTAGCCATTTGTCTTGATTTCATGAGTTTACATAGTAATTGACATGCTGAATTCTTTTTTTAAGAGAGTACAAATTAGAATTAAAATAGAAAAAAATACAAGAGATACAGATTTTCACTTAACAAAGTAATATGAATTTCACAGTATTTATTGTAATACAGTGTTGTTTTCCAACCAGTTATTCGTATTACCCGACATATGCATGTAAAATTGGAAAAAGAAATGTATAAGAAATTAAGAGAAAATGTATGAACACTTGAAAAAAAGAGATGAAACAAATTAAAGCATTACCTGCTTCTTTCCACAGACCAGCAGAAGTGCACACTACAGTTGTCGAAAGCATCCTGCTTACGTAGATAAATCTCTTTCCCCCACTCCTTCTCTTGTCCTTCTCAACTCAGTAACTCTTTCATTTTCAATAAGGCATGCTAAAGTTTGAACAGATTTCTCTAATTGCTCATTCTCTTCCTTACTTATATCAAACATAATTTTTTGAAACTTCCTTAGTGAGTTTGGCAAGGAAAGTATTTAGGCCCATTAAATTTACCATAATTAGCAATGTCAGCTATGCCTTTTCCTGATTGTTTTATCCAAAGAGGATAGAGGATCTACATATATACATAGGCTAATCCTTTGAAAATGCATCTTAGAAGGTCTAATCATTATTTGAGCATATTGATTCATAATTTCTGGTGCAGTGCAAGTGTTCTCTTTTACCAAATACTAGATTCAGTCTAGGATGATACTTTATAAAGATATACTAGTGGTCCAGCAGTCTATAAAGTTAGTCGCTAAAAAATTGGCTTAATTCCTCTGTTTTGCATATTTTAAATCCATCTTCACAATATTTTACTACCAAAAAGGGCAAGGAAGCTAGAAAATGCATGTTCTTAGAGGAGTAAATATATATCGAGCAAGATAAAATGTCACTCACTGTGGAAGCCTGAATGCCACATCTCGTACTAAGGTACAGACCAGCAGCCACCTAATTCTGTATGACAGATTCTCCAGTGTTCTGAGATTTGTATGCCTAAGCTCCTTTGTAAAGTTGCCATAATATTAATAAATAAAATTCAAATCATTTTTAGAGTTAAAAGATCTCTGCCGAGAAAATCAAATTGGCCAGAGGTCAGTGCTACTGCTGATCTATCACTTTGAAACATTACAAATGTTTGTTTTTCATGTGATATCAGAAATCATGCTGTGGACACTCAAGACTTTAGGTCCTTTTCAATAAATGTCTTTTTCTGAAGAATCCTCTTGTCTTCAATGTCCGCATGATTTGCCCTCTAACTGTCTTTAGGACTGTGCTCAAATTTCATCTAATTCATGAAGCTTTTTCTGATCACAGTAAATAAATTAAAATAACATTTTCCCTTTAACCAATATCTAACCTTCTCTGCTTAACTTTTCTTTAGAATTCTTATCAACATCTGAATAGTGATTTTTTCTCCAGCTTGTTGTTATACACTATATCTCTCCCCAGTTGATTTTAAGCTGCACTAAAGCATGGATTTCTGTCATTTTAGTCCACTGCTATATCCCCTGCATCTGAAAAATGACTGACACATAGTTCCAGTCAATAAATATGTTTCTAATGAATAAATGTTTCATCCTACCCAATCACATTGGAGTCATTTTCAAACTAATTCAGGGAAAAAGCCACTGAGGAGTGTATTGCAAACATGCTTTTAAAAATAGATTTAACTATCTTAACACATTAGAATTGTTTGCTGTGTATACACCTCTGTATCACATGTTCTCAGTGTAACACCCTCTCAACTGTTTCTGACTTCAACTACAACTGTAGCAGAATTTTGTACTTCTGTATATTTTTTTCTGCTTTCTCCTTCTCTGAGGTCACTAGCATGGGACATTAGAAATCAAGGCCTCTCCTTGAAGAGAGGTTCTCAACCGATGGGGTATCAGAATCAGTAGATAATTGACAGGTTCTTATATCATTTGAGGAATCAATTCCTATACACATTTTAAAAATTATTTTAAAGAACCTTAATAGGATTGAATCTAAGTTCCACCATAGATTTTGTTTTGGTGTTGTTGTTTTTGTTAGTATTGCTCCTGGGATTATTTCCCAGATAGCCTAACTGCTGCAAAGTCCTTCTCTCAGGCTCTGCTTTTGGCAGAATCCAAACAAAGAAGATGGCACATCAAAAAATAGCAAAGAGATGCTTGGCATTGGCCATATTAGCAATTAGGAAGATTCTGGAAAAGAAACATACCTCTGACAGTGATGATGCAAAAGTTATTGTATTTGTATAGTCATTTGTACACAAGTGACTATACATACATCCCCAATATATAGTGATATCTAAGTGTTGTCTAGGTCTGAAGCCAGGCCGTTTTGTCTTTTTACGATTTGGTAGTTTATTATTTACCAGATGTTGGTCAAGCCATTTGCCTCTCTAGGATTGAATATAACCTCTGCACAATGAATGAATAAAACAGATGGTCTCTAAGGTCCCTCTTAACTCTAAAAATGTACAGTACTATCTGTACACATGGTTTGAGAGGCAGATATATATGCTGATAGGGTTAGAGCTAAGTCTGGAAGTGTATTTTACTAATACGAAATTTCACATAGGTCCTATGCTTTACCATGTGTTGCTGATTCTGTTCACACTGGCAGAATTTGAAAGAAAGAATAAAATGGCTGGTCCATATGTTCATGTGCAGCAACAGGCATGAAGACATTTAAAAATCCTACATGAATGGGTGAGAAATGTGTCTATGGTACATTTGCAGTTGAACTTGGTCTCATGGAGGCTAAATTCATTCCCATCTCTGTGGTTCAGTTTACCGACTTCAGCAATTATCTCTTTTGGTGAAAGTGCCTCTGCTCCAAATGCGAACGTTTTGTTGATTTGCTCACCAGATCTCTGCTGTTGTTACAGCTGCATCTGAGGGTAAGCAGTAAAGAAAAGGTCCTGTATAATTCATGCGAGATACATTCCTAGTTGGGTGAGTGTTTTCAAAAAGTGGAGCAAGGAGGAGCCCTGGGTTGAGTAGTCAATCACAGAGATGCTGTTTTAAGCTATGCCAGTGAGAAATGCAAATGAAGAGCCAGTCCCTGTGATCAGAACACAGGGAGAGAAAGCTCAGTACTCTTCAGAGGGGCTTTAGGATTAGAAAGCCATTATTGCTTAAACAAAAGTAAGATATCTATAGGCTTTGTTTTTCTATATTCTCAGAGGACACATACACAGTAGGAATTCCCATGGTTTGTTATTATTGGTAATACAAGCTGAGATGCACAATTTTTCCACTTAACCAAAATATTCTAGGAAGCTCAGGACTTGCAAATATCCTCTCTTCTTCATAATCTCCATGTATCTACTCCAGGATTTGTTTTTCATTTTGCCCGTATATCTCCATTTGGATGAGAGGGACACAGAAGTTAGCTTTAAGTCTGGACCACACAGCACAACCAGGTGTGATATTTCCATTTCCAGGACTTCCATATGTTTCTGAGACATCCACATGATGGAATGAACAGAAAAACAGACAACATTCAAATAATTTAGATATCACACCTAATGCTGCTTCTGTCTTAAAATGTAACATTAAAATCAAGAGAGAGCTGAGGGAATGTCTGCTTTCATGTAGTTACTGCAAAGCACAGTCCTACAATGAGGTCTGTTTCTCATTTCACAGCTACCTGGGCTCAGGTTAAGAATTTCCTCATGCCTCTATTCTCTTTCATAATTATGGTCATGCAATGAAGCCAGGGTGGTTGATTTAGCCAAGAGAAGAGCTAATAACTAGATTGAAAAGACAATAACTAGAGTGATAAAAATTCTGGAAAAAAATAAAGCAAGGATGCCCAGAAAATAATAAATAGCAAATGTAAAAGTACATTTCAATCTTAATTTATGTATTTAAATAGCTTCACAGTGGGAAAATATTAATTAGTGTTAAAGATGTTGAGGTAAATAGAGAAACTGGCAGTGATTTTTATCCCTGCAGGCATGGACATACAGTAGCTGGAATATAAATAGAAAGTTATTAGAAATATTCATTTCAAACCTCTCCTAAAGGAGAATCATTAATGGCTTCATTAGTTATGCTCAGTCAAGCTGGTTGCCTTAACTATAAATAGCAGAAGGGATTATTGATAGTCTAGAGCATATAGAGAATAAGATGATAGACCACTGATCAATGGAACAAATTAGGAAGAAAGGAGAAAAAAGATATTGGACAATGTAAACATTATATGGTCTTAATATCAGCTCATTGACCACTCTTGTTAAAATGTGGGATCAATGATGCTGCCCTAAGGCTCAAGGATGACCAGAATACAGGAATAATCCCCCGTGTTTTGCATCATGCCAGGACACTAGCAAAGCTGACAGTAAAGAGTACGAGCTCTGCAGTTACATAGCTACAGGTGCTGGTTCTGAGCTGTGCACCCCAGGTGTGCCATCCTGCTAGATGGTGGGTTGCTCTGAATCTCATGTATAAAGAAAGAGAACAACTGGATTTGCTTCTTTGGGGGTCTGTGAGCATTGAGAGCCTTGTTATGTTTGTGCACTCAGTACAGGGTCTGGCTTGCAGCAAATGGGCATCATTTAATGTATTTCAAGACTTGCCAGGTCGCTGTCTCAGGATCTAGCTTTCTTCTAAATGAAACATGGTTCCTATCATAGCGCTGCTGTTCCTGTTTTGTTACTGTTGCTGTTGTTGTGCATGATGATGGTGATGCCATTGCTGCCTGGGTCATTTTCTTAGAGTACTAGTTTCTGGTCCTTATTCTGGGGGAAAAGGATGTATGATAGTTTTTATAACATCTATTACATTTTCCCTGCCTTCCTAAGGTGTCATTCCTCTGTAAAAAGAGGACATAGTTACAAATACCCATATATATATATATATATATATATATATATATATATATATATATATATATATATATATGTTAAATGTGTGTGCATATGTATGTGTGTATGTGTATGTATGTAGAACATTCAGATAAGGTGGCTGGCTTAGTAACTACGCACACTGTCATCTACTTTTAATACCATCGTCATTTTAGCAACAGCAATAACAACAGAAAGCCAGTGGCAACATGTAACTTCATGAAGAAGATAGAGAGTTTACATTCTGCTCCAGAAAGCAATGTGTAGAGAACCCAACCGCCGAAGACACCCATCTGGAGGCCTGATGGGTGGGTTACCTGATGGAGTTGAAGAGGATAGGAGTTCTATCAACATGATGAAGATGTCAAAGTGATAAAAGATATTTAAGTGATTTTTATATTTAAAAAACATACCGGAGGACATAGAAGCCACTGGGGTTGCTGGGATATAAAATGCAGGAGCAGCGGTTCCACTCTGTACCATAGCCTTCCATTTTTCTCTACCCCCAAACTCACCTAGGTACTTCTAATCAATTATTTAGCCTTCTTGAAGAGCTGTGAGACATGAAGACATGATTCTACACAACCCTAGTATTGCCTTTAATTTTCTTAGCACTTGCCAATCTAAAAAGTATTTTCTGAATAGGTGCTTAAGAATGCTATGGGGGGTGGTGGCTGCGGAGCTGCCTCAGCAGCGTAAGCGCCTGTTTGGCACAAGACCCTGCATTCAATGCCTAGTACCAGAAAAAAAAAAAAAAAAGGCTATGGGGGTTAGAGCCAAGTTCAATAGCAGTAAAAATCTACTAGGAGTATATGTGCCAAGCAGACTGCCACATTCTTGAGAGTACTATGTCATTTAATCCCACAACCAGCCCTCTGAATGAAATAAAATCCTTATTTTATAGATAAGTGTGGCAGGACATGCCTAATGTAATAGAAGCACCGCAAGTCTAAGGCATCATTGAAACTTGTGACTGTCTAGTTTCCAAGCCTGGCTTTTCACTGCTGCACTATGATATGTACTGAAACACAGTGCCTGTCCCCATAGAGTTACCATTTCATGAAATACTATGAACCAGTGATTCTTAAACAGTAGGTGGTGGGCCAGAGGCTTCACTAGATACACCTGGTTACTATAAGAAATGAAGACTCTTGGAAGTGAAATAAAATCTATGAAATGAAGATATTTCTAACCAGACCAAGTCTGGTTATTGACAAGCCATGCAGCAGATTCTGGTGCTAAGGAAAAGTTGAGAAGTACACTGTATCCTCTTGAAAGACAAGGAAAGCAAAAGTCATCATTATCCCAATTTTACATGATGTCTGAGGGGTAGGTAACTTTCTCAATGTTGTGTAACAGACATGAATGGCAAAACTGGAACTTACACTTTCTGATTCATAATCCAGGGCTTTATTTTTTTCCGCTCATAAATGTTACATTTTTACCCAAGTGAGCCTGTTTTTCAGAGCTCCTTATTAAATATTGGATGATGTAGTATGTCAATGCTGTGTAGCATTGATAGGTGTGATATTAACCTATGCCCTCTGTAAATTTTGCAGTAAAATAAATGTAGGAAAGATATTATTCCTTAATTTTAAAGGAAAACAGCAAATTACATTCCAGAGTAGTTGGATGACAGAAAATAGAAAAAAATGTCCCCTGACTCTACAACTAGGGTACAATTACTCTTTTAGTAAATAATATACATGTTATTAGGTATGAATTCTATACTTAGAGCAATAGAAGAAATAATTTTTCATATTTTGCAAAACCCCAGGTGGATTGCTGAATTGCTCTGTGTCTTTTCAAGTAATCAAGAATACTTTCCCTGAAGGAAGGCACCGTTATTATGTTTTAGAAACGATTGATTCTAAGGGAGCTGGTTTACCTCTTCAGATATGAGTTGCCTCACTTCCAAAGTTTTATTTGTAACAGTTTGGAAGATATCACAGAGAAGGACCCTCTAAAGATTTTTTAATTGTGTTACAAACTAGGCACACATGGCTGCCACATGCCTGAAGTGTGCCTAGCACGAACTGAGTCCCCAAACTCTGGATTGGTATCATAGGGCTGCCATCATGAATGCTCACACAGCCTATGTCTTAGAACAACAGCGATTTATTGTCTCACAACTCTTGAGGCAAAAGTCTGAAATCAAGGTGTCCATGAAGCCACACTTCCTCTAAGCCCCTAGACAGAATCCTGCTTTTCTGCTTTGTAGCTTCTGGCGGTGGCAGTAATTTGTGTTACTCCTCAGCTCATAGACACATTGCTCCCAAGAGTGCTCCCATCCCGTTTCACTTTCTTTTCTGTGTCCTCAGCCCTGGCCAAGGGGGTTGATGTAAAATACTTCATTAGTCATTTTTATATGACTGACTGTTCAAATGGGTGTAATAGGTTATGTAAAAGAAAATAAGCTGCTTCTTTCCATTTCCTAAGGTGAACACTAGAATTAAAGTTACATGTGAGATTCCCATTGCCCTTCTAGTGAACAACACTGACATAAAATAAAGCAGCTGGCCTTGGGTCTTTAACGTAAACCTGCAGCTGCAAAATAATTCCCTCCTAATCTTTCTAGAAATAAATCCAGGCTGCTAGCACTGACCATCATTACAAAGTTGATTAGGAGACAAATTACAAAGGAAGAGGGACATATATGTAGACTCGGTAGGGCATTGACTCAAAATATAACCTTCGTCACAGCCTCAGTAAAATAGCACAGAGAAAAAATAACCGTTTTGTATCTGGCCAAACACAGTAATACAGTGAAGGAAGACCAGGGTGGTTTTTCTTTTTAATTTTTTTTTACAGAGAATTGTTAAATTTTACTGATCAAAATAGAATTCACTTATACACAATTGTTAGCAGTAGTGTTGCTCATGATAGCCCAAAATTGGAAACAACTCAAATGTCTATCGATTATAAAGGAAAAAAATTTTGTAGACTCACATAGTGGAATATTACCCAGCAATTAAAATGAATTCAGATCTGATACATATGACATCAATAAATCTAGGAAATCATAAGCTAAGTGAATAGGTGTAGACACAAGGCCATGTATCATGTTATTCCATTTATTTATTTATTTACTTACTTACTTACTTACTTATTTATTTATTTTGGCAGAACCAGGGATTGAACTCAGGCCCTTGAGCTTGCCAGGCAAGTGCTTATTCTACTGAGCCATCTCCCTGGCAGCTATTCTGTTTCTTTTGAATCCATGTGGAAATCCAAAGAAAGGAAAATAGATGAGTATCTTCCCAGAGCAAAAGCTGGGATACGATAAGAATGACTTGTATTGGGTATATAGCTTATTTTCAATCTAATGAAAACATTAAGGAATTAGACAGTGGTAAGGTTGTACAAATTCATATATATAATAAATATTGCTTAACTGTACAGATTAAAAGCTGAATTGTACGGTACTAGTTGTATTTGTTTTATTAAAAAATAAATCTGAGGAAAATATCAACAAAAGTATTAAAATATTATCTCCCAAGAGAGACTATTCTGTCAGGCTCGCAGGGTCCCATGATTAATGGGATTATGCAATTATGGGCCTGTCTCAACTCTTATTTTATTGACAGCTATACTGGTTGGTACAAATCCCCACAGACAGTGACATAACCAGAATACAATTTTCCCAGGCCCTAATCCCAGTCTCTCTCCCATCATTCTGATAGTGGGCTTCCTGGTGGCATCTTTTGTGGTTCCTTTATCCCTATGCCTCTCTAAGGACAGCACTGTGTGTGTGTGTGTGTGTGTGTGTGTGTGTGTGTGTATTAAGGATCAAACCCAGAGTCTTTAATAAGAGAACAGGAAGAAATTGCAAACCTCCCATCAGAGTGAAATCCCTGAAGTTATTTCTCCTGGGAGGTGGTACTAGATTCATACCTGTGAGCAGGAAAGGGGACATCTGGAGGGGAAAAAGGACTGTGTGGGTGTCTGTGAAGGAAGGACAAGCACTGGACTCAACTTACTTTTGGTTTGACCCTCTCTCAGTATCCTCAGAAGCAAAATGGCTTGCCCTTCATACATGTCTGTGCAAAAATTCTGGTACCCAAACTAAAAAATTCCGAACTGAGTATGGTTAAACTTCCCTATACCTGAGCGTGCACTTCTGCGGAGCCTGTCAACTAGCCAGGGCTTTCCTTTGTTCTTTCCAATAATCCACACCGGGTTTGTTCCTCATCACTGTCCCAAGTGCTTCCTTCTTCCTTGTTCTCCCAACAAGTGCTCAGGGGGAGAAAACCGGTTGCATGCACAATGAACATGTTGTTACGCCCTAACCTAATTTTTCATTACCGATGATGGTAATTATCACAACAACAATAAGAATATTTATTACTGCCCTCCTTCCTTTCTGCCAGAAGCTTAAAACACATTGCAAAATGCATATTGGACTGACTGAGTCCCCACTATCGTTGAGTGCTATAGCCCCATGTTAAAGAAGGAGCAAACATATCAGCATAAGTGGCTGAAGATCAGGCAGGTGTGGCTTTGCCAGACCAGGTGACCATGGTACCCAGCACCTCATGTGGCCATGCTCTGGCTAGTGTGATACTCTTAGGCTTTTTAAAAAATTAATTTTATTTTATTTTGAAAAGTAAAAAACAAAAGTACAAAAATCAGAAACAAAGATAGAAACAGGGTAACATAAAACAATACATATGTTACAGATTTTTAGAACAACAATAGTTGATGAACAAAGGTTGGTGTATTAACTATTTTTTATCTTTTATTCATTTAATGTGAAAAAAGATAAAATAGCAATGAAACAGTTTCAAAACAGGTTAGAGGACAGTTACAATAATTAATACATTGCAAATTGCCTTCATAGTAGTTATTCAGAGGACAAGATGTAGACATGATATCTTGTCAAAATAATACTAGTACAAACCTTTCTTCTCATTGAAATAAGAGAAAGTAGCTGTGTGTCTATCCTATCTTGTGTATACATATATATTTTTCACAACAAAATGATCCTTTATTTATATCCCTCTTTTTTATTTTGTTTTGTCAGAGGTGGGTGTTCCACTGCAGAAACTATATTTTGAGATGTTTTTAAAGAACCTTTATATACTTGAAGCCAGTCTAAAGATTTTAGCTACTTTAATTCAGCAAGATAACCCAAAATAGTCCAATAGTCCATAATAGTAGTGAGTTATCAGCCCAACTGGCCATTCTCAGAAGTTGTTGAATTGAGCCTTTTACATTTCAGCTTGTTAATATGGCATTACTTTTATACCTCGTGGTTATACTTTTCTGCTGGATGGTTAAGACTAAGTTAAAGCAAGACCTATATAACTAAAAATGTAACTTTTTTATCTGACAAGGTCAGCCAAATCCCCTCAGGATTTACCCTGAAACCATGTGTTGCACCTTGTAGATCTTTTGTCAGTGTCAGTTATGTGGATGAGTCACAGCAATTGCTTGACAAATTTGTTCTCTGTGAAAGCCTGAGAGATTTTTTTCTCTCTAGGTGACTTTCCTTAATTACACTATACATCATCAATCACTTTCCTCTGTGGCTGCATAATCTCCTTGATCAGAAAATTTGGGACGCCACTGAGTAACAGGATGTCACACCACAGGTTCTGTTATGTCCTAAGTCCTCTCTGACCTTGAAAGGCTAGGGCCAAAATATTGGCTCTACTTGTAAGCCCCTCTATTTGTCTAATTTTTGGTCTATAGACTTTAGTTGTTAAACATCCAGAAGAGAAGCTTAAGATATACTTATAAGTGGAATAAACTATACCCACATATGTAAATATCATATTGTCTCCCTAGTGTAAGAACTCAAAAGAAGAAATAAAAATTGAAGTGTATAACACAGTTAAATAGAAAGCAAGAACTTAAGGATTAAACAACAAAGAGAAAAAAATAAAATAAACGAAAAAAAAAGAGAAAGAAGAAAAGTTTGGAAATATGGCAAGGGCAAAATCATACACTTATATAAGCAAGATGGTTAAGGCACTGGTTCTACAAATCTCCATCAGGTTTTTGCAAATAGCAGTTAATGGGTAGAATTCTCACCCTGACTAACTCTATATGCTGATATCTGCGAACTAAGCAACTACACTGAGGATAGAAATGTGTAATACTAAAAACATTCTTGAAATATCTGTCATTTTGCTTCTAATGTCATATCAATTATTGCTATACTCTCTTTAAAGTTAATGTTTGGGGGGAAAAAGGGAATAAAAGAAAGCAAGAGACAAAAAAAAGTCATAAGATTGCCCTGCTACAATGTTGTACATGGTTTGATTTCTAAATTTCTGTGTAAGTGTGTAATTTTTTTCACATTCTATAGGGATTTAAATTTTAGAACAGCCATGTTTGTTGAAAAATAGCAGTTCCACATTATGTCTAAGGTGATTGATACTCAGACAGATGGTGATGTTAAGCTCAACTGTCTCTGTTATAGGGTAACAATATCATTAATTTCTCTTCTGGATGTTTACTCCTAGTTTTTAATTTTTTTTTTGCATAAAACTACTTCTCTCACTCTATTTCCTAGTGTTCATTCGGTTTAACCCTCATCAACTTTTTTCCCACTTACTGAATCTTTATCTTGCTGTGGAGAAAACCAGATTAAATTATATAAATATTACCTCCCTCGTTGCCTTCTTTCTTTATGTAGCTACATTATGGTGATTTCTACCTTTTCTCTAAGGAGACCCTTCTCCCCAAACTCTAAACAGTTTATTTCCTTTGAATTGCTAGCTTTTTTTCTCTCCACCCCCTGCGGTAATATTCATTATCTCTTGCTCTGCCCCACTCTGTTACATTCTCTGCCTCCTTCCTTCTTTGCTTTGTTTTCTCAGTCTAATTATATCTTAGCATGGAATAGAGATTTAAAGTAATGAAACTATCTTTAAACACACCTTCAAACTCCAGCTGTTCACCTCCTTCTGTGTTGAAATGAGTAAAGTTTTAATGTATTTGTTTAAAACTCACTGGATTAATATGTGCATATATGACATTGAACTTCATCCATATTATCTTACTTGCTTCTTTAAGGGAGAGTATGAAATGCTTTATCCAAATCGTGCCAAAGTACCACTTCCCAGCACAGTCATAGGAACTACAAGAGTTCAAAGACCAAATCAAAATAAATTCACATCTTCTCTGGACAAGAGTAAAAAATAAAATTTCACCAGTTATTTGTCTGCCAGAGACCGATGTGATCTTCACTGTGGAATTTTCTGAAGTGCTACGAAATACTGATAAGACTGGAAAATGTGATTTACACAAGTGATATTTGTGAAAGAAGAATTGTCAAATGAAAATGAACTCCCACATCCCGTTCCTTTTCACTTTATCAGAGTTCTTGGACATCCTTCTTAACAATGCTCTTCTCCCCAGTGTTGTAATATTTACATATAAAGTTTTATTTTAATGTAATGCTTATCAAACTAGATACAGCCAAATTGGAAGATGATGCTCTTAATATCTTGTTTTTCCATTATGATTACAGCTACTTGCTTTGTTCAGATGTGTGAGATGAGGGAAAGGGGAAATATCAATTGCATTTGATAATTGTTTATAGATTTTCTGTTACATATACTTACCCTCCAGATCTGTAAAAAAAAAAAAAAAAAAAAAAAAAAAATTGAATAAAGAGAGATTGAAGGTATAGCCCAGCAGTCTAAGTGCCTGCCTGGTAAGCACAAGAACCAGGGTTCAATCGCCAGTACCACATGCTGTGCCAGCCAGGTCCTCTGAGCTGGCCACCAAAACTGGGCATGGTGGTGCATACCTGTAATCCCAGTGCTGGGGAGGCTGTGACAGGAGGTTCAGTACGAGTCCAAGCTGCATAGCAAGACTCTGTACCAAATAAATAAATAAATAAATAAATAAATAAATAAATAAAATTTTAATATTGTAAAGTGAATAAAGTAATGAACGTAGGTTTTCTCCTTTGATCAGGAATCACTATTGAATTTTGGCCTTCACCTTTTTATTTGATGTTATATATAAATCCAAATGTCATTAGACCTGTATTTGCCACCTTCCAGCTTTATGATTTCCAACAAATCACTCTTCTGTGTAGGATTTCCCATTATGCTGATGTACAATAATGGGATTGTGGGTTGGTGTGTTTTCTAGGCCAGTGTTTCCTAAAATTTCATCACCTTCTGTTTTTATTCAGCCTATAAATGCCCTATACAATAAGTTCTATTTTTAAAATCTTATTTCCAAATTAAGCAACATTATCACAGTAGTATTAATTTCTATAAATTTTTAAATCATAAAAAATATGAAAAAATGTGTTAGCCTCATTTGTCCTCTCAAGACACTGATATGAACCATACTACTTCTCCATAAGAGTAAGACTAAAATTTTGGAGAAATTTTAAAGATGTGATAGTAATATCTGAGAATATTTTCTTAGTTTGATCTTAACTCAAAGAGAATTACCCTCAAGAAGCAGCTTATTTTTAAATGAGTCAATATTATTTAATGTCTAGTCTCTAAGACCTAAATTTGCCTTCTTTTTGGGAAAGCTGACACAGAGTAGATATATCTTCCTGCCCTAGGAGAGGATGTTATAATGCCCAACACAAAATATTAAATGCATTCTGGCAACAATGATTCAATTGAATCATATTCTTGCATAAAATCAAATTTTCATATATGTAGGTATTATCTTTTACCTGCTAAGTACATTTCTCATATGTCACTTTGGGGCTAAAACACGTAAAATTATTGTTGACTACACAATCTGATTTAATGCTGCTCAAATGTTTTCTAAGTAATAGAACTATATCCCACCATCATATTACTTATTTCTCCTCCGGAATATCATGAGTGACTTCAACTGCTAGTTATAAATTCTGGACTGAATCCCTGGACCAGGGGACAGCTTGCTCTATAATTTTCCTGTTACTGGAGGCCCTTTAACCCATAATGTTTTGACAGTGCTGAGCCCTTGTGACAGTAGTAGTGTGAGATTTAACATGGAAACTGTTCTCAAGGTCTTAAGGAGCCCAGTTGGCTCTTAAACTCATGATTTGTGAACTTGCTTGGTTTCATGCCTTATTTTTAACATTGTTTAAACTTTCTTTTTGTTCACTGATCCGCAAAAGAAATTTTTTTTTGTTTTTGACAATCTATTCTTATTACCATAATAAATCTACTATTCAAGCATGTGATAATATTTGATTCATGGAGGCATTAGAAGAATATGACACATGTGGGAGCATTCTCAAAATGTCTTTTTTAAAAATTCTTTTCTACACATGACGGTAATGGAGATGGTTTATGTCTTGCAAGTTTTGTAGGTAAAGCATTTGGGAGTATTTTCTGTAGGTGGTTCTGAATCAGGACCCCCCTCAGTGAATGGCAGTTAGATGTCACTTGGGGCTACAGCTACTGAAGGCTTACATGGGACAGGACATTCACCTTCAGTTGGGTCAGCCACACACAAAGCCAACAAGTCCATGTTGGCTGTTGATAAGAGGCCTCTGCTCCTACCACATAAGGTCACTGAACTTCATGACATAATCCCAGGCTTTCCCCAGAGCAAACAATCCAGAGAGAAAGCAAGAGAAAACAAGAGTGTCTTGTTTCAGGAGTCACAAAAGTCATTGTTTTAGCATGCCATTTGTTATAAACAAAGCACTGTATTCTGCATACACTAAAAGGGAGACAATTAAGGGACCAGGGAAATGGCTCAATAGAATAAGTGCTTGCCTGGCAAGTGCAAGGACCTGAGTTCAATCCCCGTTTCTGAAAAAAAAAAAAAAAAAAAACTGGATTCAGTAATTCTTTGTGGAATAAGTGCTTCCCTGGCAAGCACAAAGGCCTGAGATCAGTCCTGGATTAAAAAAAAAAAAAATTAAATCCCATCTTTCGGAAAGGGGCATGTCAAAAAAAATGTGGACATAATTTAAAATCATTGCAATTGACTCTTCATCTTCTCTTTTGATTCCTTTGATTCCATCCTGGGAGTATGAATCAGTTCTTATATAGACGGCAAATAATTTTTTAAAATTTATTTTTATTAGTGCATGTTGGCAATTTGTAAAGGTTATATTCTTCCAGGAGAGTGGGTATACATATATAATAAATCTTAAGTCATTGTACTTCCCCTTGCTCCCACTGCCTCTATCCCTTGGTCTCCTACAAGTCTGCAGAAGATTTGTCTCCCCATTTCCTGTGATCTGTCTTTTCTTTACCCTTTGAATTCATTATATTTTAGATTTCTCATCCTGACTGTTGTTCTCCTGATCATTTTTCCTCCACTCCTCATTGGTACTGGGGTCTTATATAGTAGCCCAGGTGACCACTGAATACACAAACCTGTCATATCCCTTTGCTTATCTTTGAGTGGCTTATTATTACACTTAAAATAAAATTCAAATTCATTTTCATGGTGCACACATGTACTACACCATTTAGTTCTCCCCTTCTTTCCTAACCTTCTCATGAAAACCTGTCCTTAGCTTCCTAGAAATTTTAATCTGCTCTCCATTATTAATACATGTCAATCTCTTCCTTACTGCCTTCCAACCTACTATTTACTCTGCCTTAAGTTGTCATTCCTTTTCCTCCTTAGATTTCTATTACTAGCTTTATCCTTTAGATTTCTACTTAAACTCCTCTCATCAGATAAACCTGATCTAATAATACTAAGACAGCACTTTACCATTGCCTTCTTTTAAAAAAGAGGCTTTATTGTAATATAATTAGCATACAGGGCTGGAGAGATGGCTCAGTGGTCTAGAGCACCTACTTAGAACAAGCTTGGCAAAAGCATCAGGGACCGCGGTTCAATCCCCCAGCACCACATGCCAGCCAGCCCTGCCCCCTGGTGGGCTGA
>NW_004524606.1:16869147-16892073 GCF_000260255.1 Octodon degus
TCTCTCTCTCTCTCTCTCTCTCTCTCTCTCTCTCTCTCTCTCAAATAAATAAATAAATAAAAACTTAAAAAATAATAATAATTAGCATACAATTACATGTAAAAATTAAAGAGAATATGAGGATACTGGAACTAAGACATATAACTGTGAAATCATTACCAGGATCAAAATAGTGAGCATATCATCCTTCATTATGATACTGGTTTTTTTTTGTTGTTGTTTTTGTTTTTTCGGTACCAGGGATCAAACTAGGGATCTTGAGCTTGCCAGGAAGGCATTTATGCTGCTGAGCTGTCTCTCTGGTTCCATATCATCCTTCAAAAGGAGCCTCCTACTCAGCCCCAAGGCCCCAAACCACCTTGGCCTCTAGTAATCACAGCATGGTAACTATGATTAATAATGATATTTTATATTCGTGAAAGCATGTTGGAAGACTAGATATTAACTATTCTCACCACAGAAATAGCTATGCAAGGTAATTGGTGTATTAATCTTTTTTTCAACTTAATTATGTCAAAATGTATTTATATTTCAAACCACCATGTTGTACATACTAATCATAACACATTTATCTATTGATTTTTAAAAACAAATTTGATGGGGTCAGGGAGATAGCTCAGTAGAATAAGCAGTTGCCTGCCAAGCACAAGGTCCTGAGTTCAACCCCCTGTACTGCAAAAATATAAAAAATAAAAACAAATTTGAGAACATTTTTAGTACATTATAAATGAAAAACACTACCTAGAGCATGACAATATTTCTTAAAATATATAAGTGCTAATTCCCTTATCTGAAATTATTGTAATTATTTATCCAGAGGTCTTGCTTTCTAGACTGAGTTCTATGTGAAAAGAAAATGTGTCTGTGGAGTTCATTACTACATCTCCCTGGCCATGTTGTTAGGAACCTTGCAGATGTTCAATCATGTTTGGGATAAATGAGTAACTTAGTGTATTCTCTGCTGACAGGGGCCATTATGAGATAAGATCAATTGGTCTGGAACTTCGAAGAAAGCTAGGAGTATTAGGAAAATTTCTAAGAGGTGGTGCTGCAGCAGCAGCCATTCGAGGAATGTTAAGTTTGTGACCATTTAAAAAAGAGCCTTGTGAGATTGTGTGAAAAGAAAGAGGTGCACATTTCTAAGGTATAAACACACACACAATCACACACACACACGCAAATCCAAAATCCAATGTGGCTTCATATGAAGGACTGGACAAAGTGTGAGTGTTGGATGCCAGATGTATTGGTCTAATGATTCTTCCAGTAAGATGGACAATCAGTTGCTGTAGGCTTTCAGCCAGGCACTGACTGTGGTGCTGACTTGGCCTCAAGCTGGTTAGTAAGACAGAGATAGGTGAATGGACCTGTGCAGTTTACCTTACCTCTACTTTACTATCTCTGCAGGATTTATATAACTTTTAATTCAGAAGAAAAGATAGAAAACTAAATCCAACATGGGAATTGCAGCTTCTTTAAAACTAAAGAGAGGGCTGGTTTAACTTTTCTCTGGTGTGTTCTATTCATGGTTCAATAGCAAAGAAACTTTATTTTAATAGTTTCAATAACCTTAGAAACTCTTGGAGATGTTAAGTGATACATTTGCCATGCAAAAAGAGAAGTGCTTTGTGTACTTTTATTTTTTGTATTTTTGATTGTTTTGTCTATTTTATACAGAAGTTGTAATCAGATAATGACATTGGAGAAATGGGGTCAGTATGGGAAGTCTGAATGTGAGTGGGCTGTTGTTAGCCAGATTTCTCTTCTTTACATTCCCTAATTCAATTTTATATTTTACGTAGAATCAATTCAGCAATATTTGGCTCCATTACATATTTACCTGAACAATTTTAATATGCTCACATATGAAAAAGAACAAATTTATTCTATACATTATCTCAATGTAAAAATTACTATTTTGTGTACTAAGTACAATATATTTTTTTTATGTTGTAGTGGTTGTTCACTAACCAATAACAGGGAGAATGATGATTAATTAGTGAATGTCATAACATGGAAAGACCAGATGAATTGAAGTAGTCAACTGCAGCAATCACTGTTATACTCATCTTGTACCCACTATATGATGAGAAATATATTCATATATATTTAAAAATATATTTATATGAATATTCACAATCTGATAAATAGACTCTTTGAAATCATTCCTTTTAAGAGATGAGAAAGCTGATATTTAGGTAAAAGTTGCTCATAGTAAATTCAACTGCAGAGTAATGAAGTTGAAATTTATTCCTAGGTTTGTAACTTATAAATGATGGGGGCAGCAATTGATTGTTAGTCCATGTGATGACAGATTTTTGTTTGATGTTAGTGTTTTGTTTGGGTATTTTGGGCAGACATGAAAACTGTAGATTGCATTTTGGATATGCTGGTGTAGCACCCACGTGATTTTATTGCCACATTCCAAAATAAGATTATGCTGAAAATCTTTTAGGGAAGAGAATATCTGGGATGACAGACTTGTTTCATATGCTTCTAGATTGACTAATAAAAGTAATTCAATGTTACAGCTAAATGTGTTTCCTACAAAATTAATCATATGACGGGGAATAGAAGTATAGAGTTTGCCAATCTACCTCCCTCCTGTGCAATGAGATGGTGATTGAGACTGGGTGTGGTGGCACAAACCTGTTATCCCCTTGCTTGGGAGGCTGAAAACAGGAGAATCACTAGGAGTCCGATCTGTATAGTGAGACCCTGTAGACCCTCTACTAAATACAAAAAAAAAAAGACGTAGTGAATTAGAGGTCATGAAGTAGTCACATGTATTCATTTTATTTCCTGTGACATTCCAGTTATTTTCAACAATGTATATTTGTAGTTACATACACTCAGATATTTTAGTAAATACTGCAGCCTTGCAAGAAATGCATTAGTTTTGCTTGCATAGATGCTTTCTGATAGTCTTAGTATTTATATACTTCAAAAATGTATTCTGAAGACTTTTCTTGGGAGTAGTTTGCAACTTGGTCTGCCTGAAAACCTGTGGACATATTCTTAAGATAAAATGTACAGGTAGAATATTTTTCTAACATACTATATCATTCTGCTTTCATAGGTGTTGGCCCCTTGTTCTGTCTTTTTATTTGAAAGCACTATGTTTTGGGAATAATGTTGAATAAAGCTCCTAAAAAAGTGTTTTCTTTTGACAACTCGAAATGTTACTGCTTAAGATCCCATAAGGTCATTTTGACACATAAAGTTCCCACATAAATTCCATTAAAAACAATTGTGTGCCCACTTTTTAAATAGGTATTCAAATAGAAGATTATTGTCTCAGGAAAATCTGGTTGGCCAACATATAATAAAATGAATCTTGGGGAGTTCTTTCTTAACAGGACAGAGTTATAAATGTATGTGTGTGTATGAGTACATCAAATATGCACAAACCCGTGTACATATTTGTAATTATACATAATTGCGTGTTTTTAGAGTTATGGTCATGTTCATTTTTAAAGATAAATGTGATGCATTTTTCACATACATTTCCCCTGATTCCAATCTGTTAATAGAAGCACCTAGCTCTGATTATAATTAGAAGTCATAGTCTTTTTATAGAAGGAGTATTTATCATATTAGTTAGTAAGATTTCATTCCCTATTAAATATGTGACCAATCTTCAGCTAGGTGTTATAGAACCCCAGATATGATCTCAGCTATGCATTGGTGGGAGTAATTCACCCCTTGATAGTGACACTGTACTCTCTTTGAATGTCTTAATGATTTACTGCATATTTTTATTATCTGCTTCTAACTATTAGCCAACATATGCAATTTACAAAGTATTTATAATGCATTCTTTGTTACGTCAAAGTCCACTATGTTAAATGATAACATGATTTCTTTTGGCATTTTAAAGATAGTAGTGTTCATAGTTTCCATCTAGTTAAATCGTATATATCCCATAGATTTCAGGAAATATTTCATAATGTCACAAATCATGAAGTAGAAAACAGGCTTTAGTGAGGTACTTGCATAGGCCAAGATCTACCAAAGAGAAAAGAAGCTAGACGTCCCATAATACTCTAGGCCTATGGGTATAGCAGGTAGAGGTGGCCATAAGCATGAAGTGTGGGTGGATCTGCATTCCTGCCAAAGTTTCCGTCTTTCTGGTAGTCTACTATGTTGGTGAAGGATAAGCAGACTGCTTGGTCCCTGGAACACCATATACAGGTGTTTTGGAACACTGGCTCCCAGCAGGTGCAAACTTCACGTCCTAGGAGACACCATAGTATCCCTTTGTATAAAGGAACAGACATTTGGTTGCATGACAAGCTGATCAGAGGTGCAGCTCCTCCTGCTGGGCAAGCCCAGAAAGACCCCATCATAGTTGTCATGCTACCCATGTCAGAGTGTTCCTGGGATTATTTTCAGACAGTACTATTTATTTAAACTACAACAGAGAGTTGACATGTTCCCTAATCAGACAGTTCTGTATAACATTTTCTCAGAGCTGGTCACCTGTTAGAAACAGTCTCATCATTTAGTGGAAGAGTCACTGTAATCACCATGAGAGTTATTTATCATCATCCGTCATATTTGGGTGGCACTGCACTACTACTGGGTAAAACAAATGAAGCTGTCATTGGTTTTTTTTCTTCTAGGAGTTTGTAAGATGACTTCATACTTAAAGTCTAAACTTTGTGACTAAAAAAAATAAATGGCACTATGGCACGTGCCTTTATATGAAGTCATGACGAAAATTAATACATGAACGCATAGCCCCCTCTATTATTTTTAATTTTGTTGTTTGTAGATAAGATTAAATGTTAAAAACAGAGCTTATAATTGGTCTTGATATCCATATTTCCTTGGGGAGAGGTAGGTGGGAGAGCATACTGAATTAAGTATAGGTCCTACAAATATTAATTTACATAAAATTTATTTTTAATCAAATTATAGTTTGTGCATTGAGCATACTTATTTAATTTTTACAAACCAGATGGACATTAGTTGTCTTCCAGATTCTTTTTAAAGATAATAATGCTATCAACATGGTCTGAAGCTGAGCAATAGCAACAACAATCACTTGTTAGTGAGCTGTCCATCACTGTGATAAGACAGGGGAGGGAATATTTACTTTGGCCTGTGGTGTCAAAGGCTTCTGTCCAATGTCACTTGGCTCTATTGTTTTTGGGCCTGCGATGCCCTGGAGATGCACACTGGACCAGATGCAGTAGTGGAAATTGTTCGCCTTATGTTACCAGGAAGCAGAGAGAGAGTATGGAAGGGCCCAAATGCAGCAAATACATTGCTGGGCAGACCTGTGGCCTACTTCTTCCAACTAGGTCCTTCCTACTAATCTTTCCACTACCTCACAATAATGACATGGAACTATTATTGATGGTCAGAGACCTCGTGATCCAATCTTTTACCAAGGGACCCGCTTTTAAATATTGTTGCACTGAAGACCCGGATTTCTACATATGAACCACTGAGGGACTTGGCAGATCTAGACTTAGATAGTTTTCTCTCATCGCTAAGACAAAATACTTGACACCTAAAGTTAAAGGAGAAAAAGGTTGTTTAATTCACATTCCATGGCTGTTTTAGTCCAAAATTGACTAGCTCCATGGCAAAACGGTACACTACAGAGGGCCAATAGTTAATGGTGAAGAAAGATAGCAAAAGTAACAATGGAAAACAGACAGACAAGCCTCTCTCTGTCCCTTATAGTGTGTGCAGGCTACTTGCCCCACAGTGGGTGTAATACTCATATCCTTAATCCCAGCATTGTACTATGAGTCAGTCACAAACTAGATTCAGCTGCCTCTGAAAAAGCCCCATTTGAAGTCCATGAGGTGCGCGGGGGAAATAGCTCAGTGCAGGGTCCAGAGTTTGAGCCTTGGTATTGAGAAAAAAAAGTCTATGAAGCATTGGGAAGATATCTAGGCACAAGCCATAACTGATCTTAACCATGATATTTGTTAAGTGTCTGTCTATCTATAAATTATATATATATATATATATATATATATAATTACATTTCTGTCACACACAGATTTACTAGTCACTTAGACTGCAGACCATTCCTCTTTTCTTTGCTACCTACTTTTGAGCTTAATTTTTAGACACATTCAATAATTTGCCACTGTTTCTCTGCTATTGGGGTTTAAATCTATGCAATTTGCCTTCTAAAATCCATGCTTCTTTTTTAAAATATTTTTATTTATTTTGTGTGTGTGTGTGTGTGTGTGTGTGTGTGTGTGTGTGTGTGTGGTCAACTCAGCCCACCAGGGGGCAGGGCTGGCTGGCATGTGGTGCTGGGGGATTGAACCGCGGTCCCTGTGCTTTGCTAAGCTTGTTCTAAGTAGGTGCTCTAGACCACTGAGCCATCTCACCAGCCCCCATGCTTCTTGTTACTGTTCAGTGCTGTAAACATTGTAAGACCACCTTGAAAGCTTAATTTTAAATATGATAAATGCTATGTGCTGGGTATGCTTAAAGGGTTGCCTGTTGCAGAAAATTCACTACTTAATCTGGTTATCAACCATACCCCTTCCAATATCATGCACAGGTACCAGTTCCCTGTTTAGTACAACATTCTTGATTATACTTTCTTATTTGAGTTCCTCTGTTTTCTACAAATAGGATATGTAAACTCAAAACTTCCTTTCTTAGAAATCATACTGAACAAACTGTTCTGAGCATCATAGTACAAAAGCAGTGGAGAACCAGATCACCCAAACTTGGTTCACAAGTGCTTTGGCATGACATCTCAGCAGTCAAGGTCCTTTCCAGGGCATTTAGAAGGTAGCCTGTGTTCTTTTGCAGCAACTACTAATCCACCACGTCTCTCCCTTAGCAGTCCCACAACCAGGGTTTCAGAGATTCCCTAGAAATAATAAAGAGGCTAATACTGTGTGAGAAATGTGATGAAGTCTAAACATCTGATTGGAAAGGATGAGACAATGCCTCCTTTTAATTTTTAATGTGCCTTCTAGGTTCAACATGATACCTCATAAGAAGTCTTAGGGGCTTTAAAGGGCCTTGGCTAGGTAGCACATCAATCAGGCAGTTTTGAAGAAATTTAACACAAATGCTGAGACCTTTTTGTCCTGACACGGAGCTTGTGAGTCATAATCTCAGTAAAGTTCAGCTCAGAGTTCTAGCAGCGTGACGAGTCTGGTGACTGCACCCCAGCTGTTCCCTAGAAAAGGTGTAAAATAGAATCAGCAGCCTGTTGGCATAAACAACTGCATCTGAGAAGTTGTGCTGTGTACCCAGGAAAGAGCCAAGTCAGAAGAGCACAGGCTTACACTGAACCATCTGCCGATGTAAGGATGCACAGCGATCCAGGGGCCACGAATAGGAAAGTTGGGCTTTGTCACTGCAGAGGTGTTGGCAGATGACTAGCATGTACCCGTCCTTCAGGGCATTCTGTCTTGGTTGCCATTTAATCCTTGTGATTTGAAGGCTTAAGGAAAGCACTTGGGAAAGTAAGCACACTTAAACAGAAGGGGGAAACGCACTGCACTTGCTGATTTTTTTTTTCTCTCTCTCTCTCTTCCTCTATTTAATGAACATTTTGCATCTATCAGATTCTAACCAGGCAGCCACTGAAATTTTTATTCATGCTTTGGTTGCCTCTAGAATTGATTTTTGTAGTTCTCTTTTACAGCCTTCTTTTTCCAAGCTGTTTTGAGGTTACAGAATACTCTGAATTCAGCAGGTGTTTCAAGCCTGGCAGCATCTTATTGCCTCGTTTCTGGCTTTCTTTAGTGATTCCCAGTATCAAACATGATTGTTCCTCCAATTTTAATTTTTACTTGCTGTGTCACCAAACAACCTTGTTAGTCCTATTGCTGAGCCCAGTTGGCAATGCTAGGGGCCTAAGAAGCTCCGCACTCCGTGTTCTGCAGTGAAATTAGCAAGTACACTCGTGTACTCTGAATCATCTTGCCCTCATTCAGGAAGTCTCCAGCTTCTTTTCAGTGAGAAAATGCTTTAAGAAGATAGGGGGAAAATCAAGGCAAATTATATTTGCCTCTCAGTATTCTAATCATCAACAAATGAAATTTTTGGGAATCAATTTCGCTTTGATGCTTCTATGTAGATTTGAATTCAGAGAGTGTACACACACACACACACACACACACACACACACACACACACGCTAACATTTAATATGCTGTTTGAACTGCAATAAAGGTAACATTTTCCCCTGACTTTATGTGTGCAAAAATTGTATTCTACAACTCAAAAATATAAAGAATACCTATGGAACTTTAATAGAAATTCAGTGAAGTTAGGAATTGAGGGAATTAAATCTTAACAGCTGTAGCAGTGGAAGTCCCTACAAATCTGCTCTACCAGTTGATGTATCTGTCTGTGCATATAGAGACATGATACTTTGACAGGCTACCCCAACATAGATTCAAGAATGGGGAAAAAGAGATTCACTCTCTTTATTTTGCAACTGAATAAATGTCCTCAAGCTGCTACTAATAGTAATACATTTTCCTGTTTAAAGGATATTTTCAAATGGGACAGATTTTTTTTCATAAGTTTAAAAACCACTTTCTTGCTCTTTTTTATTAATGCATTTTCTCCTGGTGCACATGTGCAGCACCTAGGATTGCAGGGAGAGTGGGCAGCTTGTGCAGCGCATAACACTCTTGAGTTTTCTTTTGTCCTCCTCCACTCCCCTCCCACCCTGCTCCCTCCAACTGTCATGCCCTTCCCATTTCAAAATCTCCACTTCATTGTTCTTTGGTTCTTTTTTACAATCCTTTTTACCTTCCTCCCTCCCCTTCCATGTCATATTCACCTTCCTATTTCCTATTATCTATCCTTTCTTTTGCTCTTTATTTATATTTTTGTCTTCTCATATAAGAGAAAAAATCTGATATTTAGACTTCTGCATCTGACTTACTTCCTTTCACACTGTGGCCTTGAGGTACATCCATTATTTGCCTACATATGCCTCATTTGCATCCCTCTTCATGGCACAGTAGCATCCTACTGTATGTGAATGCCACGTTTCTCTTTATGCATTCATCCATTGATGGACACATTGACTATTTCCAAGATTTAGCTATTATAAGTTGTGTTGCTGTAAACATGGGGATGAATGTATCATTGTAATATGATGACTTTAACTCTTTTAGGAAGATTCCTAAAGGGGGAATAGCAAGGTCAAATGCAATTTCTATTATTAGCTTTTTAAGGACTAGGAATACTGATGTTTATATTGGTTTTGCAAGGTTTACATTCCACCAGCAATGTAGAAGGATTCTTTTATCCCTGAATTCTCACCAGAATTTGTTATTATTTAGCTTCAATGATTTCTCAAGATCATACAGCTGTTAAACAATGGACAAAAAATTCAAACCTAGGATGTCTGAATTCAACATCCGAGCTACTAACCACAATGTTGCAGTGCTGTCACTAAATCTTAAGATTTATTTTTAGAGGTCCTAAGTCTGGACCTTTATTCTGATCACTTTTTCTGTATTACTTCTAGTTGTTCAACTTAAACCTCCCTTGGTACTACAAAGATGATGGTGAATAATTGGCTTCACAAGTAGTGTTATTTTCAGGATCATAATATACCTAGACATCCATCTAAACTACTGTTAACCGTGCTTGCATCATTGTCTGTAGTCTGGATGCTTTGCAGAATGATGTGTGATATTTATTACACTTGCTTAAAAGTTTGTAATGCTGGAGTATCATTGGAGCAACAGTCAAAGAAAATCATTCCTTGGAGGAAGTTACATCACCATTAGTCATATTGCATTAGAAAATGTACTTTGGTCTGTTCTCTAAAAATGATTAAGTCCCTGCAGAAATTAAATGAAGTAAGAGGCATTGGCCATGAATTGGATGAGATTTTTTTCACTGCCTGAAGCTTGAGGGCATTATTAGCATAGGCCTAAAATAACACCTCTATTGAGATTGGAGAAGTGATCTTTTTTCTCAGGGAATAACAATTCAGAAGTTTCATTTTGAGATTTTTACCCCAAACCTATTTTAGTTTATGGAACACTTCTGAAAAGATAGCATAGACAACACAAGTATCGTGCTGTTTCGTGCTGAGATTATGTAAAGCCAAGAGAACTCCCGCGCTGGTTACCTGCCGTAGCAAGTACATTTGCTAAGTGAATGAGCTTTGTGAAGTCTTGTCTTAGGGAAAGTTAAACACTAAACAGATGTAATGTTTCCTGCCACATTAAGGCAATTGAACAAGCTACTCCCAAGTTTAACTCCTGGGGAAATTCAGGAAGCTTAATGCACAAGAAACTGTGCCTCTCAGTATTCTGCCAAAAAATAATTGTCAGGGAATTATTTTCTGTTGGAAGGAACAAAGATGTTGATACAAAGGTGTGGTATGTGACTAGAGAAAAAGTAATGTTTGGGGCTAATTAAGTAGTATGATTTTCCCCTACATACCAAACATAGAATAATGAAATTTAGTATGTCTCAATATTACAAATATACATCATGAAATTAAATTTTTAAAAAGTGCTTTAGTATCTTCCAGTGCAAGAAAGTCATTACAAGTTGTCAGTCTCTTACAGTGTTATCCAAGTACTGGTTTATGGAGATTTTTCTGTGGTGAGAGAAGCAGATAATCAAATCTTTGCTCTGAAGAAATAAAATCCTACAGAAAATAATTCTAGTGCTCTGGTGATTTGAGTGCCTGAATAAATTGGATTAGGTAAATAAAAAGGCTGAGCTTGTAAGTAGTAGAGATAGTAGTTTCTAAATATCAGATTGAGAAACTTTTGATTAATGACTTATATTTCATGTTCTATGGCTTAAAGATTTTTTGCCTTATTACCTACCTCTGTAAAGGAAATGAAGTGCACAGAGAGCTACAGTACAATAATACCCCATGAAAGTCTCATATATTCTTTCTTTAACAAAATTGTACCTTCTGTCACAGGGCAGCTTAGTCTTAGTGTGATAGAAAAGAAATGTAGATTTGTGTTCCAACTCTTGCACGTAATTACTGGGTGTCAGTCAGGATATATGGCCTAATTGTCTTACAATAAAAACCCGTTCGAAAATTTCAAAGGCACAGACACCGCATCTTTGTCTTACTGACACTACATCATCCAAGTGATACAGTTGAATGTCTCTTCTTATGGATCATCAAGAGACCTAGGATGAACACAGCTTCCTTAACACTGGCTTCAAGCATACAAGCAGAAAAGAAAACAAGGCTAAGTGCACAGGCACTTTACACTTGTATGTAGAAATTATATATAATTTTTGCACATTTCATGTTCTAGAATAACTCCCCTGGTTTGCAAGTAAGAAAGTAGAGTCCTGATATATGCCCAGCAAAACAACACTGATAACTGTGCTATGTAATTTGGTGTAAATCCTTACTGCATCTGATCTTCCTTATTCTAATATTTTTTTAATGTGGAAAATTTCTGTGAGTTGATGTCATTTGACTCTCCTTTGAGTATTTTTTTGTTGTTGTTTGTTTTGTTTTGTTTTGTTTTGTTTTTGTCTTGGGCATGCAAGCTAAGTTGTTTTGGAATTTTTTTTTTTCTACAAGGATAGAAGTTGTGAACTTACCTGTGCCGATTTTTACTTTATTAATCCTATTAATTTATATGCTTTAAGCAACCCTTAATAAATCCACTTAGGGAATTGTGTTATGACTAATTTTACCTTTCTTTTTTATTTTGAAGAAGAAAAAACAAAAATAATAAGAACAAAGACAATAACAAAGCAACATAAAACAGTAAAAAATGTACAGAATTTCAAAACAAGACTAGAAAATTCACAATGGTTGTTCTATTATGTACTGTTTTCATCAAATTTGTTGCTCAGATTACCAGATATAAGTATGAAAAGTTGACCAAACAATTAAACATTAACTCTTCTTTTCAGTAAATCTTAATTTTTCCCTGTGCTTTCTTATCTTTACAGAACTAGTTGCTGTTAGTATTCATTCTACAATAAATATATATTTGCCTATCGATGTTCCCACCCATGCTTTTTGCTCAACATTGTTAGGAAATAAGATGATCTATAGAAAGGCTTCCAAGATAATTTTGATGTCCCCTGTTAAGTTCTGTATCTTGAAATACATATAGTACATGACATTTACATGATGTTTTTCTGAAGATGTAATATACAGTTATCATTGAAATGGATAATAGTAAGTAAGGCTTGACCTTTTCCTCCACTTCATCCTTATTATTACTATTGCTTAAAAGGAATAAACTGAAAAACGTCAAATTCTTGTTAGAATAAGGAAGCTACAGAAGTGAGCTCTTTTTTTTCTCCCTTGGCTCCTGGCTATGATGGCCTTGAGCTTCTTTCGCAATCTCTTTTCTCCAGGTATTCAAAACAGTTAAGTTTCTCAGCTATTATTCCACTCCCTCTCTTGTTGGATAAATTATATGAACTATGTTACCACCATATGCTTTCAAGACCTTTTTTTTTCAGAGTCTGGCTCTAACTATATCTGTTTGAACTGGAAACTGTCATATGAGCATAAAAAAGGTAGAAATTGTACTTTTGTGCTGTAGAACCTTTTGACTGACATTCCAGTGAAGTTGAATATAGGCTACTTACAATTCAGAAATGTTAATTCTAGATATATGGTCTAGAAAAACAGGTGCATGAAAAGATGTATACATGGACATTCACCAGATTAATAAATGTAATAGCAGTCTGATAGAAGTGACATAACTACCCATTAAAAGGAGAAAAAATAAGCCATCTCTTTATTTGTATTATGGAACACAGTATAATAAAATAAATGAACTGAGTTTATAGTCATGAGTGAGCATAATTAAAATATGTAATGTTAAGGGAAAATATAAAATTGGAAAGGGCTATAAAAATGTATTGTTCTTTTTATTTTAAAAGTACTGGCAGTCATATATTATAATAGAAGGAATACGTTCTGAAAACTTCACTAGTGTACAAACACCATAGAGTGTACCAATGTAAACCCACTTAATGTAACCTCCTGAACGCCTGCTATACACTGTGTAGTGCGTGTCCTAGACTCCCAACCTGCATAGCCTCTTCATGTAGTGTACACTATTGGCACTCATAAGACAATGGTGAGTATATCCAAGTATAAGTAAGCATGGAAAGGGTACAGATAAAAGTATAGTTTAAAAGTTAAAAATCTGGGCTTAGTAAGCACTAATGAATGTGGACTTACTAAGCACAGAGCTTGCAGGACATAAAGCTGCTTAGGTAGAGGCCTAGGACCTTATTATGTATGAATTGTTCACATAGACTATGTAAAATTTTACAGAAACTTTTTCTTCTTTCATTAACAAATTAAACTTAGCTACTATGCCTTTTTTGCTTTGTAAACTTTTTCAGTTTTAATTTTGCTTAAAACATATACAGCTATGCAAGATTTTTTTGTCTTTAATCTATAAGAATTTTCTATTAAATCTTTTGTTCATTTTTTGAACTTTTTTATTAAATATTAAGACAAACACACACATTAGTCTAGGCCTATATGGGATAAGGATCATCAAAAGCAGTGGCCTTCTACCTCTACATCTTGTCTGCCTTCAGAGGCAGCAGCATCCCTGGTGCTACTGTCACCTATGATAAAATTACCACCATCCAGAACCCTTCCTAAAAGACCTATGTGGGCTGTTCTACAGATAACTGTTTTTCTAATAAGTACATTGTAAAATAAAGGGCCCACGAGATAGCTCAGCAGAATAAAACACCCTTGGTAATTGCAGGGACTCAGGTTCCATCCTGGTACCACATACCATGTCAGCCCCACCACCAGGGCAGGCTGAGCCAGTCAGAGTCTGGGCATAGTGGTGCACCACTGTAATCCCAGCACTGGTGAGGTTGAAAGCAGGAGGCTCACCACAAGTCCAAGCTGTGTAGTGAGACCCTGTAACAACCAAATACATTACAATAAATAAATAAATAAATAAATAAATAAATAAATAAAATACAGACAAAGGTGTGGCATAGTAAGTGCATAAACCAGTAACATAGCCATTTGTTGTCATTACCAAATGATATGCACTGTACTTAACTACTTGTGTGTGCTTTCATACTAACTGGCAGCAGAGTAGGATTCTTTACCCTAGCGTCACCACAGCATGTGGGTAATGAACTTTACAGTAACGTCACAATGACTGCGATGTCACCAGGTGGTAGTATTTTTTCAGCTCCATCACAGTTTTATAGGACTTCCATAACATGTAACTCATTATACATTTGAGCATCAGTAGGCAGCATATGACAGTATATACACACAAGCACACATATATACATAAATACTTATTTAATAAAAGCATGAAAATGTGATACATACAAATTTCAGATAACTATGAAAAATGCAGGCTCAAAAGGTGGAAGGGGCACTGGCTGGAACTTTTAAATATTATGTTAAAGAAAGAGATATATCTTAAGTTAATCTATACAATGTTGTCTATTAACCCTGCAGTGTGAATACTTGGAGTGCCATAATTATGAACTTTGTGTGTGCTATACATATTTAATAATTAAAAATATTAAGTAACTATACAATTTCTGTGGTAGTTTGTTCCATAATGAATTAGCACATAACAGAATGTTTTTTAATGAGTGACTGAATCACTTTTATTCTATTTTTTAATTTAATTTATTTGTATTTTGTAAGGGACGACATAGTGTACCGGGCCTTACTACATAAATCGGACTTGTAATGATTCTCCCAAGTGCTGAGATTACAGGCACGCACCACCAGGCCCAGTCTCAATTGCCATCGCAGTGCACCCCGGGGAGCAAGGTTGGCATGGCACACCAGGGTGAACCACTTTTCGATGTGATGCTTCATGTTTAAGGGTTATGTTGCCTCTTAAATCAAATTGCAGGACTTTATTATAATATCCAGCCAATGCACTGAAATAGCTTGATGGCATAAAATTTGAGGCCTTGTTTCAGCCTTTTTAATGACTACCTGAGATTTTGAGGCAGTTTTTAGTCAACATCTTTGGGCTGTGAATTAGTTGGAGGAATTCAAGGCAGAGGAAAACAACTTTATTGGCTACCTCAGCTCATTCACAGGAACCAGTTAAATTGAGAATTAACAAGCCTGTTCTCTTTAAAGAATAAAAGACCTGTTTGAGTGGAATGGCTAGAAAAGGAAATTGTGCTACCAACTGTCTGATTCCTCTAGACAGAAGAATCTTCTAGGAGAGATTTTACCCACCAAATATTTCCTTCAGAGAGGTGCATGCTCATTGGTGTTCGCCGCCTGAAGTATGTCATTCTCTTTCATTCATCTCCTGTAGTTGGCCAGGCATCAACAGGAGTTGATAATAGTCTGTGATATTTTCGACAAGTTACACTGAGCCTCTCTCTGGGATTTTTTTTTAACTAGACTTTCTTAGATATCAAATACATATGCTTCATGTTCTGGTAGATATTTCTATGACTTGAATATGCCTCCTTCAAAATTTGTGTTGAAATTTAATTCCTATTGTAGTGGCATTAAAAGATGGAGCCTTTTAGAAAGTGACTACCTCCTGGGAATGGATTCATGCCATTCAAAGGGAATTGAGCGAACTGAGGGACTCTTAAATCCTCTTCTCCCTTGTACCCTCTGCCCTGCGAGAATATGGTGGTGTGGGCATCATCATGGATGCCCACACTGACCATCACACTCACCCAGTAAATCTGCTGGCACTTGACATTAGACTTTGCAGCCTCCACAAATGTGATTGGTACATTTATGTTTTTTCTAAGTATCAGTCTCAGGTATTTTGTTGTATCACTGTTAGCGGACTAAGACAGATTTGACACAGAATTTGAAACAATAAAATACTTCTTCATGCTTATAAAATATAGATAGTCTGCAAAAGTGATATATTACATAGGGTGGTCCCCTATCTTACCTCTAAAAGCTTACATTGAAAAGAGTTAGGCTTTGTTGTCTACATGTTAAACTCCCAAGGAGGAAGTCAATCGTTATGTATTGCAAATATGTAGTAATAAAAACTAAACTTTTCAAATTAATTAAAAATTCTGAATTAAACATGCGTTTGTGGGGCTGGGGAGATAGCTCAGTACAATAAGCGCTTGCCTGGTAAGAGCAAGGACCTGAGTTCAATTCCTGGTTCCACCAAAAAATAAAATAAAATAAAATAAAAATGCATGTGTTATTTTTTTAATTTTTAAAAGAATCTCTCTCTCTCTCTCTCTCTCTCTCTCTCTCTCTCTCTCTCCCTCTCTCTCTCTCTGTCTCTGCCTTGGGAAAAAGTCTTACTGTATTGACCAGGATAATTTCAAACTCCTAGTTTCAAACAATCTTGCCTTAGCCTCCCAAGTAGTTGGAGCTACAGGTACATGCCACAATGTATGACTTGCATATAATTTTTAATCAATAAAAATATTCTTTTGCAAAAATATGAATCATATTTTAAAAGGAAATATAAAAATGAATCCTTTCATTTTCTTTGCCTAAGATGTTAATATGGAATTGAGTAGTCTTCATTCATAATCTCACTTTCTAGGAAGAAGGCTTTTGCCAAATAAAGAGCATCAGCTTCAGTCTTTTGGACTCTGGAGAAATCTCTTACATTTTATACTTACTGCTCTATGATCTGAGGAAATTTGCTTACTTTCATTTGTGCAATTTTCATCTTCTACATGAAAGAAAATATATGTTGTGAGCATCCCTGATAAGTTAGCTGTGGTCTGGATGAGGTAATGTTGTTAGGGTCCCTTTCCAAGAGCATGTTTTTTGGATTTAGGAACTGCTGGCTAATTTTAAATTGTTTTGCTAAGCTTTAGATATTCCTTACAAGATTCTTCCATTTGCCAGTTCTAGGGTCCCCTTTGGGTGGCCTTGCTCATTATGTGTGCATGCTTGCTTTCCTCACCTTCCTTGCAACTGTTGTGTTTCCACCGAGTCAAGTGCTAACTCATGTGAAAATAGATGACAATTTGTCATCCTGTAAAGCCTTACATTTTCTACATTTTACATGATGGAGCTGGCTTAATATGCTATAAGTGTGCACATTTTTGTAACAGAAATCACTTGTAGAGAGGAGACTCTGATGAACATTTTGCCCTATTTTTAGTGGTCTAATTTTTTCTGAAAAAATTATTAAGTGCCTCATATAACTGCTATCAGAATGGTTAAAAAGTATAAACTTGCACCTGAGCAAGAGAGCAGCCACTGTATTTGTACAGTATGTTGCTGAGAATATAGTAATGTTTCCTGCTACCAAAACATAATGCACCTAGTGTTTCCATTGGTATCTTAGGGGAAATGCTTTCTCAGGTATATAACATATATTATTTGGCCTGAAATGAGCTCTTAAATTTGCACTGATTTTGTTAACTGAACACTAAGTTTCTCTCTTCTCTTATTAGAGTTGTTTCCACATATGTATTATGACAATTATTGCACTATTATATCACTCAGGTCACATGCTAAGATTTTCTTTGATTGCTTAATTTACTCTGTCATTCTGAGGTTAGCAACTTCTTTTCTGTAACATGGCTGCCATAGTTTTAAGCTCACATGGGGATTCCATGTCCAGTAAAAGAAAATCATTTCTTTTTTGTATATTCTATTATTGATAGTATTTTTCCCCCAGAAGTACCCAAACCTGTTTCTCTTCATTTTCTATTGGGAAAAATTTTTCTATCAGGTTAAGCAACTTAATCCCTGGGGAAAAAAAAAATGACACCATGGTGGCTCTCCTAGATCACCTGACTCTACAGTTGGCTGTTGGTGGACCTTTCTTCCCTGCTGTGTATGGCCAGCCATGAGAAATTTTGAATTTCATCAGAAAAGAGGAAAGGGATCTAAGAGGATCTATATAGCATAATTGGTCACTGTCATGGTTTGAGGTTTTTACAAGGTGAACACTGTAATACAGGACACAGTGTATAAGATTATTTAATTACTGTTTTTTTATGTATTTAGTACAGTGTCTGCACAGTCTCACTATGTACATTGGACTCCTAGTGATCCTCCTGTGTACAGCCTCCCAAGCACTGGGATTACAGGAACACACTATCAAACCCCATCTCAATCTCTATCTCAGCGTACCCCAGGTGTGGGTCTGGCAGGCCAGGCTCTGAGATAAAACCCCTGGCCCCTGCATTTGCCTAAGCAGATGCTTTAATCTGCTGAGCTATTTGGCCGGCCCTAATCACCCAAAGTATCATAAACAAAGAATGCAGGAAATCTGGACACACACTAAAGACCAAAGAATCCAGATGAGGGTGAGATAGCTCAGAAGTCTAAGTGCCTACCTAGCAAATGCAAGGACCAGGGTTCAATCCCTAGTACCACATGTTGTGTTCAGCCCCAGAACCTGGGTGCACAGTCCTCACTCTAAAACCAGGTGTGGTGGCTCACGCCTATAATCCCAGCCCTAGGAGGGCTGAGACAGGAGGATCACTATGAGTCTGAGCTGCATATCAAGACCCTGTACAAAATACATAAATATATACATACATACATACATACATACACACATACATTTTAAAGATAAATTTAGAAAAAGGATCCAGCTGAGGGCCTGCATCCTAATATCCTACATGATTCCAGCTGGAGACCTAGAGCTCGTGACAGTGCCTCTCACAAGTCTAAATGGAGGCCTAAAGCCCACGACAATGTCTCATGCAGGCCCACTTTACAGATCTGCACTGGCAAGGCCCAGAGGTCTGTGATGAAAACTAGAAAGTCTATGCCAGCAGAATGAAGATCTGTGCTAACAGGCTGAGGGATCTGAACTGGAGCCAGGGTGCAGCATGCAAGGTAAGAACCAGAGCTCCCCACAAAAGTGCCGCAGCCATCCTCAGAAACAGTGAGGCCCCAAGCTCCTCCAGCAATGAAGAAAGCCGAGTTCCCATCAGCAAGCCAGCGTGCCATGCTTCTGGGCAGTCTCCCCGTCTGGAGCCAGGAAGCGATTCTCAAGATGAGGACCAGAGCTTCCCCAAAATGAACTGCGGTTGTTCCCAGAGAGAAGGAAGTCCTGGCTCCTCCACCACAAGAACAGCCAAATTCATCGAGAAAGCCAGCATGACAAGGTCCTCCAGCGGAATAACCCAAGAGAGCCAGCAGCTTCCAACAGCTCCAACAGTTTCTTGAAAGCACTTCCCTAGCAGCCTCTCCACACCTCCTCCTGTTCTGCCTCTTACGTGGCTGGCAACAGTTCTCGGGAGGGCCTCCATACCCAGTGCCACACAAGTTCCATTTGGCTGGGTCAAACAAACTGACAACCAGTTAGCCTTTCACTACAGCCACCAATATAATATACTCTAAAAAACTACTTTTATTTTTGCATGTATTTTTCTATTAATTTAAAAGATTGTTTACAGAAGACCATTTATATTTCAGTGAATGAACTCTATAAGGGCTTACCATAGGGCAAATTTTGACTCTGATTTTTGCTTTAAGATTGTAGTTATACACTAATTCATACATAAGACAACACTAGTATCACTATCTATCTTGCCATCTGTGATTGTGTCATAAACATTCTTTTATGTGTTTGTTTATTTATTTTTTATAATGCAGGGCCTCAAACCCAGGGTATCATGTGCTAGGCAAGTACTATACCACTTATCTACATGCTGGTCATACAAGCATTGTTTCTAAGTGTAAATACAAAGCCATATTGGTTAATATAAGTTTGAACAAAACCTAAGTGTTTCTTTGAATTTTCTTTTTTCTTAATATTAATTTTATTGAGAAAGAAATAGCATTGAGACAGTTTCAAAACAGGTTAGTAGGACAATTACAATAATTCATACATTTCATATTGTTATATTCATAGTAGTTATTCATAGCACAAGGTACAGACATGAGATCTTGTCTAAACACTATTAGTACAAATCTTTCTTCTCATTGAACTAAGGGAAAGTAGCTCTATATCTATCCTAACTATTTTGTATATACAGATACGTATTTTTTTCACTATAAAATGATCCTTCATTCATATCCCCCTTTTTGTTTACTTTTGTCAGAGATGGGTATTCCATTTTTGTCAGATACAAAAGTTACATTTTTTGTTATGTAGGTCTTGCTTTTTCTTAGTCTTAACCACCCAGCAGAAAAGCATAAATATGAGGCATAAAAAGTAAAGCCATATTAATATGCTGAGCTGTAAAAGGCTCAAGTCAACAACCTCTTACACTGCCTGTCCTGTGAATAACCCACTACTATTATGGCCTCTTGGACTATATTGGATTACTTTGCTGAATTCATGCATCTTTGAATTTTCTTGAGAAAGAAAACCAGTACAGAGAGTATCTTTCCACTATGTATAGAATAAGCAACACTAACAGTATCCAGATGTACACCTAGCTGTGCAGCGAGTGCTGAGCATCATCTACATGGTCTTTACCAGGATTCTACCCATTGTGCATAGAAGAAGTAAAGGACCTGCTCTCATAAAGTTTTAGTCTATTGTTGAAGAAGGATTAGAACCATATGTAGTAATACACAGTAAAGAACACACAATGGCAAGCCAGTGGGTAACTGCTTCAAGGGAACAGGGAAGTCCTCTCTGAGGAAACGGAGTTAAAACTAAAATCAAAATGATTTTTAAAAATTACCAAAAAGGAGTGAGGAAGCAAACCCCAGGGAAATACACTCTCAAATTGTATTCCCTGAGCACAGCTGGTACAAAGGCCTTTGGGTGTGAATAAGCTGGCACTATAGCCAGTAAGTGGAAAACAGGAAGATGAAGTCAGAAAAGTGCACAAGGGCTATGTCATGTGAGATTCTGTAATACAGGGGAAAGACTGATATGATTTCAAATGTACCAGGAAGCCACTGGAAAGTTCCATATGAAGAAGCAGCAAGGTCACAGATCAGATGAAAAGTAAAGAGAGAGTTACATGGGCAAATAGAAGTACAATTAGGTTTCTGCCCAGAAGATAGTGGTAGAGTGGTTAATGTGGGAAGACCAACATAGTACAAAGGAGATGGATAAAGATCAATAGGTAGGTAGGTAGGTAGGTAGGTAGGTAGGTAGGTAGGTAGGTAGATGGATAGATAGATACATAGATAGATAGATAGATAGATAGATAGATAGATAGATAGATAGATAGATAGATTCAGAATGGTATATAAAAAATCTTGTGAGTAAACAAATGAGAGAAAAGAGATCACTTTTCAGTTTTGGGCTTGACCTTCAAGATACATGAAGGAATTGCTTTCTGAGGTAAGTAGGAAGCAGGCATCTGAGAATAGATGATAGGGAGAATAAAGGGTTCTGTCTGGTTCCTGTTAAAGCCAAGATGCCTGTTTGCTGTTTTTATAGAGATTTCAAGTGACAACTGGCTACACCAGCCGGGATTCCATGAAGAGATTGCTTTCAGAGATGCAGATTTGAGAATTATGTGCATGTAAAAAAGCAGAGAAATGCCACACAATTATTTTAATTAATTCCACAGAGGATTCTAAAGTATAATTTGGATAGCTAAAAATTGATGAGTACTTACTTATTGACAGTACAATTGCTGAAAAGTTGATTCCTCATGACAAGCAGTGATGGCTCATTTCAGCAAAGCTTTTCTACAAACCAAAGAAAGCTTTAGACTCTCAGTTTTGACCTTATTTGAAAATTGCTTTTTCATATCACTGTTTAGAGTTAGCAATAAAATTTTCAGTTTTGCATTATAAATCAAACAAGGACGCAATTGTTAAATAGTCTATATCTTATTAATTAGGCCCAGAAACAAGGCAAGTATCATAGCCATTTATAACCAGGGTATTGCATAAGTTGCTAATCAATGAAAAAAGCAACTAATTAACAAGGCACCAGTCAGCATTTTGAGCAGAAGTTGGTGACTTTCAGCTTAATTAAACCTTGCAGGTGTCAGTGATGATATGAAAGAATCTTTAATCTGTTTGTGTCTAAATTCTCCCAGATGATTTTAACATCTGTACATGTTTAAAGTCCCTATTATTTTGAGGTAGGTAAAGGGATTTCAATGTTTTAAAAATACTTTACAACTTCAAAACCTCTCTTCTTAACCAAATCATTGAGATTTCTCTTGGATTAACACAATGGGGTGAAACTCATGAACTGTTTCACACCAAATATGATAAACTCAAGCAATTGACTCAACAATTTATTAAAGCTTAACTTATATACCATAGAATTTGCTTGTTCTCAGTGTAAAATGTAATGATTTTCAGTAAATGAATAGAACTGTACAATCTTCAATGCAGTATAAGAACAATAACTGAAGTTTTAAGCTTTGGATGTATTTGCCCATGATGGCAAACAAGCTTAACAGGAAAGCTGGGCTGTACTGTACCTAGTCCTCAGAAATGTACTCTAAAAGGATTGGCATGCTTTTCTTCTATCCCTAAAATGTTTTCATGCATCTGCTAAACCTACCATCAAAAACAGGATTCTAGTTAGGATAAACCAAGGATTAGGATTAATCTCTTCCGTAAATTATTTTTAAACATTACAGATTTCTCAGTAATTCCATTATTTGGCAAAAATCAATACTCGTATTTACTCAGACTGACCTTATTTCTATTTAAAGGTAGTACTCCCATGATGAATACAAGGTTTTTTCATAATGATAATGGTACTTCTTTCCATTTATAATCTCCATGCAAAATGATGTCATTATCAAAATGAGCAAATTTTTGTTTGAGATTTAAACAAATATGGGTATAAAAATATTTGTTACATTGAACATCTTAGGACAAATTAATATGCAATTTTCAAGAAATGGATTGTGGGTCAGAGATATAGCTCAGTGGCATAAGCACCTCCTTGGCAAGCTCAAGGTCCTGAGTTCAGTCTCCAGTGCCAAAAATGAAAGAAAGAAAGAAAGAAAGAAAGAGAGAGAGAGAGAGAGAGAGAGAGAGAGAGAGAGAGAGAGAGAAAGAAAGAAAGAAAGAAAGAAAGAAAGAAAGAAAGAAAGAAAGAAAGAAAGAAAGAAAGAAGAAAGGGATTGCAATTTACT
>NW_004524606.1:16892173-16913179 GCF_000260255.1 Octodon degus
CTTATATATATATATATGTGTGTGTGTGTGTGTGTGTGTGTGTGTGTGTGTGTGTAGGTAAACCTATGGAATATGTTTACATAGTACTTATAGCTCTGCATTATTACATGTATATTTGTGTATATGTATGTATATAACACACCAATTTAATTTTTACCATAGCGTTAGTGAGAAAGTATCTGCATTTTACCCAGCCCACAAAATAGGAAATTGAGTCACAGAGAAGTTAAATAATTTGCTCAGAATGCCACAAGTACTCAGTGGCAGAGCTGGGAAAATGCTTACAAAATCAGTCCGGAGGGCCTTGCTCTTATTTAATCAGTGCTTCCTACTGGAAATTTTGAATAACAACATTGTTCTTTTCACATGAATTCAATTGGTTACCAACAATTAAATTTACAAACAATTCAATTGTGAGCCCTAGGGAAGTTTCAGTTAGTGTCCAATGCTTAAAAAAAAAAAAAATCCAACTTTCTTCCAAAAAATATTCTTTTAATTGTGTCAGATATTTTCACATACACTAACAAACTGATGTTGTTCAGAGAGTGGTAAATTTAGATCTCATTTTAGAAGGAATACCTGTTTTAATGGATAATTGCTGACTTTGGCTCATTGACCCAGTCATCTGTGCAATGAGGAATCTGCCCCTGGGCTGGCCTGGCATTCCCTGTGGGTCTTCACAGTGACAACATGAGAGCACCCCACCCACATTGCCTAGCAGGTCCATTTTCTCGAATATCTTCTCATTAACTCTACATTAACTTCTCATTAACTGCCACATTTTTATCCTTGCATCACTTAGGATATTCTCTGTTATCTCGAAAGCACATATTAAATGAATGTGGGAATGAAATATGCAGGAGAAGATAATATTGTCTCCCAAAAGAGTTTTCATGAAATTTTTTCTTTTTTTTTTTTTTTTCTATTTTAGTACAGAGTCTACAGGATCTACAGGGTCTTACTACATAGATCAGACTCATAGTGATTCTCCTGTTTTCACCCTCCCAAGTGCTGGGATTACAGGCATGTACCACCACGCCCAGTCTCAATCTCTGTCTCAGCACGCCCTGTGGGCCAGCACGCCGGGTTTCGAACCCCAGCTGCTGCATCTGCCTAAGCAGGTGCTTCAAAGATCAAATTTTGTAAGTGAAATTCTGTTCCTGGTCTCTATTTACAAGCTAAATTTATGACTAAAACACCAGTGGGATGCTTTCTCTAATAGTATCATGTTGTTGATTCAGGGGCACCTCGGCAGCAGAGAAATCAAATTGGAAGTTAATATTTTTAAATGAACAACTTAATAAATAGGTTCAAATATTCCGTTGTTTGTCTATGGGGAAACATTTGTAGCATCCCTAAACACCTCAGCTTTCTTTCTACATTCTCTCTTAAAGTGTTTTGTAGCACTCTATCAAGTCACAGTTATAAGAAGATTGATGCCGGAAGAACTACTTAGTTAAATCTAAGAGAAAGGGTAAGAAACAACACATTTCAGGATTTTATTTAAGATTCTTAAAGAGAAGCTTTTCATTTGTCTGATGAGGAACATGAACAACAAAGCCCTTTCTCTACTTTGTTTTTGGTTGTGCAGGCACAGTGATAATACCACGTAGACTACGGAGGGGATGTAACTGCTGTCTTCTCTGCCTAGAAGTGTTGCGGTGAATTCATTGGGCCTTCATTTTTCTCAGAGGCACTTAGATTATTGCTTTAACCCTTACAATTTTAAAATTTCTTATTTAGAGAATACACTCTGTTCCTATACCTGGTGATCTCTCCTTCCCCAACATAAGCCAGGGAATTCCCCCAAATATATACCTATGTAGTGACAAGTTGTCTGCTCCAGTCCCAAGGGATCTGTGAAAATTGGTCATATGAAAATTGAAAAATTGAAACCAGGTCCATGCCACAGTATATTAAATCTTATCTTTTCACTTAATCTAATTTCATCTGAGCTACTCTGGTGATACAGAAAATGGTCTGAATTTAACATACTTTTTCATTTATTGAGGGTCTAGGAGAATCTAAGATGTAAGAACCATGGGTGGGATAAAGTCACAAGCCCTTCTTTTATTCTACTCATAAAAGATTCAGCTTTGTAAAGTAAATACTGCTACCAGTTGAATTTAATCCTTTATAATTGCTTGGATTTAAGTGAAGAACCTGTTTACACAAGAATGTCCTTGCATGTGGACTAAATAGGATTTTAGAAAATTTGACAACCTCATTTAGTCAGAAATGTGCACATCATGAATTCTTACATAGTCCTCGCCGGCCACCATTACCATGGCTTAAAACAAAGCACTTTAGCTCCAGAATATGTCCCTCATATATGATGCTTGGTTAGGCAGTAATTCTCCTTGTGGCTATGTTCCCAGATCTTAAACAAAGAGACTATATGTTTAGGAGAAACGCATAGTTTAAATGTGAAACAAATTTAAATGTGAAATAAAAATGAAATGGAATTTGACCCTAAAAGTACATATTTGAGGATGCCTAAGTTGAATACTGCAGCAATTCTTCATTTCTCCTTTAAAAGATAAATATTAAGAACAATACCTGCTTTGTATGATTGCCTGGAAGATTAAATGAAAAAGCCCTCACAAAAATCTGAGTACGTTGTTGGGCACAGCAGGTTCTCGGTGAGCACCAACAGCCCCACTGTTCTCTTCCTCCTCCTCGCTCCTCGTTGCTAATGTGAGCGAAGCCCAGACGCTCTGTGGCAATGAGGCTGCGGCTGCCCGGGAAAGAGGGGAAGGGGCGTTCTGTGGGGCCGCTCCTCTCCGCTAGCATTTCGCTCTTCCTGAAGTCCTCGTTCTGCACTTGTCCGTTTGAGACAACATATTCCACTTGTATTTGATATAGCACACAAGCTGTAAGTGAAGAATGGCTTACTAAACCCCATCGAATGAGAGTCAAATGCAGTTTATATTCATTTAACTTGTGCACTTACAGCTCTTCCAGCTGAGATCTGAAATTCCCACTGAATGTAGTGTGTTCAGAGGTGCTGCTTGTAAAGGGTGATTGAATTGTGGCAGCACTCTACTCCTTATGGGATTAATCCATCCAACAGTACATCACTGAATGTGCTGTCGGGGCGCAGCCAGGTTGGAAGGGTGGGTCCCCGAGAGCCTTTGCTCACATTTGCTTGGGCCTTTCCGTTTCTCTTTTCCTCCCACACCTTTCCATCCAGACATTTCTGCCTTGTAGCTGTGCCAGCTGTGTACTATATTAAAACCATGAGCTAAAAGATACTTTTTAAAAATTTAATGAGAAAAAATAAAAAATGATTCAGAATTTCAATAAAAACAAGATACAGAATTTCAAAACAATGGTTACTGTATTGCATATTGTTTTCTTCGAAGTAGTTGCTCAGATTACAAGAGGGAAAGAAACTGCTCAAAAGCAAACTAAACTTTCCTCCTTTAAATTGTTCTATGTCCGGGGTCAGCCGGATAGCTCAGTGGACTGGCGTGCCTGTGTAGGCGGATACACGGGTCAGGGCTTCCATCCCCAGCATTCTGCGCCGTCCCCGCCCACAGTGATTCAGACTCAGGATGGTGGCTTGTACCTGTAATACCAGCGCTTGTGAGGCTGACAAACAGCAAGGATCACACAAGTCTGATCTGTGTACTTTAATACATACATACATACATACATACATGCATACACTGTATATGTCTGGCGTTTGGTGCCAATAACAGGAAAGCTGACCAATACAATAAGCAACATTTTTCACTCAGCTCTAATGCTAGTTCTCTTTTCACAAAATCATTTGTTCAAATAAATTAAGCATTTATGGTCAAAAGAAAGAAGCCCATTCTGATTTGGTTCAAATGTATCTTCTCAAGACTGGCTCCATCTCTGGCAGCCTATAGAGGCCTTGTAAAAGTGATGCACCAAACTTTTTTAGCTGCCCTATTGCTCCTTGACCCCTGGCATACGCTGCAGGATTGCAGCCTTCCTGCACACTTAGATGGCGGGCATCCTTTGCTTGATAGCCTTTCATTTCATCTGAGCTCTAATTGTCATAAAGCATCTGCTTTCTGTAAACCCACCCTTGTTCTGCATGTCTGCCCTCTGCTTTTCGCTATGTGTTCTTCCCTCGCGGAAGCAGTGGAAGAATTTTATTTACTACTTAGTAAAAAGGGTAATTTACAGATGAAAATAGAGTGATAAACCGTTCTTTTTGAAGAAAAAAATAAAGACTTATTTCTCTTACAGCAGCAGAATCTTGGCTGCAACAAACAATGATAGTTTTTAAACAATAGTAAAAAATTCACAATAGCTTCAGAACTGCAGGTTAATTATGTTAGTTACTCAAACAAATATTAGTTCCCTATACCTGAGGCTTACATACATTGACCAGTATGTTACTGCAGAGGGTTGATTATGTCAATGTTTAAAACCTCCCCCTTTGAAGGAAAATAAATATAATTTTTTTAAATTTGGAGAACATTAATTATTTCTGCATCAAGGATAATGAGAGGATGTGAACATAATACAGAAGTGAGATTTGAAATGAAGGAGATAAACTCTGTGTCATGGGAGCCACTATTAAGCAATAATATTAGTGTTTACTGAATGCTTTACCATGTGCCAGAGCTGTTGAGAAGTGATCAATACACATTATCTTAGCCTATTTGAATGTAATTGTGTGAGAGTGGATATTAATACATCCACTTATATGGGAACTAACAGAAGCTCTCAGAGGTCAAAATCTTCCACCAGATTACACAGCTGGTGTGGAAAATCTAGAACTTGAGACTAGAGTGCTCTAACTCACAAGACAGTGCTCCCAGGCCAGGGAGATGGCTCAGCAGCATAAGCACCTGCCTGGCAAGCACGAGGCCCTGAGTTCAATCTCCAGTACCACAAAACAAGAAAAGACAGAGCTCGTACTTAGTGTGAACAGTGATGAAGAGCACTATTCCTCTTTCCCAATGTCACTTTTGTGTATATACTAAAGGGATTTTTTGGTTGTCATCTAGCAGTTACCCACAAACTAATGAATGAAATTGTAGATCCACACTGTTGTTTGGAAGGCAGAATGACTTACATCTTGAAAAATGGTGCAGAGCATTTTGGAAAACTTCTGTGTTCATTCAAATATGCAGAGCCCCCTCCTTTACCTTTTCAAGGCTGGTACTCTGCTGTGTATGTAAACACTAAAGATTAGCTTCTTGAAGGATCCTTTATTGAGACTAATTCTGTTTTATTTCTATTGTTGTTCTCATATTTTCCTTCCTGATGTTCTACTTTCTTGTTTTGCCCATTAATGTTCCATATATTTTTGTCATTTTAACTCCCTCTTCCTGGAGCTAGCAATCATTTCTGAGTTTTATGGATCACTGCGCAGATATTCTGGTGGTGTGCTATTAATCCTTCTCTGACCACATGGCAGTGTTACCAAGGCTTTGGGATGATATTTAGCTGTTCCTGCGGAGCATCCTACTGGAATCCAGACAGAAAGGGTGTGGGGAGGTCAGAGGCTAGGTAAACATAAATCAGGCCTGTGCAAACAAGCATGATGAATGCTAGCTCCCCAAGTGCTCTGCTTTTTGTCAAACTTATATATTGGGAGAGAGGCTGACGGTGTAAATGATGAATCATAAAGCTGCTCCCCAGCGAAAGAGCAAGCAGAGAAACGACAGCAGTAGCACTGTGGCCTGCTGCGTGGTCGGCCTTGGGAATACAGAGTGGAAAACAACGGTGTCTGTACTAGCCTGAATGAAACAGAAAAGGAGGAAAGCAGTGTCGCCTGCCTGAGAAGGCCAGATCAGTCACAGGGCGTGAGCTGGCAGGAGACAATAAGACAGGATATCGGGGCGTCTTAATCAAGTCTCACTGAGAGAAAAAGCAACAATAAAACTCTATATTCATTAATTGCTGAAATTCTGCAGTTATGAATGAGATAATTATGAATGGGGCAATAAAAATCATCACAGAATTATGATCAAGTGTGGCAGCTTTACCACGAGAAGTCACTGATTTATATGGGATTGTAGTTATTATAAATATCCTCAAACATTATTAATGACTTATACTACTTTGACATTTTAGGAGTCATTGGAGTCACCACTAGCAACACATTTATTACTGTGTCTGTATGTATGTGTTTTGCTGGAGATCAAACCCAGGGCTTCACCCATGCTAGGCAAGTGCTCTACCACTTAACTACATTCCCACCCTCGAGCCCATACATTATTATAAAAATTTTAATACTCAGACCATTAACACTTCAGGATAGTCTATATATGTTATTTTATGCACTGTGAAATAATATACTGAAAAATCATCCACAGATTTTGACACAGTACCAAAATTTTCTGGAGAATTGGGGGACTATCAAAACTAAGAGTAGGTGTTTTAAATATTATATTAGATTCAGCTTTAAGGAATGAATTTTTATAGATTGCTTGAGGAAAGTAATTTCTACTTTGCCGTGTACAATGTGGTACATATTGCTACAGGTCATAACTTCTATAAGTAGAAATTAAACTGGGGAATAACAGTTACCTTCTCCATGTCAAACCTTAAAATATGGAGAACCATGGGAGAATTGTCAGGCTACTCACTGCATAACCAATTCCCGCTATCCTTTGCTTATAGTACACAGGTGGAATATGCATGGAGATTGAATGATGGCACTGGACCTAGAACTCCTGGATCTCAATATTAGCTGTATTTCTTCATTAGATGTGCTATACTTGGTACCTTATTTTGCCTTTCAAGGCCACTGTTTCAACTGCAAAATAATAATGATTAATTAATAATAATAGTCCCTATTTTATAGGTTGATGGTAAAGACTAAATGAAATGAAAACCTACTATGTGCTCACTGCACAATCACCAGAGTCATTTTCATTCATGGCATAGTTCTCTTTTGGTGACAACTATGATCCATTACTCTCTTCATCCTCTAGAAACTGAGTAAGTCCCTAAAAACTCATAGATCTCTCCCAGAGTGACACATAAGCCATTTTCTGGAGTACAGAGCATGCTATCACTCACCTGAAAGGGAGGATAGTTATAAAGTCATATTTTATCTATTTCTGAATTAGTTTCATTAAGTGTACAATGTGCAAGATGTTTGTAAATTATATACAGGACAGATCATCATGACAGCTTCAGCAAAACATCATTGCTCTTAACTATGAAATTTCCAAAATACTCATCTAGATCTCCAGGCCTTCTCTTCTGCACCAGTCTGAATTTTGTGTTTGTTATTGCATTCTTTGCTTTTATAGTTTTACCATAAAGCTCTCCAAATAATTTTCATGAATGATGTTAATTAAACCAAAAACTTAACTTGTTTTTTCATTCATGTTCTAAGATTCATCTATGCTGGTAAAACTAGCGTTAAAGCATTAGCTTACTTTCCTATCGCCATTTCTTTAGTTAATAGGACACAATTGTTTAGCCTTTTTTATTGCTGGGCTAGTGTTTACTACCTGTTAGTGTCAATGTAAATACTATCAAACGTGATCTCTTTCTGTACATAAGATTTAGAATCATTGAATGAAAATATATATATAATACAAATTGTTTTCCAAGGGTTGTTCTGATTTACATTTTTACTGGTACTACATGTTTGTTCTGCCAACACTGGCTATTGCCAGATTTTTGCATGTTTAACAATCTATTCAGTTTGGAATGATATCTCAATATGTTTTAATTTTCATCCTTATGTTTATTTTTAATAGACCATTTTCTATGAAATGATTATTCAAGTCATTTGACATTTTTCTCCAGCATTATTAGAATTTCTCTGAAATGAAAGTGAATACAGTGTATTCTTGGACTGTTCCAGTTCTATGTGTTAAAAAATATAATCTCTAAGTTTTTTTTGCTTTTTCAGTCTTCTGAGGGGGTCATTTTTTTAATGTATTTAAGATAGGGTCTATAGGATCTCACTCCATAGATTGGACTTGTAGTGATTCTCCTGTTTTCAGCCTCCCAAGTGCTGGGATTACAGACTTACTCTACCAAGCTCAGTCTCAATCACCAACTCAGTGTGCCTCAAGGGCAGGGCCAGCAAGGCACGCCAGGGATCAAACCCCAGTCACTGCACTCTGCCTAAGCAGGTGCTTTAGTCTACTGAGCTATCTGGCCAGCCCTAGAGTTATTTAAAGAACAAAGGTGATTAATTAACACTGATGAGCCCATTCAGCATTTTCCTTAGAATTATAGTTTGGATCTTGTATTTAAAATTCCACAATCTGTATTTCCCACAAGTAAACTGAACTGGAAGTTCTCTTTATATTCTTAACAAGGAAAATATGATCCAAAGAAGAGTTGCCTTGGCTTGGACATGATTATTTTTACATATTTCATCTATATAACTATGCTATAGTAAAAAACAGAAAATGCTTATGATTACCCAGATTATTTAGAGTCCTTAAATAATAAAAGTGAAATGTTCCTGTCTCATTCATCTCTCACTTAAAGAATCTAAGACATTTTGTTTTTGACTGTTTGTTGATTTGTTTACTCAAATGTACTAAATAGTAGAGGTACAAGTTGCTGTGAAGAGGTAGGCTACAACTAGGTAGTTTCTCATACTTGTCATGGCTCAGGGATGGCATTCTGGGTGATACCTACACCGTATCTCTTTTCACTTTGTAACCCTAGTGTGCAGTACACCATGCTCTGCCCTGCTCCTACTCACACTTTGCTCATTACTGGTTTCATTTGGTTCACACCTCATCCTCCCATTAGTCCAAACATGTTTTTTAATATGTTTAAAGAATACAAAATAAAGATATAAAGAAAAAAGACAGCATTAGAAATGATTCAAGCTGCATATGTACTCAAATATATCTTTTTCCCTTCTTACATTTGTCCTTTTCCTTATCCCAGTTTTCCCTTCCTGTTGAACAATTTCTTACCCTTTCACAGTATCTGTTGTGCCTTTTAGATTTTCATTACTCCTGCAAGTTCTCAAACTAGCCAGATAACATGATGCTTGCACATTTGGTCTGATTTATTTCACTTACCAGTATAGTCTCTAGCTGCATCCATTTATCTACAAAAGCCTCAAATTTCTCTTCCTTTATAGCTAAATAATACACTATTGTGTAAAAATACTGTATCTTCTTTATCCATCCCTCAGTTGATGGGCATTTGGGTTGTTTCCAGGATTTAGCTACGACAAATTGTTCTGCTATAAAAATGGATGTGTGTATATCCGTGTGGCATGATGATTTCAGTTCTTAGTTCAAACAAGTTTTGAAGTTGTATATCTTTCTACCTGTATATTTGACTTAGTTTGTATATTTAACTTAGTTTGGGAAGCTCCCTGAAATTAAGGGGTTTTATCACTAAAACCACCAAAACCACATACTAGTCAGCTGGAGCAAATGGGTAAACCTATTTGAAGGCAAGGACTCTGTGTGCTGCACATTTGTTGATGCATACCTCTTTCTACTGTGCTTGTACATTATTTATTTATTTATTTATTTATTTTTAAATGTATTAAAATGAAAGTAATGGCTTGCTTGCATTCTACATGCTTGCTTGCAGTGTGTCTTCATTTTAGCATATGGTTGTCATGAATCTCATCGGTAGTAAATATGTTAATTTTCTTCCTCAGTCTTATTTTATTTTAACAATAAACTTTGTTTATCAAAGTTTTATTGTCTGTAACAAGAGGTTGTGCCATCAGCCATTAGATGTCATATATATTACTTTTCATTTTTGTAAACATAGCACAGTTTACTAGATAAAATGCATTTCTGAATTTAAGATAAATTAACATTAATATTTTATAGAATTTAATTGAGGATATTGGTATAGTTTTTATTCTGTCATCAGATGCCTCTGAAGAGTTGTAAAAGTTCTATTTATCAAGTTGTTGCTATTATTGAATTACCCTGAAGATGGCATTTTGTGTATAAATACATAAGGCCTTTTCTTTTCAGTATAAATTTTCTGTGTGTGTGGTATCTGGGATTGAACCCAGGGCCTTGTCCTTGCATGCTAGGCAAGTGCTCACCATTAGGCCTCGTCCCCAACCAGACTGTAGTTTGAGCGGTACCTGAAATGGCTTCTGTGTCTCTTTATTTGGCCTTATGAATGCCTGAAACTCCTCACTGTCACCCCCTAAATAGGCTAAGGCATTCTTCCCACTGAATGATGGATGTGTCAGTACCCCTTTTAGCAGAAATTAGTTTTATCAATTGCTTTCTAAACTAATATCTTAGATGAGATAAAATTTAACCACTGGGAAGGAACCTCAGTATTCCTCAGTGCTATTATCACAAACACACGCACACACACACACACACACACACACACACACAGCTTGACTCAGAATATTTTCTACTCTAGATAGATCACAATGTATATCTAATGTAATTTTGTGTCCATGTGGATGACTATTGAGAGAAGATTTTCAGATTTCTCTGATTGCTATCTGCAGGCAATGATGAAATGAGATTTCACCCGTGTTGCCCTTATCGGTGTCAGTGAAATGAGAACAGGACTCTCCATGATCAAAATTTGAAAAGAAATCAGGTCCGAATCATCAAAAATCAGTTGAATATCCCTCAGCCTCTCATTCTGTCTCTGATTTATAAGCTTTTATAACTGTCTTAATGAAAGAAACATATCTCTATGATCATTTGGAATTGGGCATAACAAAAAAGGGGAGAATATTTTTTATTCCCTCAAATTTTTTTTCTATTTTGAAAGTCCAGAACTGGGCATAACCAAGTGTTTTCCTTAAACTTCATAATATAAGAGATTTTTATTTTGTTTTGTTTTTCTTTTTTTTTTAATTTATTTTGAGTAATGCCTCCCCCAACTGGCTAGCTAATATAGAGTGCCTGCTAGAATAAGAAACCAAGTACTGGTACTGTGGATTCAAAATATCTTAATTTAGATTTATTTTTTCGGTACCAGGGATTGAACTCAGGACCTTGCACTTGCCAGGCAGGTACTTATTCTGCTGAGCTATCTCTCCAGTCTAAAATCCCTTCACCATTTTTTGTTTGTTTGTTTTATTTTTGGTGGTCAGCTCAGCAAACCCTGGGGGTGGGGCTGGCACAGCATATGGTGCTGGGGATCAAGCCCTGGTCCCTGCGTTTTGCCTAAGCTTGCCTAATCAGACACTTTAGATCACTGAACTATCTCACCCACCCCCAGGTAGGTGTCTGTGCCTCTGAGCTATATCCCTGGCCCCTTCACTTAGAATCATGTCTTAAGAAAAATGGTCTGAGATGAGCATCTGTCAGGGACTGAATCGTGTCACCTCCTAAACTGCAGTGTAAGTCTCTGCTATGACAGTAATTTGGAGAGTCTTTGTGAGGTAAGTGAGGTTAAAATGAGGTCATGAGATTATTGTCCTAGTTGAGTTGGACTATGTTCCTCACAAGAGGAAAGAACAGTAGGATACATGCACAGAGGAAAGGCCATGAAGCATGGGTACCTCACAACTATTTCTCTCCAATTGTACTGTAATTACACAGAAAAACTTAGTAACATTAAATTACTATTTTTGCTATGATTTTTGTTAGTTCCCTCAAATATAGTGTATTTTACTTTCGACCTATGAAGCTTCTACTTATTTATTGATCAGTTGGTTAAGTTACAAAAGGTTTTCTCTGCCTTTCCATTAGATCCCATCTCTATTGGCTAATGTGAGGGTGGTCATATTATAAGGCAAAGTTTCTGAAGCCTTCCCCAGAAATGAATCATCTTGACAGTTTGATGCTTCATTTCCACACTGGTTACTTCTGAATGCTAGAAAGCCAAGAGTATGATGGGTTATGATGATTAGTACCTAGTTTTAATAACCATCATTATATGACAGCAATATGCAGTTAGCACAGTGCTCCTCTTTGTGGGCCTCACCACTGTTTTAGGAGCCTCAGAGACTGACTTGATGTTCACACACATTATAATAGTAAAGGAAGAACATTTGATGTTAATTGCAACACAGAATTACATGACAGCAGAAAGCCAGCCGTGTGTTGCCCTGTGCTGTAGGAGGCCTTGGCCATCACTAATGTAATCACAGCCCAAGGTGAGTTAGTCTTCTGTGATCCCTGATTGAATACCAATCTTAATGTCTTAATGGTCATAGTTCTGATAGTGCATAAGGCTCCATAGTGAGGAATGCATACATAAATAAGTAAATTTTAATTTTTTATCTGAGGAAATAGAATTCAAATTATTAAGATGCTTTAAATAAAGTTTAATACAACTATAGAGAGAAAACAAAATCCATTCTCTATTAAAAGTCATTTCATTCTTCAGCTGCTTTCCTGGCTTTCTCTCTTAATGTTTGTCGCAGTAACTTCTCTCTTGTTGCTGGGACAAAATACTGAACACTAAAAATTAAGGAAGGCAAGGCTTATTTAGCTCCCAATTAGCAGAAGTTTCAGTCATCCTTGGTGAGCTCCAAGGCAGAGTGGCACATGGCAGAGGGCAGCCGTTCATCGTGGACAAAAATAGCAAAGAGCAAAATGGAGGGCCAGCGTTCATGGCAGCGAGCAAGCCTCCCTCCCTCACTTATATAGTATTCAGGCTCTATGTCCCAGGTCAGAAACAGCACTCACACCCATAAGCCCAGCAATGGTTCATGAATTAATCACAAACTCTAGAAGCTGCCCCAATGACTATATGAGGCTTTGGGGGGTCAGCTAGACATAAAGCATAATAATGTATAATCCTACAAAAGACCAAACCAATATGTTATAAATTGTTGATTTCCTATTGTGCTGATTGGGTAAATGTATCTTTTAATGTAAGCATATCTTACTTAGGGTTTCTTGTCTTGAAGTAATACGAAGACAAAATTACTCTCCAAAACCTTTTGCGTGAGGACCATGTTGGAGAACAACTTACCTTTAGTATGTTCGACACCTCTGAATTTCCCCATAACACTGGAACAAATTGCTGTTTTCCAGGTGAACATCAGAGGAAGTACTTTTTTTTCTTTCCTCAGGGGCCATGTTATACATAAAATATGCCCCTTCATGCCCCAGAATAATGTTCAGCAAGGCACTAACCCTAACCCTAACCCTAACCCTAAGACTTAGATTTAATCATAGGAAGCAAACTAAATGGAAAGCTTACAATAGAGAAGAATTACATGTCAGTGCTTTCTGCAAACTGAGCTGGGACAGTTTGTTCAGCAAGGACATAATGTTCAGCAAGGCACTAACCCTAACCCAAAAGAACTACACACAGAACTTCAAGTTCGCACCTTTCTGTTCATGTTCACTGTGTCTCACAATGTCATTAGGAAAATTCTAAGTAAGTACCCAAGAGCCCAGAAGGCAGTTTTAGTAAGCTTTTTAGCTTTTTTTGAATGATAAAAAACTGTGGGCTGCAGCAAGCATGCCTGAGCTTCATCACTGCCTTAGATTATGATTTCACTCATGTAAGTTAAACTTATCAGCCCTAGAAGACTGTTGTACCATGTGGTAACAATAGTAAAATCACACAATTTTGAGCACTTATTTTACAACTGAATAGTATGAACTCTGCACTTAATAATTTCATGACACTCTGCCAGATGTTTATTTTGAATGTTCTCATTATTTTTGTTTCAGGGGTGATGAAACTGAGATACAGGAAAGCTGAGTAAACTGCCTGCAGTAATTCTACCAACAGAGGTTCAAAGAGTCATAAACACTGTGTGTGTGTGTGTGTGTGTGTGTGTGTGTGTGTATACACTAGGGATTTAACATTAGGCACTCTACCACAAAGGCACATCCCTAGCTCTTTTTATTGTGTTTGGAGGCAGGGTCTCTTCAGGTAGCCCAGGCCAGCCTGAAACTTTGGATCTTCCTGTTTCATCTGAAATTACAGGTGTGCACCACCCCATGTGACAGTGGCACTCTTCAGCACCAACCAGTAGTGTCCAAACTACTCAAGAAGCACATGCGGATGGCAACTAAAAAAGTAGAAGTGATAAGTACACTTAGTAAACATGTAGAGTAGCTGGTTGTTGCTTTAAATTACTTGTTAAATTTTTTTTTCTGTAAATGTATTGTTTCATTTTCCTAAAAATGATTTAAGGTGGTAAAATTATTAGACATTTGTGCATCAGAATCCATGTTGTGGCTTTAGTTGTACTCTAGTAAAGGCCTGCCACATGCATAGCATACAACGCCAGAGCTGTCACATGAAACAAATGTTAAGTGGTGCTTCATCTCCAGAGTACAAAATGATCAGTACCTTTGCCTGTTCCTTATAGACTGGATTCATCCAAAGAGCATGATGAATGGATATAATTCTAGCACACTTTACCACACCTCACTAGTTACAATCAATGGTGTGCCCTAAATTCCGCTCCTATTGGTGTTTAATTCATAGAGATGTCAACACATGATCCAGAATTAATTTGTGAAGATTTTAGTTTGGTAGAGTCTGGGCCCATAGCTGTGTTGATTGTTCATGATGGTACAGCAACCCAAGCTTGTCTGGGGATTTAAACTCATTGTAAAAATTTTGTCTGTCCTTTAATTAGGCATGGACTTTTCCAAAAACATCTTTTATGTCTGCTTTCTCAGTGATAATTATACAATCATAGAAAAACAGCTAAATCCAAAGTATCCACTGAGAAAGTAGTCTACAACCTCTAAATATCTTTAAGAAAGCAGCAGCATAGTGCTCATAATCTTGCAGACATGAGGTAAATTTGGAAAGTTTGTTCATCTTTTCCCTTGACCTCAAAGACTACCTCCCTGTTAGGATGGAAAAGCAGGAGAGAAGTGTTTACTCTGTTGTTTGTCAGTAAGTGAAAGAAATGGGACACTAAATATAAACTTATATAGTGGTAACACAGTTTTTTCTAATTTAAGTTTCATTGTCTTTTGATATTCTTAATAATGTAGATAAAGAAATGCTTGCCTGCTCTCTACAAATGATGCCGTATCCCTTACAACCATTACTTTTCATGTGCAGGCAAACACAGTGGTAGGAAAACAGCTTAAATTGTTTCCAGGTTCTTTGGAGGATTTCATGTAAATTCATTTGAAACTCTGGAACATTCTACTATGCATTTAAGTAATAAAAAATGTATTAGCTTCCTTATACAAATGTATTAGCTTCTACTCTGTAATAAAATGAAAAATGTATTAGCCTCTCCATATAAATATATTAACATTCACTGTGGTATTTTCTCATAGACACTACTCCACTTGATCTAGTCTGTAGTACAAATACTACTTAAAGACTCAAGCCTGGAAAATTATGTCTAAAAATTTTTCTTAAGTAACAAAAAGCACTTCTCTCTACAGTGGTTCTTGCTTACTACAACAAATAAGCATTCCTGCCTAAGTAATGGCTGTTTCAAAATATGCTCAATGCTAGCATTATGTAAAATGCTAGAGAAGGGTATTTTCTTTGGTTATAAATAACTACACTCATCAACCAAATCGAAAGTATCTTTTAAAATTCAGAATTACGATTAAAAGTTTTCTTAACAGTAAGACATGGCATGACCCCCTCAGTTAATAAAAGCCTTCACTTCCTTTGTAGTGGCTAAATATGGACCTATCTATAAGCCATAACTGAGAAATTTTTAAATTTACATGGCACAATTATTTTCGTGTGTGGTGAACAGTGCTCCTGTACTACATTTAAACTGATATGTATTCACTCATCACCTACCTTTATTCAACTCCTTTACTCTGAATAGCTGTTAAAATTTTTTCTTTCCTACATCATTTTCAAAAATAGCTTGTTACACATGATAGAGACAGAAAAATAAAAGCCGGAACAACACCAGAAGAGGAGGGGCAGTGCACACTATAGTATGAATGTGCCTCTCCACTTTCATGTATTACAATTTTTTTCCAGATTTTTGGTGTCCTGAACAAGAACTGGAGAAGACACACAGCAATGGTATTAGAGATGTACGTTTACTGATGGTGAAAAGAAATATGCTCCGCAAAGTGAGAGCAGCTCCATGAACAGACTCTTATGGCTTTCAACATAACACAGTGGCATCTTTTACAGGGAGATTTTCTGGGATGACTTTTCTTTCATGCAAATAAGGCATTTAGACAGTTGTCCTATCAAAAACTCACTTGGTTGGGAACCAGATTTAAACTCCCCATCAAAAGACTTGCTGCTGGTTGTAAATGAAGAATTGAAAATAGCACTTTTCAGGGCCTTTGAGATAGCTCAGAGATCTAAGTGCCTGCCTAGGCAAGCACAATGACCCAGGTTCGATCCCTGGTACTGCATGCTGTGCCAGCCCTGCCCCAGGTAAGCCAAGCTAGCCAGCAAGACCTGGTGTGGTGGCACATGCCTGTAATCCCATGCTGGGGAGGCTGAAACAGGAGGATCACTGAGTCCGAGCTGCATAGTGAGACCTTGTACCAAATCTGTAAAGTAAAATAAATAAATAAAGGAAAATAGCCCTTTTCTAGTTGATTAAATATACATTGTGTGGGAGCCAAAGACATCCTGGACCATGTGCTCTGCACAGGTTCCCTGGGTCTCCATAACTTTGACACATTCTACCAAGTTGTTTGCCCCAACTTGCCCCAACCCTAATTTCCTACCTTTCCTAGGGCAATAATTTTGAGAGGAGATATGTTTAAGATATGCTTAGATTCAGAAGGCCCTGATTTGCTGAATGGATTAATGCTATCAGAAATGAGTTAGTTATCACTAGAGTGCCTTCTGGTAAAAGGGTCAAAGGAGGAGGTCGTCTCCTCCACCTTCTGTAGCACACATGCACATATGAGTACATGCTTCCTTGCCCAGCTGCCTTCTTCCATGTATTGACATAGCTATAAAACCCTTGCCAAATGTGAGGTTTAGACCTTAAGCATACCAGGTCAAGAAGTATAAGGGTAAGTCTTTATTCTTTATGAATTACTCAGCCTCAGATATTGAATTATACCACAGAGTGGACTTAGTGTGAGATGCCAAACTTGAATCTGCTATCAAAGAATGTTCTCTTGATTTTTTGAACCCCCGCACTTCTTTTTCTCTATCAACACTTTCATTCATGCCTTGTCTCCTGCTAAAGTATAACTTGAAAATAAAGATTTTATGAGCAAAACAAAATGCTGTTTATGTATATCTATGTGCAGCTTCATGCATACATACATGTGCATGCTGCATGTCTTCTTGCTCCTTAATCACGAAGCAAGTCATGCCAATTTCTCACTGAACAGGGTTCAAGAAGGTTCCCGCAGAGCAGATGGATAACTTCTACTCACTCTACCCATAGAATAAATGCACTGATTGCTGTCAGAGAAGAAAAAAAAATTAGGTTTCCTCAGTAGGAGACACCCAAAAGATTTACATTTAGAGAGTAAACCTCGTTGTGGCTTGGAGTTAGGAATATTTATGTGGCTTTGGGGCTAGAAATCTGTGGAATTTGTGAATATAAAAAGGGAGGGTCAATATACAGGGAAATGATGCATTTTACTGGTGAACTGGGATACCCTACTTACAGCTGAAAAGCACAGACGCAAAGCCCAATTTATAGGCAAATGGAGTCCTCAGAACCCTTCTTAAAAATTTGTGGAATGGTTTCCTGAAAAGGAAAAAAGATTAAAATAACTTTTGAGTCCTGCAGCTACAGTCTTTCTTACAGATACATTGTTAAATTATTATTTTCTTTATCTCCTTTCTACTTGTCTTCATGTCTTCTACCCTACTACATAGTTTTCTGACCCTTTACTATCATTCATAAAGCTTGTGAAAACACAGTGCTTTGTATATATCCACAGAAGGATTCCTCACTTAAGGGTATCAACCATCATTTCCCCCATTCTTTTCCTACTCCAGTTTCCTCTGGCCCTGGTTAGAGACTGCAGAAGTTTGGAGCTTAATAGAAGCCAACATCACTTCTCAGAAACAAGAAAAGTGATAGAACTATTCCCACGCATGCTCGGAACTTCCTCTCTGTGTCTTCCCTAACCTGATGAGCAACATTAAATATGTCTAACTAAAACAAACGTAGAATGTAGAATGTTCATAGCCTTTAGGGACTGAGTAATCATTTTACAGAAGATATATGAGACCCGCACACTGTTAGATTCCCACTCTTCTCAAATAGTTATTCTATACCCAAAATTGACTCTAAAGTAACCCCTGAAAGTGAAGTAGTTTGGAAAAGAAATAAAAGTCCTTCATAACGCATCTTTTTACTGAGCAATATCCAATATGCCCACTATAAATTCATAGCAGTCTATCACTTTATAACCACTCCCCCTTCTCATCTAAGCAATAAAATCTAAACAGTCTAATAAATCCCATCAGTCATAAGCTCAGGTTCTCCTGAAAGCAAAACTATTATGGAGACTATTTTCTATTTCTTACTAATGCATTTGCTACAGAAGGATGAACAGTATTAATCTTCTCAAATGCAGTTGCATTGGACTTGACAGCTCTCTCTCACGTTCATGTGCATATTCATTTTAAATTATTTATAATTGTAGATTGTAATTTTCTTTTTCTTTGCATACACAAAGTTTTTAAGAATGTTTTAATTAGCTAATGTCCTTTATCATTTCTAAAACAATGCACAGATTTCAGTCGTCAGTCATTACTGATTGTTCAAGGCAAGGATCCAATGCATGATTGTGAGATTGGCCCATGCCTAACTGGGAGTGTCACTGAGCTTTAAAACTTCCTCAATTAGGGCCAGTGAGATAGTTCAGTGGACTAAGCACCTGGTTAGGCAGGCTCAGGGACTGGGGTTTGATCCTCAGCGCTAGAGGCTGCACTGGCTCTGTCTGTGGGCATGCTGAGCCAGCCACCAAGACCCAGAGTGGTAGTACATGCCTGAAATCTCAGTGCTGTGGAGGCTGAAAACAAGGCGATCATTATGAGTCTAAGCTGCTTAGTGAGGCCCTATACCAAATACATAGGAAAAAGGAAATTTCCACCATTTTTAAGATCTCTTTGGATTTTTGTTCATTTCCTACTCATTGCCTCTCTGCTCATTCTTTATTTCTTAGCCATTAGCTTATACTCTTGACTACAGTTTCCCCAGATTCATAACACAAGCTTACCCACTGACTACTGATATACTTCTAGACATGTCATTTCTATCCATGTCTACCAACATATATAGTAAATATATTTCCTAAATTTCTAGTCCCTAATTATAAAGATGCTTAGTCTTCATCTAACATTTAACAGGTCTTTTGTCAGTGTCAGCCATGTGGATGAGTCATGGCCATTGCTTGATCAATTGGCTCTCTGTGAAGGCCTGAGAGATTGTTCTTTCTCCATGTGGCTCTCCTCAGGTGCACTCTACTTCATCGATTGCTTAACAGGACTTTGGTTACACGTGAAATCATGCCTTCAGTTAATATCCATTGCCCTTTTAAATTGGACAAAATTGCTGACCCTTTCATCTGTAAATTCAACCTCTGTAGTAGAGGTACATAAGTTATAGGTCATTCGTGAGTTATATATATAAATTGCCAAGATCAGTGTAGTAAATACTGTAGGAATTTAACAGATGGTGTTGTTTTCCTCTTGTTTGATGCTATTACAAATTACTAGAAAAATGCTTTATTACCTTCTACTTCCATGTAGTCTTGAATACAGAGTTCATGACTTTTAACTATGTCCACCTTCATTTGGCCTCAGATTCATGGTTCCAAGTAGAGTCTTGAAATCTTTCAGCACACTGTGGAGGCTTGGTCACTGTCACTCTCTAATCTGAGCTGTATCTTCATATGTGGTTTTCATATGATTCGGTGTTGTGTCCTATTCCAGTAACACAATTGTAGCAATAAATTTTTTTTTCATTTTACTAAGATTGTGAAATCCTTAAACATCTTTCCTTGGTAAAGTGTGCAATTAAAGATGGCTGTAGTACGTAAATACATACTTATTTTAGTTGTTGTCATTGTCTGACTTAAATTCAGATATAAAATTATGTTTGAAAACTCTAATAATCAATGAAATTTTAAAAATAATTTGTATTGTATATATTTGGCATATACGTAGAACATGATGTTATATGGCACAACAAAAAGTTGTTGTTAAGCAAATTAACAAATCCATCATGTAACATAGTTATCCATTTTTTTTTTGTTTTTGTGTCAAAAGTAGCTAACATCTACACATTTAATAGGAATCTGATATCCAAGCACCATATGATCACCTCTGATGCTTATGCTTTACATTAGCTCTCCAAACTTATTCATTCTGTATAACTATTTCATATTCCAGCATCACAGATCTCCCTGTTTCCTCCCACACCTTTCTACATGAAAATGATACAACAGAGTATCTGTGTGCTTGTCTACCTTATGTCACTTAGCATAAAGTGCTCCAGGCTCATTACATGGCAACATATGGCAACATCGTACTTTCCTTCATAACTAAATATTTTGCCTTGGCATGCAGGGGCCACAGTTTCTTTATGCATTTATCATTGATGGGTACCTGCATTGTTTCCATGTCTTGCTAAGGTGAATAATGATACAGTGACCTTGAGGGTGCAGATATTTCTGAGGTGACTTGGCATTCCTTGTTTATATACCCCAAAGAGATAGTCCTGGGTCGTGTTGTATTTCTATGATTTATTATTTATTTTAACTATGTTCAGAACTCCACTAGCATTTTATAGTGACATTTTATATGGAAAAAGTATAGTTTGATGACAACTTAGCTAGGTACGCTTAGGCACACACCTAATAGGTACCTCAGGTTAAGTATGTTGACCTGGCATCATCATTTTCCCCAAAAAACTTTTTCACTTGCACACCTACCCATTCAGAAGATTACACCTTATCCTTCCCATCGCTTAGTCCAAGGTCTTATATTCCTCCTGCTTACTTGCTTTCTCTCATGTCCCTAAGACAGTCTATGGCTTTACATTTCGAATATATTTAGAACCTACTTAGTTGTTTGCACCATTCTTGTTGGTGTCCTTATCTGAGGCACCAGCAAGAATCTCTCCTCAGGGATCCTAAAATATCCTGTTCAACGGGGCTGGAGAGATGGCTCAGTGGTCTAAAGCACCTACTTGGAACTAGCTTGGCAAAGCATCAGGGACTGCGGTTC
>NW_004524606.1:16913699-16922412 GCF_000260255.1 Octodon degus
CCACCCCACCCCACCCCACCCCATCCCATCCCATCTGATCCATTATTGACTTATCTAGTCTCACTGATGTATAGCCACGCTCCTCCTGTAAATATGCTGGTGTTGTGCCACCTCCATCTTATCATCTGCCATAATTTCCTCTTCCCTTGGATCAGTTATTGTCTAACTCCATACCCTTCTCAAATCTTTCCTCAGATCTAATCTCTTTTATGGGCCTTGTTCTACTATATTTCCTATTGCACTTCACCCATGTTTTGATACATTCATGGATCCTCCCAATCTTATGTCACTTTTCATTTGGAATTGTATAAGCTTATAACCTGTTACAGACTTTACTCACTTATTACATTTGTTTATAATTCTGTCATTGGCAAGCATATTTTTTTGTTTAATGAAAATAATGCCCTGTCACAAGACAAACACTCAGTGGATATTTATTGAATTAATGAGTAGATTAAGGAACAAGTGAATTTTACACTTTTGGAAATAAATTAATTTAGGAAATTTTAATACATTTGCATTTTGTTGAATGGGGACTTTGTTGCTACTTCTATTTTTATAAAAGGTTGAAATACAGAAGGGAAAAGAAAATCTCAGTGGTTATCTGGCTTTGTGCAGATAAAGCCAAATGATTGAATGCTTGAATGAATTTACTGGCTGTTTGGACATATTTTATATAATAGTTTTAGAAAAAACTAATCTATTTCACTTCTACTCCCTCGCCCCTTACTAGAACTAGAATTGTCCAAAAAAAAAAAAAAAAAAAAAAGCAGAAATACACACTTGGTTTTTAAAGAATTTAGTTAATTGAATTCAATGAACCAAAAACACTCACAGTGAAAAGCATCAACATTTATATGTAAAACAAAATCTGTTTTTGTCTAGCTTAAAGGGGATGTAGCTTGGGGCAAAAGGATTACAAATGAGAATGGAAATAATCTGACATTGATTTTCTTTTCGTGCTAGCTTTCTAAACTCTCAAATGACAGTGTTAGGAAATTCGTTACATGATCTTAAGAGTCTGAGACGTTCAGGTGTATAAACTGAGTAAGAAAAGCAAACACGAGCACATTCTATGTGAAAGCTGCTGTGGAAAACAGATCAAAACTTTTCTAACAGCATAATGATTTTTTGGATACAGCACTGTCTCTTCTCACAGATTTTATAAGGACATTTGTAGGTTAACATGGAAAATATTACTTTGTCCCAAAAGGAGACATAGAGACTGTGTACAAATATGTCTTGCTGTGATGACATAATCAGAAAATGGTGGGGTAATGTGATGTAAAAGACAGGGGGAATTGGAGGAAGGAGCCAGAATTTTACTGCTGCAGTTGTATAGGAAAGGGAAGCATGAAAAATGGTCTGTATATTTTGGGAATACTTACAAATCTAAACAATCACTACAGTATACATAGACATAGAACATTTGTTTACTCTGCAGGCATAGCATCTTTATGTGTGGGCATACATATGTATGTACGAACACATACATATGCACACATGTACCCATGATACTCATTTATATATGCATGTAAATCTTTTCCATATGTATACATGTACCTACTATGTGCACATATACACACCCATGCATATATGCATCACATATAAGCAGACACATTTTACATATGTATGTGTATATACATATGTAAGTATATATGTGTCTGTTTATGTGTGTACATATGTGTATATAAATATGCATAGAAATATATGTGACTATGCATGTTTATATGTATGTGTGTAAGTATGTATATGCATATGTGTGTTTATACATATATTAGGAGATTATATCTGTGTATAGACATAGATATAGATATAGATATAGATATAGATATAGATATAGATATAGATATAGATATAGATATAGATATAGATATAGATATAGATATAGATATAGATATATAGATATTAGAAAGGTCCTTGTTCCAAAATAGTAATACCACTATTCAGTCCTTCAGCTCAAAGTCCCACGTTATGGACAATTCATTTTCTGCTGAGGGACCTTGGAAGCAGAGAAGTCCTTCTAAAAATGCAACTAGTTCTAGAATTATGTGTCTTCATTAGTGCCTCTTTCTGAATGTGTCGCATTTGCAAGTCACTTTTCTCTATGATGGGAGGCAACATTACTGGCCTGAACAAGGAATAAGATAAAAAGAGAATAAGGATGATTAACAGGAAGAGACAAGAAATGTAGGGTAGTCATAAAGATATTTGTTGATATCTCATTCTGCATTGGCATGCAGCTAAGCAAAAGTCTATCAGATTATTCAGTTAAAATTAAGTATATTCACTAATACCTACAAAATTAATGTGATATACAACTTCAAGTATATGTGTATTAAAATATACCAAATGTGTCAAATTTAAGTGATGGATGAAATTAAGTGTTTCATATGCTTGGCTGTTGCCAAATTGTTTCATTAATTATGATAGGTAGTTCCACTGTGGCTTATATAAAAAACCCTATTGAATTTATCTATAAATAGATTTGAAGTCATTTGTGTACATTCTGTTGATTCTTCCCAGGCAGTACACATTATTCATATTTTTCATAGAGACATGAACAGGAAATACAAATCATCTAGAATCATCCTTTGCTTTTGAATATTTAGATTATTTCATTTCTCCTAACTGTGGAAATAGCTCATTAAAACAATCTTTGTATAAGTCAAACAGGTGCAAATAAATTCTCCGAAGGAGAATGACAAAGTCGTCAACTTTAGCGGTCTCTTCCACCCTGACATTTTCCGTCTTACTTTCACAGTCACTCACATTTTCTTTTCAGTTGATATGTTTTTATCTGATCTCGAAGCTAAATCTAGCCTATGTTCTTAGTTATATATGATTATCCCACTTTGCTGATTGTGACAGCGCTTTACAGCAAAATGCAGTTTGGAATCGTTAAAATTGTGTTCCTTGTTGGTTTGCCAGAGCTTATATGATGCCAGCAAGGAACACTGCTTAGATGCTTGCATTCTATCAGAGCCTCTATCAACAGATGGGACTGTTAAAGCCCATCAGGTTGCAAGCCATATTCACATTATGTTGGATAATATATTTAATTATATCTCTACTTCTTTCACATCCTTAACTTTATAGATCTCAAAATATTTCATGAAAACTTTGGGAAAGAAGACATGCTTGTTCCTCAAATAGACCACATAAATTATATACATTTATTTATACTGTGCTGCTTTTCACGGCCACTGCCTCCCAGCCTTACCATATTTTGTATAGGTGTATATACTTGGAAACAGGTATGTGTGTTTATATTATGTTAGATTTAATCTGTGTAGCTTTTCTGTCTTATGAATCCTCTTTCCAAGTTCTCTTTTCCTGCTTAGCAATCACATGCATATTTATTTCTACAGGTGGAAAGGAGAAACTTGTATTTTTTTTTCTTTCCATCTTCTTTCTTGCTATTCCTTCTTCTTCCATCTCCATTTCTTGAAGCACTGCCTGTATCCTAAGACCCAAAAGGCATGTTACATTTTGATTACTTCCTCTAGGCAGATTTAAACCTGGATCTTTCTTGTGTCTGATTACTCCATTGTCTCTCCATGATCTGCCTGGTGATTGTAACCTCCCCTGAGAAATTATACCACTTTAGTCCCTCTTGTGACCACATTTACTGTAGCCTAGAGCAGAACAGAGGTGAGCATCTGTTTTCATGTTCTTCTCCTTATACTCCTCTTTGCCAGGGAAAGAAGAAAGTTAAGAAACTACTTAAGGATAAATCTTCAGGGTTTTTCTTTGTTTTTGTTTTTGTTTTGGCCAGCTCATCCTGCCCTGAGGGTGGGAGTGGTGTGGCATGTGGTGCCAGGACCAAACCTTTTAGTCCCTTGCACCTGCCTAACTAAGCTTGCCCAAGGAGGCACTTCAGACCACTGAGCTAGCTTGCTGGGCACTAAAGATAATTCTTAATTATCTCTGTGGGGAGGGGGAAGCTGATGTTGCAGATGTTTTCAACAATGTAAGGTGTCAGGATTTTATTTTAGATTTTAAAAAAAGGTTGATTGCACTTGTTATCATAAAGTAGGATATTTTTTCATGGATAAATTTTTACACAATTATTATTGTCACAAACTGTATAAAGTTAGGTTTCTAATATTTTTACAAAGTTGTATTAGTACATCTTCTTAGTATTTAACACCTTTGTATGGGAGTTGGTAAGTGTACAGAATATATCTTAGTTTGTTTTTTCATTCCCTTTGTAACCCTTCCCTCAATCTCTTGACCCTCTTTCCAGTAGAAAAGATTTAGATGGTTGTTCAAGAAGAAGGGGGTGGTGAAGGAAAGCAAGAGACAGGAAAAGGAATATTGTGGAACTGTCCTGCTTCAAGGTTGTATATGGTGAGATTTTTGGACTTATGTGCAAACATGAGAAGTATATAATTCTTTATGCCTATTTTTAAAATATATTCTAATTTTTAAATGTTTTTTATCATATTCTGTAGGGACTTAAAGTGCAACATATCAATACTTGATGAAAAATACCTGTTCCATATTATGCCTAAGATGTTTGATATGCAGACAGATAGTGAGGTTAAGCTTAACAGCCTAAATTGTTCGATAATAACAAAAAGCTTGTCTTCTGGATGGTTACCAACCTAAGTTTGCAGACCAAAATTTGAGAAAAGGAGGGCTGCAAAGAAAGCCAACATTTTGGCCCTAGCCTTCTAAGGTCAATTAAGACTCAGGACATATGAGAACCTGTACTGTAACGTCATGTAACTCAGTTGTGTCCCAAATTTTCTGATCAAGGAGATTATGGGGCCAAAGAGGAAAGTGATCGATGATGTAGAGTGTGCCTAAGGAGAGTCACATGGAGATAAAACACTCTCTCAGGCTTTCACAGAGAGCACATTGGCCAAGCAATGGCCATGACTCATCCACATGGCTGACACTGACAAAGGTTCTACCATCTGAGGTACAGGATCTCAGGATAAATCCTGAGGGGATTTCACTGACCTTATCAGACCCAAAAGCTATCTACTTATTTTATATATCTTTTGTTTATTTATTTAACTTTTTATTCCTTTATTTGATACAAGGTCTCACTATGCAGTTCAGGCACATAATGATTCTCATGCCACAGTTTCCCCAGCACTGGGATTACACTTGTGTGGCACTGTGCCCATGATTCTGGGCAGGCACAGCACTCAGTACCAGGGAATGGAACTCAGGTCCTTGGGCTTGCCAGGAAGGTGTTTACACTTCCAAGATATCTCCATAGCCCTATTTATTTATTTTTATTTTTTAAAATTTTTTTTGTCATTTTGAGACAGGATCTCACTATGCAGTTTAGGCTGACATTTGAGCTCATTTTGTAGCCCAGGCTGGTCTCAAATTCACAAAAGTCCTACCTCAGTATCATCAGTGCTGGGATTACAGGTGTGTGCTTGCACACCTGAATATCTTTTATTTTGTTCTTTATTTGTATTTTGAGTTTCTTCTATGAGAAAAACCATATAATTTTTAGAATTCTGTATTAGATTTATTTCACTTAACATTGGGGTATCAAGGTGTACCCATTTGTCTACAAATGACTCAAACTATCTTTATGTCAGAGGTGTATCATTTTGCTTTCTAGGGTCCTGAGATGTCCTCCAACAACTGATTTCTAGCGAGGCATTGTTGCCCAGGCCCATAATCCCAGCATTTGGCAGGCTGTGTCAGGAGGATTGGTTTGACACTAGCCTGAACTGTATAGTGAAACTCTGTCTCAAAAAGGAGAGAGAGAGAGAGAGAGAGAGAGAGAGAGAGAGAGAGAGAGAGAGAGAGAGAGAAAACATTTTGTTTTTAAAAAGAATTAGAAAAACAGTGTGAAAAATAGTGAGGTTTTACATTTATTAGAGTTAGGCAGAGAAATGTGGTCTGCAGGAGTTTGGAGCAAGAAAATGGAAGCAAAAAGCATACTGTACAATGTGAGAGTGGGCTACTGTGGAGAGAGAATACTGAAGCCCAGAGCTCAGTTCAACTGTCTTTTCTCTACCTCGCACTCCTCAGGCTGACATGCGATCATGCAATCTTGACTATCTCATGGAAATCCTGCTTAAATTTTCACAAGAATTGGAGATAACACTGTGATTGGGTCTATGCAGAGGTCTTTGAGAACTGTTCTGTGCTTTTGTCCTGAAACTTTGCAGCTAACAGATTATCCCCACTTACCAGTCAGTTTGCCACCCCCTGATTCCCTGTCTCACTTCCCCCTGAGAATCATAAGCCTACTTAACTCTTTTCGCGGTGCTTTAGGAATGGCAGTCTCCTTCTTTGGATAGCCACTCTATTTCCTGGTATAATACAGTGTAGGTCTTAGCTACTGGAGATTATGTCCTCTACAACTAACTAAGGGGGTTGTAGCTCACTGGCAATGTTGAACAAAAAACCTGTCAGAAGACAGTGAGCACAGAAGCTATCAAAAGCTTGGTGAATTTGCCAAGAGAGTTACTCAAGTTCCAGTTGACCATTATCTCAGTCTTCCTTTGATTGCTCTGGAAAATTGTTCCAGGTGTGAGAAGTGACAACCTTCCCATGAAATGATAATTTCTGCTTTGGGTAATCTCAACCATTAAGACTCTGGATCCCGGTGATCACAGGTTTAGGACAAAGGCTGGAGACTTTTAAGTGTTTCTCCAGGAAGAGGTCTAGAAGTGGACATTCTAAAAGTTACTATTCAATTGAATCCTGCGAAGTACTTACTTTTATCTTGTTCTCCATCTTGGAGGGGCATTACATTGCTGAGGGAAATTTTGGGGTCATAAACTTGATTTTGCCAACTCCCTGAATTACTAATTTAGACACTCCTTAAGTGACTAATATGCCTTTATGCAGAGCTAAGATGATTTGACTCAGTTTTATAGAATAAAGCTCAAGCTTTTTGTTCTATTTATAGTTATCCATTAGTATTTGTAAGCTCTGGGTGAAGAGTCTTGAGTTTTAGCAAAAACTGAATGTTTCAGAAGAAAACACAAATCTTGCTTTTTCTGAGTAATAGGTTAAGAACCCAGAATTTGATTTGTCCTTTATTCCTGTGGTGGTCACTGTGTCATGACTTTGTCATATTTGTCTGTCATCTCCTTTAAGATTAATATCTTATATATCTTGTTTTTTACAGTGCTACTTCTAAAGCTGAAAATTCAAGACAATGTGGAAGTAGATTTTTATAATGAATCCACGGTTTTATTTCCATATACAAGTCAGAGAAATTAGAGCATTTGGGTTCTAGAATCACTGAGAATGGACTGAGTCTCAGTGTGACCAACTCTGAGTACACTGGATAAATATTTTGGAGGGCTATATGTTGGCATTGTAGCTGGAAGCTAATGCAGGGGCTTTACTTGATGTCAAGGAAAGTAATCTGCCATCTTATATTTTGCAAACATCTACTATTGCTTTGTTTGTTCCCCTGCCATAGCCTTCATGAATTAATGCTTGCTCTCCTAGTTTAAAACTGATTTGCCTATACTAAATGGGAAAGAAAATAACTAAAAAATAGGTGGGTGGAGGTTGCTTGATTGTACTGAAAGCATTTGCTTAAATAGATTTGAGAGCCACAGCCAAATGAAAAATAACTGGCACACTTCACCCATTTTCCTTTCTTATTTTTCAGATGTAAAAATTGCTCAGACTTCAGATCTAGTCTGTGTGAAAGCATTAAGTGTTTCAGAAATCAACGTGTCTTATAAATGTGTTGTGCTCTGGGGAGGGGGGCCAACTCGTGACATTATTTCCTTCTGCTCTAGAAACCTGACGATACCTTATTGTACATCAGAAGCAGAAGCAAATCTCATTGTAAAGAGGTTCGTGTGACAAGATCTGTGCAGAGCATTATGCTATTACCTTAGATGTCTACACTTACAATATAGCCTTTCCAAGACAATTTTTGTTGGACTACAGGTGGTTATTTAAGACAATCAATTTACATAGAACAATTTATTCTTTTTTTCATGCTGTTAAAGCAAATTGGTATGTAATTAGATTTATATACTGAATAATCTCATTTGCATATCCAATTAATTCTTCCTGTTTTAATTTGCTAGGGTTGAATTCACATTAGTAGTAAAAATAACACTTAAATTATCAACACTCAGATTTTCCTTTGCTATAATTTGTTCAAGATGTTCCACTTAAAAATTGATCCCAAGCATTCTTTTCAAAATCTATTGAGAATGTGTGAAATACTTTATCTAAAAATATACCTAGACACAGCTAACAAAGTTGAGGTTTACTCTTTATTCATGATAAAGGAGATAAGAAATACTACAATGCACTTCCTTCCACAGTACATACTGTTACTTGAAGAAGGAAGAACAAGGTTCCAGGTTTTCAACCTCTGGTATCTTTTCATATTTCAGAATAGGTTGAAACACAGACACCCATGTGTACAGAGATTACCTCTCTTCCAAGATATTTATATTTTTTCTTCAATTTCATCAGTTCAACTACAGGAGTTTACCAATATGGAAGTGTAAGTATAATAGAAAACATGGCAGCACCGGCCAAATAGCTCAGTGGATTAAAGCACCTGCAAACAGGTACAGGTTCCTTCCCTGGGCCTGCCCCGTCCTTGGGGCTCACTGAGACAGCAATTGAGACTGGGCATGGTGGTGCGCACCTGTAATCCCAGCTCTTGGGAGGCTGTAAACAGGTGGATCACTATGAGTCCGATCTAGCAGTGAGACTTTGAACACCTTGTAGGCCCTTCCTTAAA
>NW_004524606.1:16922512-16927151 GCF_000260255.1 Octodon degus
AGAGAGAGAGAGAGAGAGAGAGAGAGAGAGAGAGAGAGAGAGAGAGAGTTGAGTGACCATTATAGAGTGTTGTGGCAAATTGCCAATTAGTGGTCAACTTGTTACATCCAGCTGAAATGAGCTAGTGTAGTGCTAGGTTAGGGAAGTCCACCTGAGGATTGTTGCCAGCAGCATTAGAAGCAGAACTGAAGGACCTGTTGAGAAGCTGCTAGGGAAGCTCTTTGGAGAAGCTGTTGGGAAGTTGTTAGGGAGCTACTGGTTCTCTTGGGCTATTTTCCTGGATGGCTTGTCACACTAGCTTTCCTGGTAGACTTGGCTATTCTTGGCAGAGGAGCTCAGAACTTTGTTGTCACTGAGGATGACTACAGTTCACTTTGGGGAAGGTCTGGTCCTCACCTGGAGCACCACTTCCTGTCTCTGGAGGGGAAGATGGTACACAGCTCAGGTTCCTGGGGAAGCTTGTCATGTTGGCTTTCCTGATGGGAACTCAGGACCTCAATGTTGCTGAGGATGGATATGGTACATTTCAAGGGAGCTCTGGTTCTTATATTCAGTATTTCTTCCTTTCTCCACTTCAGCTTCCTCAGCTTGCGAGCACAGATCCTTCATTCCACTGGCATAGACTTTCAGGCTTTCACCACTGACCTTTGGGCCTTCCAAGAGCAAATCTCTGACATAGGCCTGCATGAGATATTACCATGGGATGCAGAATAGCCTCAGCTGTATTCTTGGTCTCCAGTGTGCAGATTGCATGCACTCTCTTTTTGTATATGATTCTTCAGGTGACTGAGTAATCTTACAAAATATGTGCTCTGTATTATATTGTTCCCTTTGCAAAACCCCACACTTCACAACTGTGAAAGAGTGCTGTCCTTTCACTCACCTTCCTTAAGTCTTATGTCTTAGAGTCCCTTCTCTCAGCACGAGAGTACAAGCAAAGCACAAAGAAATCTTCTATTAGGATCATCTCTGATTTTTTTTGTGTTCCCTGTGATCCCTTTGTATCTTCAATCCATGAGTCTCCCTAATATCTCAATGCTCTCCTCCTCCCTAAATAGTTCATCATAGACATTCCTCTGGGTGTAGCCATTCATTTCTATGAGATTGCCATGGGACCTGTAATACCCTTTTCATTTCTCCCAGAATGACCTCCTCTTCCTGTGTCCTGGGTATTATTCTGAAAGAAAATATGTCTCTTTCTCTGACTGAGTAGCACTATCCAAGCACCAAAAAATGTACAGAGCAGAACACAAAAGAAAAGCTTTACTGTACATTCAGTTGCAAAATACCTGTTTGAGAAGCTGCTGTTGCTACGTCAGGACTCTCACCCTCACTCCAAGGTTTACTTCCATTTGCCCCTGAGGAAACCGCAGATCAATTGTGCCCAACTGTGTGTCTTGGACTGGAGCGGGGCAGAACCACAGAAACTCTCCTTTGTTAACATCAAAGTCTCCCACAGACCAGGTAGCCCTGCCAAGATTAGCTGTTGCTTAACTGTTCCAGCCTGAAAGCACTACCCCTAAAGCTCCTTTTTAACCCCCTGTTCCCTTCCGTTCGGGGCTGTCTTAGCCTGCTAGATGACCAGCCCACTTGCTCTGACCTCCAATAAATCATCTTCTCATGTCAAAATGCCTGGTCTGGTCAATTGTATGGGTTCGTACCTAACTATTATAGTAATTACTGAGAGTGTGGCTTATTAAGACATAGGGCCTGCCCTCGTGAATATGCCAAGACAAGTACACTTCCTCTTAAAAAATAAATTATATATATATATATATATATATATATGCTATTTAGATTCCCTATACATGAGGGGTTAATATTTTCTGCTTTTGTGGACTAGGCCATGGTTCACTAATTTTAGTTCTTTGTGAGTCTATGTCCTCTTTTATAAAAGCAAGAGATATAATATGTGCCGTCTACAGTTACTATGATTTCACATGGCACAGCGTATGAAAGTGCAGTTGACTCTGTATCCTTGAGGTCCACTCTGCAGACTGAGACACCCATAAATCAGAAATATAGACGGAAAACACTACGCCTGTGCAAGACATGTACAACATTTTGTGATTCTTCCCTAAACAATGCACTGTAATGGCAAATTTACATAGCATTTACATTTTATTAGGTATTGTAAATTTTTGAAATTATTCAACAAGATGTTGTGCATAGACTTATGCAATTACTACAATCGGTTGTGGCAGGGACGGGAGCCTCCGCAGATCATGGTACCCCTGATGGGGGAGTCCTTGAGCCAATGCTCTGCAGATGCTGAAGGTGACCATGACTAGTATGAAGCTTGCAATAAAAGACACTTGACCCAGTTACATCATCCATGTTCTAGAGGCATGTGAACACTATCAAGGTGAATATTCAATTTATTGGGTTCAATAATATTTATTAAGGAAGTAAATATTAATTAAAGAATATTTATTTTTAATCACCAGACACTGGATTCACACATAAGGTAAATTGTTCTCACAAGGCATTTAATCTGTCTGTGCCTTAGTTTCTTCAATTATAAACTAGTCATAATAAACACTTAACAGAATTTGGTCAGAATTAGAATAGTGTGTACAGTATTCTAAGGCTTTAAGCAATTCGAATATTCGCTGGTGCATAATAAACTCTTAATCAATCTTAGGGGCTGCATAATCTTCCCTAGGGCTTCACCTCCTAGCATCACTCCTGAGATCCAATCACATTCCAAAAGCCCCACCTATGAGCTGACGTGACTGTGGGAGAAATAAATCTTACTTTCTTGCTACTGGAATGCAATACTTGACACCCACAAGTTAAAGGAGAAGAGGTTTCTTTAGCTCATTGTCCTGTAGAGGCTTCAGCCACAAAGGCAGGGCAGTGTGGCAGGGTGAAAAAGCTCATAGCAAACCAGGCAGGAAAGGGCAAGCATCCAAGCAGGGAGGTCTACGTGTGTACCCCCTTCCATGCTCTGCCCACAGAAACCTATCTCTTCCCTAGGGCTTCACCTCCTAGCACCGTTCTCTAGATCCAGTCTCCTTCCAAAAGCCCCACCTATGAGTTCATGTGACTGTGGGGGACATAAGCCAAAACAGTGGCTATCAACATTATCATCTACAAAGAACAAAAGTCCATTTAGTTTCTTTGTCATTTTGTGCTGCAATGTCTTTTACTTTGCTAGGGCTACCCTAACAAACTACCACCAAGGACACGGCTTAAATAACAGAATTTTATTTTCTCACAGTTCTAGTCTCAAAGCGCAAGATGAAGGTGTCAATCCTGTGGGATTTTCCAGCATTCTGATACAACCTTCTTTGTGTCATCCAAATTTATTCTTCCTAGAAAGACACCAAGCATACTCAGGGTCTCATTTTATCTTAATCACCCTTTTAGAGATGCTATTTGCAAATACAGTCATGTTCTAAGCCTCAAGGGTTTAGGGTGTTGGCATATGATTTGGGCGAAAATTATTCAGCCCATAACACCAGTATCAAGCTTTCCTTCTCTGTGGATGTATTCTGAAACTGTACTTTCAAAGTGTCAAGAGAGTATACATGACTTATGTTTATTTCAACAATCCTGCCCACATTCTATGACTACAATCCTTCTTTCTAAGCCATACTTCGATTTTTTCCCCCCAGATTTTTATCTTGTACATCAGACTCTTGTGGTACAATGACCAAGCATTTATGGTCCAGAGTTGCACGCTTGCTGTGCATCATAAAAATGCACATATACATCTGATGTAAGTCTAGGCAAGTTACTTCTCCCCTGACACTTCCTTTTATGTACCTGTAAATAGGACATACATCTTTACAAACACATGTGACATAAGACAGGATAAGGAAAAGAAATTTGATTCTAAATTGTTAGAAAATGATGCCAGATGACTCTGCTTACTGGAAAGGCAATTGTAATTACATTGCCTATTTTATGATTATTGTTATTTTATAGTTATTAATATTAAATGACTGTAGAGGTCACTTCAGAAAAGACATTAAATTTGTAGGTGAGGCAATAAATTTACAATTTGATGCTGGTGCCTTTTGAGAGTTAAAGAATCTGTGATTTGCAACTGACACAGAGACAATTACTACATCCTGTTGCGTACCTTCCTCAGTGATCAATGAATGTGAAGAAAATACTCTGTGCATTTTTACTTTTTCTTTTTCTTCTGTCAAAATGCCAGTTTACTTCCAGAACTATCACTTAAGCATTATGTTAATGTCACTTGCTTTATTTGAAATGTTTGTATCCTGTGTTAACTTTTCAGGCCTACAGATATTTGAAACCTTTACAAGCTTCTTTATCATTTCAATTTAGGAAATGAAAAATCTATATACATAATCTTGTAGAAGCCTGAAATTTTCTTAAAGATCATGTATTTTATTTATAAACTGGTTTTGAAAGGTAATAGACTCTGGAAAACAAGGATCACAAGTTAGAGCCTATTCCAGTCTTTCTTTAGTATATGTTTCAAATCGTGGAGGATGTAGTAAAATAAAAATTTGAGCTGGGTATGGTGGTACCATGTTATAATCCCAGAGGCTGAGGCAGAAGAATCAGTGTGAGTTGGAGGCCAGCCTGAATTAGAGAGCAAGACACTGTCTGAGAGAGAGAGAGAGAGAGAGAGAGAGAGAGAGAGAGAGAGAGAGAGAGA
>NW_004524606.1:16931137-16940164 GCF_000260255.1 Octodon degus
TAAGACATAGGGCCTGCCCTCGTGAATATGCCAAGACAAGTACACTTCCTCTTAAAAAATAAATTATATATATATATATATATATATATATATATGGAGAGATAATGAGTAGAGATTGGTGTGTAGCTGTGACAGGCTGTGGCATCCAAGTTGCATCTAACGCAGATCGGATTGTTAGGCAGAGGGATGTGAGTAGGGGCTAATTCAAAGAAGGCACAAAGGAAATAACAAAAATCTGACTAAGGGCCCAAGCAGGAGAGGAAGCCAATAAGTGGCACAAACCAAGGAAACAGAAGCATAGTCAAGGTCTCGGGATGCCAAATGACTTTTTGTAGTGCTGTCTGGACACCTCATGTACCAAATACAGTCCTCCCATGTGCTTGAAAAACTATACTCTTACCATCAGACTTCAGCTGTTATTTGAAAGTTTCATGGGTCTTCTCTCTTAGGATTTCTTTTATGGCTCATGGTTTGTCCCCCTGAATATTTTAAGTGCTGGTAAACTCTTGTCCTTTGAATTTGAATTTCATTTTTGGCAAGTGCCAAGCTTTCTACTTTTAGAAGTTTGTTCAGAGCCAAGTAACAAAACACGTCAGTACTTAGCTGGGCAGCACTGTTTCTTGGTTGAAAATGAATTGTGACTATAAATTAATGAAGCTAATTTTCTTATGTGGCTCATAAATCATCTCTGTGTAGTCTTTGAAAGAGGAGTTTTAAAAATTCCATGAGGTAATACATGTAAAAGATTTTTAAAACTGTAAATCACTCTCTACAAAAGTAAAAACATTTTAATTTTTATTAATGATTGACATATTTCAAAACAATTGCTTTAATACAATAAATATAATTTGAATTACATTTTAACCAATAATTTTTCATTTGGTGATATTCATACAGTGAGCTTAGTCCCTATTTACATCTTAGTTTCCTAGGAAAATATCCTAAGAAAATGTGAAAACAAACTCACCAAGCAGAAATATATAACCTAAGTTTACAAGGATAAAAATTGATATGTCAAAGACTATGATTCATATTTTCTCATTTCAAATACACTAAATCCTTCTTGCACTCATGTTGGCTTAGTGATTTTAGCATGAAATATTATCCTATTTTCTCTTCAAAACTTTTGTTTTCAATCTCCATGATTCAATCTCCTTTCTCCTATGTTAATTCTAAGATTTACATAACAACAAAAGATCAATCTTCTTGTTTTTAGTTTATTTCCTTTGATTGTCCAGTTAAAAAATGATATGCTTTATGGACACAAAGTGACTGCATGCCTAGTTGTCATGCAGTTTTCCTCTTCTGTAGAACAAAGTGATCCATCCCACTAAACTAAATCCAAGATGTGGTTTTGATTTATGTCTTTTGTGTTTTTGAGTTGTGTCATACTTTGGGGTTTTACAATGGGTACAATACAATAAAGGACATATTTTAAAAGATTGTTTTATAGTGAATCACCTAAAGAATTATATTCAAAGAGTACAGGAAAGCTGTCCACACACTGAAGACCAAAGAATCCAGCTGAGGGCCTGGATCCCACAGTAATGTTTGCATGGGTCCAACTGAAAACCTAAAGCTCATAACAATGCTTTACACAAGTTCAACTGGAGGCCTAGAGCCCATGACAGTGTCTCATGTAGGCTGACTGCATCGATCTGTACCAGGAAGGCCCAAAGATCAGCTGGGTGGAGGCGAGAAAGTCTATGCCAGCAGAATAAAGGCTCTGTGCTAGAAGAATGAGGGATCTGAATTGAAGCTAGGAAGCAATTCTCAAGGTAAGCACCAAGCTCACCTGGCAAGTACCTCAGGCATCCTCAGCTACAATGAGGTTCCAACTCCTCCAGTGATAAGTAAAGCCGAGTTCCCATCAGGAAAGCCAAAGCAATGAGCTTCTCCTGGAGACTGAGCCATGCCCCATCTTCTCCTCTGGAGCCAGGAGATGATGCTCAAGATGAGGACCTCAGCTTCCCAAAATGGGGAGTGATTTGTATGTTCGGAAGAGAAACTCAAGTATGAGCTCTCCCAAGTGAACAGCAGCCATCTTCAGCGACAATGTGGCCTGAGCTCCTCTGATGAGGACACCCAAGTTCAACAGGAAAGCCAGCATGACAAGGTTCCCTAGGAGAAGAGCCAAAGAGAACCAGAAGCTTCCAGCAGCTCCCCAACAGTACCCCAACAGCCTCTCAGCAGCTCCTCCAGTTCTGCCTCTTCTGCTTGCTTCCAACCATCCTGAAGTGGGCCTCCCCACCCAGCACCACACTAGTTCATCTGAGTTGAGTATAACAATTTGACCACCAATTGCAATCCACAAGTTTTAGGTGGCTCTAGCAGTGGGGAAACAAGAAGTTTGGAAATATTGGCATTTATAAGGAAGTGTTGATTTTTGGCAGCAGTTTTGTTGTTATTGCTAATTTTACTTTTGTGTTCTAACCCTTGATGGATAAAAAAATCCTGATGACCAAATTATGTCTAATAATTTTCCCAATGCCTTACTTTCCTTTTGGAGGCAATGTGTGTTTTCCTTAGGAGATAAGCTTTAACTTCTCCCCCTGATCCAAGGCTGAGCTACAGAAATTGAAGTTGCATCTGGAATATCACTGGAAGCAGAGATCTTTGCTCCCTCACCGTAGTCAGTGTTTTGTCCAGTGGCCAGATATTTGTTGATTGTTGAGCATATTCTCTAAGAAAATTCTCTCAAAATTGGAAGCCTTTTAAGCTATATAGATTGTAAGGCACTAGACAGTGACTTTTATTAATCATTTACTATTTTCACAATCATATTTTTCATAAATATGGATTCTAAAATATTCTAAAAATTTTGCTTCATATGTGTAATACTATATATTCCATTTCTTATTTTTAACCTGTATTTCCTTTTTAAAAAATATTTAATGAAGCCAACCTAATGCTATTAATCCAGAGAATGAAGTAACATAGTATTATTATTTCTTAATGTTTAATAGGCTACAGCATTCAGCCCTGCCTTCCAAATGATATTTGAAGAATATGACTTTATTTTGGAAAGAAAAAATATTTGGGAAAACAGTGGGATAAATGTATGTTGCTTTCACTAGAACTCATTTTTCAGTCCTTTCCAGTCCTACCAAGCATAGGCAAGACATTTCAGGTTCACTTTATAAGAACAAATAGGAATCTGCAGCCCTTCTTGAAGGTCTGCTTCCTAACAGTGCATCTTCTCTCCTCATTATCTAGTTTGGGCTTCATATTATATCCCAGCTGAGAAGGAGCTCGATCCATTACCATTTTATATGCAGGCAAACATTATGTAATATATAACTTTGTGAATCAAGATAGTATTTTATTCTGAAATCAGATGACTTTTAAGAGATTCATTCCCTAAATAATTGCTTTGAAAAAAAATTTTAGTTTCTCTATGGGAAAAAGTCACACATAGTCATGATGTCACTGAAAAATCATACTTTATCACTGATACAAATCCTAATATCCAAAAATATATATAAAATCTTTTTTGCTTCATTCCTTCTCTCCTCGGTATGATGTAGAATCTTACTCAGAGGTTTGCACTGCCTTTTGAATCATGAACTCTGTAAAGATTTCAGGCATCTTATATTTGGGACATTCACAGCTATAACTGCAAAGACAAATCCTGTGTGCCAGGCTTTCTATTTTTAACATTTTTAATGATAAGCTGTCTCCTTGGCTGTGTGTGCACTTCACTTTTGTCAGAATGAGATTGATAGTAAAAGTTTCGCTGCTGGTCTCATAAAAGTTGAATTAAGGGTCTTGATTTCAGTTTAATGCACTGCAGCACTCTCTCCGATTTATCTAGTAGCTCTTTCTGTTATTGTTTCCTAACATACCTGTATTCTAACATGTAAGACAGTGGCCTTGGATTAACCATGCAGAAGTAGAGACAGTTTGCAGAGTAAGGTATTGATTTGGCTAGAAGTGTAACACCATACTGAGACGCCAGACATTTATAAAATGGAAAAAAGAGTCTACAGAACCTAAAGTATTGGAGTCTACCAGAACTGTCTGAAGTGATGAAACATGAATATTTCAATGCCTGCCAACCTAAAAAATGGTACACATGAAACACATGTGATATTCACTACAGTACCTCCATGGGTCTTTTTATTCTATCTTACAGTGTATTCTTGTTTGGATTGTTATTTTTCTAATATATGAAGACCTATAGCATGGACAAGGAAGCTGATACATTCTAGCCTGTATTTAGTATTTTCTGTCTCATAATTAGAGATATCTTTAAAATAGAATAATCTTTTCAGAATGGAGGAAACAATGGTTTTGTGTCAAGGAGACAGTGACCAAATATGTGACAGTGCTAAAGATGAGACAGTAATAACATGTGGCCATATTTGGCAAAATGTTAGTAATGGACTATGTATTCTATGGAATTTTAGAGACAAAGTAATATTTAACTGAGAAAAAATATCAGATATGGCTTCATTGGCCTGCATATTAAGAATGCATATCATATCTCAAGAGACAAACATTGATGCAAAATCCCATGGATAAAATAAAAATGAAGATGGATAAAAAGACAGCCTTATGACCATAATGTTCTTACCCAGAAAAAGGCAGTTTGCTCTAATTTGAGACTAAATCTCCCAGAAGAATCACTAGATTATCTGTGTGGTTTTGTCTTCCAAGCACATTTCGCCAGTTACACTCAAAAATTGTTTTGTTTTTTTTTTAACTAATGTGTATTTTCTGTCAATACATTGCATGTTAGGGAAAGCAACAGTGTCTGTTTGTTCTCCATTTGATTCTCAAATTCTAGTACAGTATTGGACTCATAATATACACTAACAGCATTTGCTGAATGAATTAATGAATGGCTATCTTTTCACAATTTTATTGTGGCAATAAATTATTAAGAGATCATGTCTCCAAAGTGAGTTTTAAGTTAGTTAATGTTTAAAATTTGTTTGCAATTAAAATTAATTTACTACAGTCTTGTCTTAGGTAGACAGCTGAGCAGCAGCAAATCTCAGCAGTGATGTGTGAACACGAGTCTGGCTATCCTATCAAGTTGTGTAATTTAAGCTTATCGCTTCTGTTCATTTTTGTGGTGTGTGGGGATTGGCAGTTGCATTTAAGTGGCTTGCCCCTAAGCTCAGGAGGTTGGCTTATTGGGAGTTCTGGTCAGATACTTCCAAGTTCGAATGAGCATGGTCTCTGAAATATATAATGCAAAGCAGATTAAGAGTATAGTGGCAGTTTGATGTGATCTGGAATATTTCATCCACACCTGGTTGACAAAATAAATTAAGGAACGGAGCCAGATAGTTGTTACCAGTTTTAAAACTATTAAAGGCTAAAAGAAAATATATGTGATAATGCCACAAAGTACTTGAGTAGACAAGCATATTTTCCAATTATGGGAGCAGAAAGTAACTGTAAACATTGGGGAATATAAGGAAACTATGTAAAAATGCCCCCTACCTTTGAGGCACGTACTGAAAACCTATTTTAAATTGAATACATGAGCCAAGATAATATGAGCTGTTTGATAAGAAACATTAGAAAAATCTATAACCTAAGACTTTTTTATTATAGGATTATTACATCAATCTCTCCAGTGGGTAATGCAACTTGTAAACATACTCTTATGCAGGAGCCTCCTTGCGGGCTTTTGATTCATGCTGAAGTAAGCACAGCAAACTTATTTGCTGTTAGGGTATGTTGAATTTCAGATTAGTATTTATTTTGGTTCTAAGGAATTTTTGCTTTTGTGAATTGCAAGTTGGATCAGCTGCATGAAAACAAGCTGGGACTACAGGGAACACAGGAAACAAATTAGTTTTTATTTTTTCTAAATAAGCATTCTGTAAAGCTACATAGTTAGTTAGCATGGACGCATATGTGCAGATTCTCAAATGCGTGAGTCATACCGTGGACGTGTGTGTTTATGTTTTCATGGTTTGAGTTAACAGAAATCTTCAAAAAGGCATGTTGTAATGTTTGGTTTCTGATGCAAAGAGATCTAGAGAGAGAAAGAGAATATTTTCCCAGAAAGGAAATTTCTTAAATTCTTTTTGAAGTGACTTTATTAATATTAGGGAGGCATGTGGACTAAAACCATCAAATCTTGGGGGGCTGATGGGTTAGCTCAGTTGTCTAAAGCGCCTTCTTAAGCAAAATCAGCCATGGGCAAGGGACTGAGGTTCAATCCCCAGCACAACCTGATGCACAAGAGCTACCCTTAAGGCAGCTGAACCAGCAAGGAAGAAAAAAAGAATGCTTCTCAAACTTTAGAATCACTACGAGTCCAATGTACATTGTGAGACCCTGTAGACCCTGTCCTAAATACAGGAGAAAAAAAAGACATCAAATCATCTGCAGCCAGACATCCCATAACCTTAGAAATAACATTGACAAGTTATTTCAGTTTGCTCAGACACTTGTACCAGGTATAACTGGAGACGTGAGAATGGCTTATCATAGGAGGGATCATGGTGGCAATAATAGTATGCAGCGTGATTTGTGAATGATATGCTAGATACTATGCTAGGTGATCTACACACATTGTTTCATCTCGTTCTAAGATTAAATTTCATGACTAATTCCTTTTTCTGGTGTGGAAATATTGCTATTCATCAAAGCAGTTTGCCTCAGTGTTCAACAGAATGGCTCAGTGGGAGTTCTGGTACTAACTAATAATGCTTCTATCTTAAAGACAAGCAAAAGTAAAGATCAAAGAAGTACCATCGTTTTCTGATGTTTATACAAAATAAATTCAAAATCTTTGCCATCCTTCTTCAGTGTATTGTTATTTTATGAACTCACTTCGTATTTGTAAAGTATCATCTTTACTTGATTCCGTGTTTTGTTCCAAATATATATATATATATATATATATATATATATATATATATATATATATTTGCCATAGAATTATCTATCTCATTTAATCTTGACTTATAGCCTGGAAAATGTTATTCAGATTTTATCTGAAGGAACTGATACTTAGAGAGGTGCAATGACTTGCCCAGGGGTGCTTCCCTTGTCCTTATAGATGAAGTCCACCTGTCTCCGCTACAGCATGTTCAAGTTTCTATGATATAAATCCTAAAATGTAAGATTCTAGTTCATGAATCCATGAGAATATATTTTCAAAAACTTTAATATTTGGGGATATACATGGAATCCTATTTTGGTTTCTATTAGTTGTATTTGGTTTCAAAACACAATAAGATCAGAGAGAAAATCTCTGTTATCAATAAACACATACTTTGTTGTCATTAGACCCAAGATTGGTACTTTTGCAGAGGATAAATCTGGCATCTTACAGCAATAGTTGTAGTCTTCAGTGAGGTTATTGTTTTCTAAGCTCCCATAAGGATTGAGTTATAATGGCTTTTACATTGATATCAAAATTATTCCTTAAATATTATTTGACATTTCACTTATTTGGTTTGACTTCCTAGATGTAAGATGGTAAGCTTGAAGCCGGATAGCAAATATTTTTCCTTTTTAATATCTACAATTTTTGTAACATGTAGCCTGTATTTGCTTTGCACAAGTTTTTATTTGGCATTTTCCCTCGGAAGGGTGATGTATGTACTCATCTTCAATGTGGATTATCTTTTTAAGAGACATGATATTAAACATATGAGAATTTCTCAAAATGTTAGTCTTATTATATGCATGGAACTAAGAACCTGGTCATGGATTGTTTGAACAGCTTCATTTTCTCAGTTGTACCATGGACATGAAATCCCATTTCTGTCCATCATTTATTGGCTTTTAAAATAGTGTGACAATTTGATGCAGTCACTGGAACTTGGCAAATCTTTATTTCTTCTTGACCAAAGAAATTTACATTATTTCCCAGACTTTTCTTGCTGTGAGCCATCTATTTGAAGAGTGACCTCAGCTTAGCTGAAAGCACCCAGCGTCTTGAAAACTGTAAAGACATACACTTAGAGATTTCTAAGGTCTAAATGATGGTGTATATATGATTACAAAACTATATAGTACACTCAAAGCACTTTGAAAATATAGAGTTATAAGTCTATAAGAGCATCATTTAAGAAAGAAGTTTTAATATTTAGGATGGTGGATTCTGTCACACAGCAACATCAAACAAGTTATTTTGTGTGAGTGGAGATAAAACTATAAACTATACAAAATACATAGCCTGTTTACCTTAGAAAGCCAGGACATTTTACTTTGGATAATTTCATTCTACTTTTTAAGAGTCCAAGGCAATATTGATTATTGGACAAGTTCCATATTTGGTCTGCTGCAGTCCTGTCTTAACCCTCAACCCTGCCAGTAACAGGCCTGTAACCAAACAGATAAAACTATAGCATCTAACAAATTCAGAAGCTGAACTTATTTTTTAAATTTTATCTTCTGTATTTTTTATTAGTATCTACTAATGTATTAATGATACATCATGAATACATTCATTTTGGCAAGTTGGCATATGTATATCCCAAAGTCATTTGGAATTCCAAGGTCTAAATGAAATGACATCAAATTATCGTCTTTGGGGGCTCAGGGGGTTTATTCCTGCCTCATGTTTCCCTGCAAGCAGTGATAATTTCAAAGCTGATTACTACCTCTTTGCATCTTCAAAAGTAAATAAATAAATAAACAATCAAACAAACACAATTTGTAGAATGACATGCCAGTTAAATCTTACCTTATGTTGTTGACAAAGGAACTAAAGCCCACAAATACAATAACTCATTTAAGGTCATCATAGCTAGGTACTCCTCTAGTACTCTCTCTATTCATAGTTGTAGATAACATTTATTAAATGCTTATCTATAGCAGACAATATTTGAAGATCTTCACATTTTGATTTTATAGTTACAAAAACTAAAGTACAGTATGGATTAAATTCTCACTCTATCAGATGGCTACTAAGCTATATCCTTTAGCTTAGACAATAGATAAGTCCAGCCGATTCTTAGCCCAAGACAACAAAAGACGTACACTAAGCATGTTTTCACATATTCATAAAACCCCAGGTCTAAACGCAGGTATATAAATGTAAACAAGATA
>NW_004524606.1:16940264-16966301 GCF_000260255.1 Octodon degus
TATATATATATACTGAATGTGTACTCACAGCAAAGAAATATCCCAAAGCAAGCAGCCCTAAGGAAGTGATCTTCTGGTGTAATATTCCAGGAACTCATCAACCCTTGAATATTTCAGTTGACTTTGTGACTTGTGCATCTAAGGCTAAAATAGAACTTCAGAATTTGTATGTAAGATTTTTGTATTATTTGTAAAAATCAAGGTCAGCTTTTCCCACAACACTTTAAGGATTCTTTGTGAGTGAAGAAAATAACCCAAATAATCTTTTTTGAGGGGGGAAAGAACACATCAACTCCATCATGCTCATCATCTGTGACAGTTCTGAGAATACCCATAATAAAGAAGCATGATTTTTGTTTCACCTAGATTTTTCTCAATTTAGGTAAACAAAGAGGCAAATGACCACCCCCATCACCACCTTTTTTTAAAAATAAAAAATAATTCCTAATATTAGCAAATATAGTATTCCTGCAGGACAGATATGGGGGAAAATTGTGGAAGGATATTTATTTCATTTAAGAAGTACTTATCACAAAACTATATGCCAGATGTTATGGCTTACACTGATTACAAAGATCAAAAACTCAACCCCTGGCTTCATGGAGCTCACTAGTTACCAAAGGAAATAAGCTTGTAACTCACATTTAGAATTTAGCATGGTAAGTTGTGCACAGAAGTGTTATAGATATACAGAGCTCAAATTTAAGATCTTCTGATCACCTGGATTTTGAAGAGTTGCCCAACTGCTGTCCTGGATTACTGCTGAATTCTGAGGCTTAATACACTAAGCCGTAGTTCTCATACAGGTAAAATGCAGTGGAGCAAAGTGTCAGAAACTGTGATTCAGGCAGGCATTTGGCGATGCTGGCCCATTGTACGTGACTTGCAAGATCCTTTGCAACACTGATGTCTAGCCACTAAATATGGAAAAAGAAAAGAGTGGAAAGAGGTAAGAGGCTTTTATGATAGAGGCCTGAAGGATTCTTCATATTCACCCCTATCTAATGGCTGAGAATCACACATATGACTTCATGTAACTGTGAGAGAGATAAGGAACTGTGGTTTAGCTCTGGGTCCAACAAAAAAAGAAAAAAGGATTTGAAAAGCAGCTCCTTAGTCTTCCCCAGTGGACAGTATGCATTTAGGCAATGGGAAGAAAAAAGACATGACAACAAGAGGCATAAACTATCAGGTGACGTGAAGATAGGGAAGTCATGACACTATTGCCAACCTATAGAACAGAAGACCCGGGTAGATGAAGTGCAAAAGTGACTGGAGGTAGGTGAGAAACACAGAGGTGTGGTCCTGGGAGCATTTTGTACCATGCTAAGAAGGTTGGAATTTATGGTCTCAAAATATTGGTGAACTATTAAGGAATCTACAAAGTGTTGAAATAGTGTATGAAAAATAGGAATTTAGTTGTGTGGAACAGGGAAGAGCCTGGGGGAGAAGTGAGAGCATATAATAAGGATAGAGATGGGAAATATCAGATCACAATCTCTTCTTGACTTAAGGACCCCTTACGCATGATAAGTAAAGAAGAATGAAGGAAGAGTCGAGAATACATCCTGGGGATATTTGGCTAGTTAGGAACAAATGTAATCTACAAAGAACGTGAGATTGGGATGGGAAGAGGTTGTATGGGAAACTGATTCTGGTCTGAAGGGCAAAAGTTCCTTAACGTTCAAATCTGAGGCTTGCCAGCATATAGGTTTCTTTAAAGCTGCCCAAATAGTACAATCTCAAGGAGAAAAACAAATAAATATAACAGAGATGACTTACAATAAAACCAGAATTAAAGAACTAGCAGAAGAGGTTTCTTTCATCATCAGTTTCATTTGGCAAAAACAGAAAAGGCAAAGGAAACAAGTGAAAAGGCAGGTAGAAAACAGATTAATTTATAAATTCAGGATAGTATATGTAGTACTATTCACCAATCAAAATACAGGAAATAGTGGTACATGCTATAATTTAGAAGAATCATGAAAATATGCTAAATAAAAGAACCCCATCACAAAAGACCATATTTTAAAGATTTCTGTTTATATTAAATGCCCTTATGCAAAATGAAAGTAGATCAGTTGCTCCCTAGGGTGAGAGAGGTAGGATAATATGAGGAAAAGGGAGTGGCCTGTGATGAGCACAGCGTATTGGGAAAAATGAGGAAAACATTCTAAAATGATTGTGATGATAGTTGCAATAACTGCTATACTAAAAATCACTAATATTTAAATTTAGGTTAATCACATTGTGTGTTAATTATGCCTAAATAAAATTGTATTTAAAGAGGAAAACAAGCAAAGTCTTGGTTAAAATAAATAACATAGGTCTTCTAAGAACTTTCTGGAGGCAATATTTAATGATTTCTAACCCAGTCATTGTCCTTTTTGGGGTCTAGGGTTATATCCAAATTTCTACGTAGAAAACATTTTTTTCTTTTTCTTTTTCTTTTTTTGTTTTAGAAAATACTTCTATTTTATCTGTAATTGGTCATATTTTTAAGACATTGAGGCCACCACCTATATCTTTTCCTTCTAAAATATCTAAATTTCATATAATTAGCATTGTTTCATGAGAACTGAGAAAATTCTATTCATAGAAATATACATGAAGATTCATATTATGACTATCTCAGAAGATATTGCTATTAACTGCAAACATTAGCTTCTATATCAAGAATTATACCATCACTATCCTCATACCCGGCCATGTCTGGGACCGAAAGCGAACCCACACAAAACTTGTCAAAGGAAAATATTTGTCATTTTACATTTAAATTCTCATCCAAGATATTCTCCAGGTTTTCTTGGAGCTGCAGAAATATCACAGTCATACATTATTTAGTAACCATCTTGCTTTGCAAAGGTCAAGTTCATGTTATTCAAAACGGTATGCTTCGTATGCAAAAACACAAACAGATTTGTTGTTTTAAAGTAATAAAGCATGCTAAGTGAAACTAACTTTCGCTGCAAGAAAAATTCTCACCATTTGATTCGTAAGTGGGTTTGGTTTCATTGATATTTAATTGTCTTTTTAATCTATGTCAGTTTTTATTGCAGCCTGCTTCTGGGGGGACTTCTTTATGAAATACCAATAACACCCATTCTTTGCTATCACATCAAAACAAGGGCTCTCTCAGGGGGACAACTGGTTGTATTTCATCTCTAGGGAAATAATTATTTTGTTTATCAACAGTTCCTCAAGGGGCTGATGATGTAGAAAAGCCTTCTTACAGGCCTTTGTATTTCAAAGAAAGAATCTGATGTGTTACAAATGTTAATTCAGATGCTCTTGCATCATTCTTGTGAATTCCTTGTTTATAACCAAGAAGTTCTACTTTTTATTAGCATAATAATTGCAATTTTGAAGGTTATTAGTTAATCTTTTCAATGTTTTTATAAGCTTTAGTAGCTTAGAGAGCTGTGTCTTTTTTATTAATATGTTTTAAACATTTAAATTCACTTCAAACTCAGAATAGAGAATGGAGTTATCCACAACCCACTTTGAGCTATCAATATGATCACATAGGGCTGTAAAACTACAGATAGGAACTCAGAACCAATAGCTCTAGCGATTGATGTTGAGAAACCAAGGTTGGCATCTCTGCAATGAGCTTGAGCCTCTTTCATACAAGTTGATATTTTTTTTTTTAATTGGCAGCTCGTTTGGGAGAGGCAGGGTGAAAAGAAAAATATGCACTGTAGTCGTTGTTTCTGATAGGAGAAATCCCTGTGGTGCCAGTCTCAACCTGCTGAGGCGAATGACCGCTCTCAACCCTCTCAGAAGAGAAGGTGACGGTAGATGAAGTGACAGGGACTTTAGCTCCTCTCATTCAGTGCCAATAGGGCAGAGTGGGATGATATCCCACAGTTTTCTCCAGCTGGATACTTAATATGTGAAGGAAAAATAATGAGGTACGTTGGCCTTTGTGTTTCCACACCCTAAAGTCCTAACACAGTCCTCTGTTTAAAGAGGTCAGGAAGATCAGTATAATGAAAGCTTTTATCTACATTTTCATGAGCAGTTGTAGCATTAATTCAATTCTCCAAGATTTCACCTGCTGGTAAAGAATAGTATCTGTGTAGGTAATTTGAACATAGAATATCGCCTATGATTATGAAGTTAAATTTTCATAGGTGTCTATGCTGAAGGGATGTTGACTGATACAATACAAGGCACTGGTATAATACTGTCACTCAGAACAGAACAAAATTTGCCTGACTGAATTTTATGACTCAGTAGAAGAGTAGTGATGAGTTATCTTGTTGTACAGGCCAATGAATACCATTCCGCTTTGATTTCTCAATTCTGTTACTGCCTGCTTTTATATTAGAATTAGTTTCATGTCTTTGGGATGGAGGTATTGGCTGCTGTTCTGGGGAGCAAATGCAGGACATTTGCACTGAACTATACCTGTAAATCTTTTTATTTTATTTTTATTTTTAGACAAGTTCTTGTTAAATTACAATGTTGCCCAGGCTGGCCCTGAATTTATAATCCTCCTGCCGAGGCCTCCCAGAGTTCTGGGCATAGAGAGGTGTGTACACCCCTTCTCAACTCTGTGGGATCCTAATTTACATATAGAATCTTCTTTTTGTAGAATAACTTATACCTTCATTGCCATTGTTCATGATTCTATGAAAAGGTCATTCTAAATAAGATCTGATTTCTGTACAGGCATTACAAAGATGGACAAAAAAGCCTTCATGGAAAGCAAGTGTTCTCCTTTCTACACCATAGCATTCTAATAAGTGGCTCTTTTACCATCAGTGTTAATTTTTCAAAATAAGGTAACACTGATTTATCTATGTTTGCCTTATCTTCTAGAAAAAAGTCCTTGAGGCAGTTTTCTCACAAGGAAATAAAGTTCTTTAAATATGAAACTTTCAATTGCTCAAGGCAGAAAACACCCTTAATTAGTTTTGTAACATCTAAATTCATTAATTTTGCAATAGTTACATGAAGTCTCCTATGAACCAACCCCCCACTCTTTTAGGCCCTGGGGATGTGCAGATTGTTTAAAAGCTAATCCTTGCCTTAGAGATGCTTTCATTCCAGTGGGTCAGATCACCACATAAATGGTAACTATAATGCAGTTTGATAATAGATATAACAGATATTTAAAATTCAACAGGAACCTATAGGTTTCCAATATACTTTTTTGTACTTCTGTTATAGCAAGCATATTATCTTGCAAAGATTTGTTATTTTTTTCTCCTGTCAGTATAAAATAGTGGGAAGTAGCAGAATGTTTTGATTAAGAATGTACACTTTGTAGTCAGACTGCTTATGTTTCAAAATCTGGCCTTAATAACTAGGTAACACTGGGAAGCTACATACGACAAGCTTTATTTCAGAAGCAGTAAAATAGGCATAAAAAGGGAGGTAGTTGTGTGTACTATTTCCATTTGTACTGTCGCATCACATGCAAGTGTAGGCCACCATCGTCTCTTACCCGTATCAACGCAGCTCTTGCTGAGACATCACCAGAAATACGCCAGAACCCCTCACTCATGCCTGTGTACACTCCTTAGTTATGTGACTGTGTTCCTTAGCATTTTAGCCTGACCTGGACCTTTGACCTGTATTGATGGTTCTGGTGCAGCACAAGTAACACTTTTGAAGGTCAGCTCTAAGAGACTTGTGCTATCCTTTTTCATCCTCTTGAAACATGTCCTTGAGACCACTGTATCAAAAAGCCAGTCTACCTCCCTAGAGGATGTAATACCATGTTGAAGGAATCTGAGGCAATCCAGCAGCCTGCCAGCACCAATTGTCAGACTTTTGAGTGGAGCCTTCTGAAACTTGGTTCTAGCCCATCTGATCCTGCAGTTGAACAAAGTACATAGATGAAAGAACCGTGAGAAACAGTAAGTCACTACTGTTTCAACCACTTAGTTTTAGAATAGTGTGTTATTTATGGCAACCGATAATTGAAATAATCTGCATATGTCTCATAATGGAAAAAAGGGGGATGTATAAAACAAAAACTTACTTTATAAGTCAAAATTTGTTTATATATTTTACTAAAGTCCCTCATCTCATCTCATCTTATCTTTCTTATCTTGTCCTGCCCTGCCCCACCTCACCTCACCTTACCTTACCTCACCTCATCACATTCTATCTTATTCAACCATTCCAGTCACACTCCAAGATTATTCCATGCCTTTCTCACCCTCAGGACTTTTGTTCTTTCTCTTTTTTCTCCCTCAAATTATTTCCTTCAAGTTTGGGTGTGCTTGATTTTTTTTCACAGATTACTTCTCCCCTAAATGTCACTTTCTCAGTAAAAATCTTCTGTATTCTGAAAATAGCCACACTCTCACAGCCAGCCAAATCTTACCTAATTTCCTTCTTATCTTTCCCTCATGTGACATACTGCTATTAAGGATTGCCTTAGTTATTTATATTTCCACTGTTGTCTGCTTTCCCCTGCCTTCCTGAGATGCAGCACTCCAGGAAGTGAGGAAACAGATCTATGAGCCTCTGTGTGCCAGTCTCTTACAATGATGGTGGGCATCTGACACATGTCTAGTAGAGGCACAGTGATGATCAGGCAGTCCTTCTAGGAAGTGATTTGGAATGCCAGATTTGAATAACACAGCAGAGGACCTGGGTCTTGTGCAATACTCATAATCAAAACAATTATGGACCAGTTTTCCTGATTGAGTTCATCTTAGAATCAGGCAAGATAATAAATATAAGATATCCATTATCTTCTTTTTTCCTTATTATGATCCTATCATTCTTGGATCTAAAATTCTATTTTCAAAAATAACAAAATTAAGTTTTGGAAAAAACCCAATAACATAATTAAGGTTTAAATTCATGGAATTTCACTTAAGAGTTCTTAATTCACTGGGCTGTTACTGCCCAAATACAATTTTTTATATGACTATGTGATTTTTTTATCCCTCCCTTTGGCATGATACTTATGTTAGGATCCTGAACACTAAACCACATAGAAAAAGGTGAAATGCAATGAGAGTGGGTCCTAGTGTATAAAGTACGGTTGTTTGGGAGCCCAGAGGACAACTACATGAAGATATTCACTGGACCTGGTCCTTGAAGAGTAGGTAAGCAAAAGTTGGCCGTGCAGAAAATGGGAACTCTCAGTAAAGGAAACCGCAAGGAAATTTTATAATGTGGTTTTCAAAATTTAGAGTATCTGAATGAAAGCGTGGCTGTGTGAAAACATTCCTGTGGTCTTTACATCATTTTGAACCTCAGTGGAAATATCAGAGACATACAGAAAAAAACACATTTTAAGAAGAGTACAGGAAAAAATTACTGCATTTCTATTAGTGAGAGAAGGACCCAAGTGGGCAACATTCTTCAGTAGTACTTGGTGTTCATTTTTAATTGAAAAATGCTGATAAGTGTATGGTTTAGATCTAAATGTCATCGCGAAGTATTATGTATTCAGAAGCGGGTTATGACTGGTGATTGGAATCAGGGAGCACTCTGTTATCAGTGAATTGGCCCACCGATGAGTTCATAGCGAGGTGCACCGTTAGGAGGGAGAGCATTTAGGAAGAAGTGGACCATGGGGAGTTTGCCTTAGGAGGGCCATTCCCCTTCCCCGAGTCCTCTTTCTCTCTGTTTCCTGGCTGCCTTGGGATGGCAGTATTTCTCCACCAGGTTCTTCTGCCATGCTCTTTCTTCCTCAGAGAAGAAAGACTGGATCCCCTAAACTTTTAGCCAAACTACTTACCACTCCTCCTTTAAGTTTCAGGTCTCTGGTATTTTGTAACAGTGACAGAAAAGTGGCTAATGCCAAAATTTGGTACCAATGAAAGAGGTACCAAATTGATGTGAAAACACCTGATCATGTGGTTTTGAAGTCTTTAGAATTGGGTTTTTAGGAAGAGTTTGGAAATCATTTGAGATTTACTCCAAGAACATTGTAAACCACAATGATGGGTGATTTCTATTAGAGCTCAGAATATGTGTAAAGCCCAAGTTAAGCAGATTTCTGTTGGAAGCAAGAACTGCACTGCCAGGTAGACTCTGGCAGAAACTTTGTCAGTCTTTTGCCATGTCCTGAGAATTTGCAAAAGACTGAGATTAATGATAGTAGACTAATTAATCAGGCAGAGAATTTTGAAGATAGCTCAACATTCAGGCTGTGGCATGGGTAATGTTTTCAGTCAGATTTATAGTGAGAAATGTAATTTTTGCTTAGAAATGATAGCAAAAGTCAAAGCAAAATAATTTTTTAAAAAATTGACCAAAAGGAACTACATATAAATTTAGAGGTGAGAAAGGTGGCCACTACTGAGATTCTCACCATTAAAAATAAACCAAGTACTTTGTAGAGGTACAAAGAGAAACATGCCATGAAGGCAGCTGAGGGCTTAACAAAACCCATCCATGGCAGGTTCAAAGGTGGAAAATGTCAACCGTTCCTTTGAAAAGAGTGTCTCTGGGACTTCTGCTAGGGAAGGTCTCCTAGGGAATTGGTTCCCTGTGATTCATGTCACTGTGCTTAGACAACTATCCACTCAGATGCTGCTGTAGCCGTGTCCATGAGCAACTGGCTACTGCTTCTGCTGGCAACAGGTCTTTGCATTGAGGAAAAAATGCTAACTTTACTGGCATACAGAATGCAAGAGTTATAGAGTCAGGGAGGCTAGCATGAGCAGCATTCTTCTATCATGCTGTTCTACCATGTAATTTTTGCTTAGGAGCCCACCACCCATGGACTGAACTCTCTAAAGACCAGGATCAAACTAATCCATTCCTTCTTTAAGTTTCAGATGTCAAGTATTTTGTCACAACATAGGGAAATTGACTAACACAGATAGTAATGTGGTTGAGGGGTGTGTGCCAAAACAGAGTTTCAGTTTATATTTAGTAATAGATGATAACTGTTCAGGTATTAAAATACTGGATCTGATTACAAGTTTACATATCTTCATGGAAGAGGAATTGTGGGAGAAAATTATCATAAATACACATTACACATGGCCACACACATGTGCATACACGCACACACACAGAGATACACACTTTGTGACTGTTAGTTTTAAGAGCTTTAAGATGCCTAGGAAGTAACACAGTTTTATGTATATATCTCTGTCATCGAATAGTGTGACTCATTGTGAATTTTTGTTTTAAGCATTTTAAACAGTTGACTTCAAATTCCTAGCAGATGGTGGTGGCAGCAGGCAGGCACTGTAGTCAATGAGGAATCAAAGTGAACTTTTAAAATAGCTGATTCTTAAACTTGGAACAAAAAGGAGTGAATGTTAGGGGGGAAAGTAACAGGTTTCCCATGAAACATCATATTATATGCAAATCAAAAACGAGAAAATCTAGAATTTGCAATAAAGATAGGAATGTGTATTTAACATTGTGGAAGTGCAATGTGTTTAATCAGTCTGTTAGCAGAGACTTGCATATTAACTGTCATCAAATCTCTTCAGCATATAACAGAAATGCAGCCTACTGTGTATTTTCCCATCAGAGCTTACTAGAGGTATTTTCTTAAAAAAAAAAAAAGGACTGTGTTTTTATTAATAATTTAAAGTATAAATATAAGGGTAATTTTTTTCTTAGTAGTCATTCTACAGTATAAATATTTCTACAACAGGAAGACCTTGTTTGCAGATAATCTTTGCATTTTATTCTCTAAGTTGTAGCTACTATTGTCAAGAATTCCAAGGCTGTTTTTATATGGTTGGTTTATCAGTGTGAAATGGAATGAGTGAAAACAACACCTAGCTCCTCCAAATGTCAGGTACTTGAGGTGGCTAGGAAAGATCATCAAATGCCAATAAATGGAAAAAGAATAGTTTCTTCTATGAGAAAGGCCCATGCTAAGTCTTCAGGGCCAGTAAGTCTTTTCTCACCCGTTAGAAAGTCAGCAGGTAAGTCACCCGCCAACTGATTCCCTTTCCATAGCTGGGTGATTGTGGAGATAAAAATGCAGCTGTCATTTTTCCTTTAAATGCATATTTTTATATTACACTGTAAAAGTGCACACGTATCCCATTAAAATGCCCTCGATATCTGTTTTTCAATGAAACTTCAGTCTATTGAATGACATGCAAATTAAATGAACACACAACAGGGCTTACTACTGTCTTCAATGAGGTGCTTAATTCCTTGTCGTAATCAGACATTTTCATCCCATTCCTCTTTTCTGCCTATCTGTCAAATGTTCCTTAATTAAGAATTATTCTTAATTACAAAGTTTACGTGTCATTTTATTTTACAGGTAATTAATTAAATTTAACACTAATCATTGGGGATATTGCCTTTTCTGCACACACATCGTTGCTTAATTATTGGAATACCTTGAATCCTTTGACGGATGGGGGTAAGGCATATTGATTTGTTTTATGTCTGGTGTGTGGCAGTTCATACTAAATAGAAGAGTCTCATCCTCTCAGCCAGATAAAGAGGTAGGATGCATTTTTTTCTCAGTCGATAGAGGACAATGAACAAATGCACTCTGGTCATTCAGTGCATTATGTGAAATCTCTGAGGAGCAAGGAAGTGTGATGATTATGGATGAAATTCGATCCTGAAAAGAATGCCTAAGATAAAGCTATTCTGTAAGAGTCCTTGGACACTTGTTAGGATGGATTTGCCAATATTCTTGTGTGGAGGATTATATGAAGGTCACTCTGAGCAAGTCACCTGGTTGGAAAAGAATAGAGATCCAATGGATAGATTAGAAAAGGTTTCTGTACATCTAATACCTTATTATTTTCAGCTCAAACATTTTCAGATCTTACCATTCATTTGTCATTTTTAACTAATATTTGACTTGAAGCACACACTAAATAATTTTAGATAATAAATGAATAACTTTTTTTAGAAACTGTAAGTTATTTGACCTATTTTAAGGATTAAGTATTCACTGTGTTCACGGACTTTATATTCTTAGGTTCTCCAAGTAAAATATGGAATATAAACTAATTCATTTCTTTGTAGATTTGTGATAGTATAGAGGCAAAGCTTATACACCTAAGTATCATGACAACTACATTACAATATACACTGCTATAAATATCTTTATAAGAATATAGAGAGCAGGGCTGGCGAGATAGCTCAGCAGTTCCCACCTGTAATCACAGCACTGGGGAGGCTGAAAACAGGAGGATCACTATAAGTCCGAGCTGCATAGTGAGACCATGTACCAAATACAGAGAGAGAGAGGGAGACGGAGAAGGAGAGGGAGAGGGAGAGGGAGAGGGAGAGGGAGAGGGAGAGGGAGAGGGAGGGGGGAGAGAGAGAGAGAGGGAGGGAGGGAGGGAGGGAGGGAGAGAGAGAGAGAGAGAGAGAGAGAGAGAGAGAGAGAGAGAGAGAGAATGAATCAGACAAACATGGCAAAGCTTTAGAAATGTGAAGAGCATTTAGATTCTGCCTTGAGGGCAGTTTTGAATAAATGAAGAAGTAGGGAAAGGACATCCTGTGCAGATAAGCAAAGGTCAGATGTCTAAGTGGTCATGACATTTGCAAGTTGCCAAAAATTGGAAAACACAGTGATGCTGGGTCCTGGCCAGGATGCAGTGGGACAAGCATTGTCTACCTGCTGTCAGGACTGCAAGTGGGTTTGGAAACTAACTTGGCAATACACATCAGAAGATTCATTATGGCCTTTTCTAGGATTTTGTTAATGATAGACAGGTGCACAACACCTAAGGTACAGAACTGTTTATCACAGCATATTTAACAAGCATTATTAAAAGTCTAAATAAATAATTATAAGTCAATGTTCACATGAATCATTAATTTATAAAAAATGTTGTAGAATAATATTTATTGGTATTAAGAAATGCTTGAAATTATATATATATACTATAAATATAATTTACTGCCAATTATAAATGTAAAATCATACACAGAAGCTGAAAGGAATACTAAATAAAAGTAATACACTAATACACTGACATTAATTGTCTCTGAGTAGTAGGTTTATATGAAGTTTCTATTTTTCTTCCATATATTTTTTTATTCCAGAATTTTTATGGTATGTAAATTAGTTTACTGGTAAGAAAAAAGGACTCAAACTTGTATATTAGAAAAACTGTGAGATTCATCAGGTAGAAAATTTTTAAATGCATAGAGAATTGTTTTAGAACGAAAAACTAGTTTTAAAGTTTATTTGGATCACACTGTGGACAAAGCCTTGTAGTAAGTATTCAGTGTAATAGGGCCAGCCCTAAGACATGCCCTTCCCCTCAAAATTCACCATATGCCTGGGGAGCCATATCAGAAGTGCATAACAGTGTCAGACCACAATTCTAGTAATACTATGGGGCAAAATGCTATAGATTACCAAAAGAATGATCTGAAGGGTGGAGCAGTGATTAGGCTATCAAGCAACTACATAGCATTTCTAAGTGCTTTTTTGTCATTTGCTATTCATGCCACCTTGAAGAATGTGTGGTGTCACAAATTATACAGGACACATAGACTCTCCAGTCATCTGTCCTACCAGCCTGTGACTAAGACTATGGGGAGAAGATTGTAAAACCCTAAAATTTATAGGGCTATGGATCAGGGAACAGTAGACATTATACAGTGGCCTTACTTCCTGAATTATGTATCTTTTCTTAGCATCTTACCATAAATATGAAATATGTAGAAGGTACCTTCTCCCAAGCATATACATCTATGTAGAAATGCATAGATGTGTCCACATTATATATGTTTCATATACACACACCTACATACAACATACATATATGTACAGCATACATACATAAAGTATATATGAAATATTTGTCAGTAATCTCTCAGTTTCTTTACTTATATGGATCTGAAATTTTCAAAAATTTCCACAAATTAACTTCATGCAAAAATACTTTACTAGAAAGGGATAACTAGGGGAAAAATATATGACTTAACTGGTAAAAAGTATATAAGTTGTTGTTGTCATGGAAAACAGCCTGTTATGTTTTGGCAAAAACAAGAATTTTTTAAAGATTTTTTTTCAGATAAGAGAGAATAAATTTCCCTGCTTCAGTTGTCGATAAACTCAAAATAAATGGAGAATATTTTTGTGTTTGTTTTTGCTATATAAATTTTCATCAACTGACAAATACATATGGTTCTTGTATCAGTTACAAAGCCATTGTTAAATGTCATAGGAAAATAAGGTACAAGTTAGGAAACGTGAGTCCCTCCTATCTACAGATGTTGAGATTTCTGTAACTAAATAAGAATAGGAGATATTTATGATCTTACAGAAGAATCAGGTGAGTAGATTGTTATTTTTGCCCTCAAGTCAAGTTCTGCCTGTTGACCTTCACCTATGAGCTAGAAAGATCAAAGGCATCTTTGTGGAAAAGATGCTTTGCTCATATTCTACACTACAGGTTGCAGTAGTTCTTAGTATTTTTGTTTGGAGGTCACAGATTCCTTTAATTGGCTCATAAAAATGATTGTTTATCACCTCCAAACTTCATAAGTGCAAGACACTGTAATTAATTTTAATCAATTTATGGATTCACTCCAAGGCAATCCATGTACATTTAGCTTTCAAATCCCTACTTCAGTAAGTAATTAGAATTTGTACATGCACTAAGCTATGAGCAAGCAAGAACAATTTGAAGTAGAGATAGAGAAGTGAACTACACAAAATGTGCATAGAAAAGTGAAGAGTAGCTCCCTTTAAACAACTACAATTCAGTATGGAAGATTAGATTAAAGGGTAGGAGGATCAAATTCCTAATTGCTAAAAATTGCACATTGTACTATTACGTAACGTAGGTCCACTTGTAAAAAAGTGCATTTTAGCTATTATTAGTCATCCTTTAATTTGACTAAAGTATCCAATTTTCTCAGCTGAATTTCAAAGATAGGCATTTAAGAGCATCAAATTTGTGCTTAATCTTTGCAGGGTAGTTTTTCTTCTATTGCCAGCACTCATGTGTGCAGTTTGTGAAAGCAAAGGAGAGATTGGAACAGACTTCACCAATTACTGACCTCGTCATACAGAGCTAGTGAAGTGTGTCTTGTCATTTTTCCTTCTTGGGGACACTTTCTTTCCTTAGATTCTGTCTAAGTCAAAACAATCCACCACTATTATTTTTATGGCATGTCCATCTCCCAGAATGTCAAAAACTCTTTACTACAAGAAATGGAACAGAAAGACAGTGTGCTGTAGACTTGGGCATAGTTATCTGCAAACAGAAAAGGAAAGTGACAAGAAGAGATCCAGTGGAGTAAAAGTAAAGATAAGCCTGCTGACTTGAAAAAGTCAAAACAAGATTATAGGTCCTATAGTCCTACGGGTCTCTCTCTCTCTCTCTCTCTCTCTCTCTCTCTCTCTCTCTCTCTCACACACACACACACACACACACACACACACACACATGCACACATGCATACACATACATACACACACAGAGAATGATAGTTTCAGTCAGTATCTTTTATGGAGAATTTTGTTAACAATATGATCCAGTGTTAATTTTTAATGTAATTTTTAATGATAGGCACATAATTACATGCTTATTCTTGAATATAACTAGCCAATTGGCGTTTCCATACATATGTCTACATGTTGGAGGTTAAATAAGTAAATGTATGCAAATACTTAGACCAATGTATGCCATATGGGAACACAGTTTTAGAGGTTTTTTCATGACTAATTTATGGTGATGCTGAGAATAACAATGATGCAGTATTAATTTCTTTATTACCAGATTTCACAGAGGTAATGCATCTTTTTAATTTTTTTCAGTATTTGCACAGATTTAAACAGTGAGACCCAGTAAACGTAGGCCAATGTAGGTTTTAGATTTTGAACTTTCACAAAATGTTCCAATATTCTCTAGATGGCTGCTGTTTCCTACATTTCCTTTCAGAACCACTTTCTTCTGAATCACCTGTTTTACTTGTTTAAAACATGAACTCCTGGAGTCTGCTATAAACCTCCTGTAAGAGTCTGTGGGTAAAAGTCCCTAAGGCTACCATGGTAAGAATTAGTTCTTCTGAATGATTCCTAAGTGCATTCAAATTTGAGAACACTACCCTGTCCAGACTTTGAATTGACTCATATTTACATATCACATATAGGATCCATTTGGAAGGAGGGCTTTTATTTGATAAGGAATCTGTAGAGGGAAGCACTAGCTCTTAAATGCCTTTCACCAATTTTCTTCTAATTCACAGTATTAAATATTTATTCCTTTGGATTCCAGTGCACCTATAGGGGTTTCCATTTAAAATTTAAATACAAGGGGAAGCCATTAACATCCATTAGCAATGAGTGTAAATGAGGGATTTAAAAGTCAATCATTCTGCAAATCTTCAAGGGAGGAAGATGAATGAGTCCCATTGAGGACAAAGGGGAGAAAAGACAGTGAGCAGAAAAGGCCAGCCTGCTGAAGTACTGCAGCTAAGTAGCTTAGATAGTGAGGAGAGTCTGGAAACAGTAGTTTCCATAGCCCAGCTGCTAAGAACAAAAAAAAAAATAGAGCTGTGTGAAGTGGAGTGAAGACACTTGAGATGTGACAGTGGTGATGATGGGTCCCCAAGGACCAGCTTTGATTAATGATTTAGCAGCATTCTGTCTCAAAAATAGGATTCTAGAGATAAAGCTTAATGCCAAAGCCCTGGGTTCAACTCTCAGTACCAGAAAAAAATAACTAGTGCCCTGTTTTAGTTATCTCTATATAAGATACAGGACTAAGCCCTAAAGAAACTCACCAAAAATTATATTCGTATTTAGCCATACAATAACCGTCAGCTAATTTTTTTTAGAAATAAATGTTTTTCTATTCTCTTTTATAGGTAGTATTTATCCTAAGTTATTTTTTTAAATTACTTATATAATTTTTCGGTCTCAGTGGTCATAAATAAAACAAAATAATGGGAGATTCATTATTCATGCAACTTTTTTGTTGTCTTACAAACGTGTCATTGTACAGATTGAAATGATTAAAAAGGATCAAGAGTGCTCTGACAAGATTAATTGGGAGAGACAGAAAAGAGAATATGCTTAAGTGTGTAATTAGCAAGTCCAGGTTCTTGTTCAGTGATTAGTAAGACAATTTGGATGTGTCCAAAATTATGAAACAGGAAGATTAGCCATACATTTTGTGAAATAAGAAGTCTTTCTAATGGCTATTAGCTTTGGTCATTGGCAAAAGCATAAACATCAGTGATTTTAATGTCATCTTTTCTTGTCTGTACATGAATTACCATCTGGTCTTTAACCTAAAAATATCCGCGCTAGGAATCATCTTTAACAGGTCAGGGTCAAATGATGGCGATGAAAAGACATGGCAACTGTCGCTGCAGAACGGGAGGATTTTGAAGAAAAGAACCTTCAGCTTCAGGTTCTAGAAAGGAGTGTGGAAGGAGTACCTGAAGTATCTTCATTCAATTTCTAGTGACTTCAGCCTGTGATACGGGTTTTTAAGACTGTCTTAAGAAACATAAAAATTCACCTAAATTCATAAGGCGATCAATGAAACTGTATAATTCCCTTCCTCTGTCTCGTGCAATTTAGCATTTGGTCTTGGACTAAGAACAGATAAAAACTGAAGGGTCCTTCCAAAAAGGGTTACTGTTTTCACAGTTATGTGAAGAATTTTAGAGATTTAAAAATGCAAGTAAGCTTTATAACTCATGGAATTGATTTAAATGAGAAAACCTAACTGCTTTTTTATATTTTTTAATCATGTCCATGGGGTTTTTTATGCTAAATCATGAACCATGTGTTTTTCGTTGCTAGATTTAAGTCTTGTTTTCCTTCTCTTTGAAACCTTTGTTTTTAAATTTCATCATAAAGTAGTTAGAGAGTTTAAGCAGGTGCTCGTGGGGTTGGGTTACACTGGATGCTTGACAAGTTTGTTTTATTGTAATTTCTCTCCACAGTTAGCAACATTATACTCTGGTATGGGGGGAAGAGAAGAATCAAACCACAAACTGAACTTTTTTTCCTCCGGAGAAAATGTAGCAGCGAATCCCCAGTTACCCAAACTATGCTCATATTATAGTGCGTAGAATTAATATAATTGCAAATATGAGTTCACATAAAAAGAAGTACAACCTATAGAGAAAATAATGCCCTCATTGTAAGTAGGAGGATGTGTTGGTTATTTTTTTCTCTTGGTGCTGAGACAAAATACCTGATGCCCAAATTAAAGAGGGAAAGGTCTACCCAGCTCACAGTTTGTGGAGGTTTCAGTCCATACTTGGCTGGCTCCAAGGTAGGGTAGAATATGGCAGAGGAAAAGGACAAGAGCAACAAGAGCAACAAGGGGAGGAGCAACTGAGAGTAAGCCTCTGGCCCTCCCTTATATGTTATATAGGCTTTCTGCTTCAGGGTGGGTATAACACTCATACCCATAATCCCAGCATTGGACTATGAATCAATTGAAAATTCTAGAAACTTGCACCATGACTGTGTGAGGCTTTGGCAGACATCTAGACGCAAACAATAACAGAGGACACAGCTACTTGCTGTAGAATGACCAAGGTCCTTGACTGAAGAGCACATTTGTTTAAAAAGCAGACGAGCTAATACTAGGCATATTGCAGGCAGCCTATTAAGTATCCTTTCCTGCTGGGTTAATCCTTATATCAATTCAAACTTACCTCATTTTAACTTTTACTCATTGCTTTATAAAACAAAATATAGTAAGTATAGTGCTCCTAAAGTAAAAGAGAGCACAAAAAATATTTAAAAGCTGTAACAATGTCACCCATCCCATCCAACACACCTTGCAGGTTTTACATTCTGGTGTTTCTACACAGTCCTCAGCTGCAAATCTCTATCCCTACTTCTCCTGGTGTTTTCTGCTATAACAGTTATCTTAAGCTGTGATACCCCTGCTTGTGTCCAGTACTCTAATTACATGGGAAGGATGACTGTGATGCTTTCTTCTGTAGTCTTCCCAGTTATTTCTTTAGTCCAGTTTTAATTTATAGTAGCATTTGTCCACTATCATTGTGTCCCCGGTTGAATTCTTGAAAGCTGTGGAAGAAAAAAGTGTACAAATTGGGGCCTCTAAAAATTTATAGTATCCAACAGGAGATACTCAAAAAGCCATTTAATATTTGACTTGCAGTTTAACAGTGAGAACAAAGTGACAGATTTAATTTTTTGTTAATTTTAATGAGGAAGAAATAACAATGAGGCAGTTTCAAAACAGGTTCATAGGGCAGTTGCAATAATTAATACATTGCATATTGTTGTCGACATAGTAGTTATTCATAGTACAAGATGCAGACATGATATCTTGTCTAAACATTGTTAGTACAAATCTTTCTTCTCATTGAACTAAGAAAGTAGCTGTATATCTATCCTATTTTGAACATATAGATATATATTTTTTTCTTTTCACTAAAAAATAGTCCATTTATATCCTTTTTCTTGTTTTCTTTTGTCAGAGATGTATATTGCATTGCCATTCATATAGTCTAGGTGCATGAATTCAGCAGAGTAATCCAATATAGTCCAGTAGTCTATAATAGGAGTGGGTTATCTGCAAGACTGGCAGTGTCAGAAGTTGTTGACTTGAGCCTTTTACAGATCAGCTTATTCAAATGCCTTTACTTTTTAAACCTCATTTAAATTTATAAATTTTTGGCCAAAAGGTATCACTGAAGCAAGAGGTAGGCATGACCTTGTCTGAGACAGGGATCATGATTTTCCTTTTGCCTACTTTCATTGACCTATACAGACTTTTAATCAGGTAACTATGAAAAGTAACAGCAGAGTCTGCAGGACTTTCTTCTTTTAATGGGAGTGAAACAGCCCCAACTTCCATAGACAGGGCTCCTGCTCTGATTTTCTTGGGTTCCCACCACTATTTCCTTGCCCGCATCACCCATGTACACACCAGTCTCTCTTTGTGGACATTTAAGTTTTCCAGAGCTTCTAGTGTGAATACCCAAAGAGGCAGCCCCAGTGACTCCTTCAGAGTTAAAATAAGTTAACATCTCAACCCAAGGATAGAACATGGGTCACATAGCTCCTCTTAAACTTTGCGATATTTAGTTACTGATATATATATATATATATATATATATATATATATATATATATTAGAGGGATTAAACCCAGGACCTTGCACTTGCCAGCCAGTCATTTATAGTTTGTTATTAATTGAGCAGAAAACTTGGTATTTGTGTTTGGATGGAAATCAAAACCTAGCAAAACCAAAAAACACTACTTTGGTAGTTTACTAAGATAGGATATTGCAGCATAGATTTTGGAGACTATAAATTCATTTATTGCAGTTGTGCTTTGAACAGAACTATTTTTAAAATGATCCACTTATTTCTCCCTATTAAGAGAAGCACTTACTTGGTTTGATATTTCTAATTTTCTTCCAAATGACTTTTTAGTCCCCATGCAGTTTGCCATTGGACCAAATTAAAAGACCCATAGGCAGCAACCTCCACCTAGGAATCAAAGGTATTGTTTGATGTACAAGGTGTGAGTTGTGCCGGGCTCAGCATCAACAAATTACTGATTATCCAAGCTGTATTTTCTCTCTCCAAGTACATGGAATTCAAATCATTGCAAATGTTTGTATGCACACAAAGAAAAACATATCAAATGCACAAAGCCCCTTGTTGGTAGGAGGACGGGTACATTTACTCTGGAGCAATATGTGATTCGTTTAATTACAGCCCACATTTATTAAAACAGCAGATGAGTGGAGGCAGCTTGATATCTAGGAACCATCAAGCAGGCTTAACCCTTCTGTAACCCGAGAAAAATTTGCAGAAGACCCATATTGACCTAGTGAGATTTTGATTGCCTTTAGCTAGCTCCCTCTTTGGGTCTTTGTACCCTGCAGGATCATCTAGAACCATTTTATGAGCCAAAGTCAAAGATTAAAACATTTCAGTGGCATAGCTTCCAATCTGGGGTGAGCAGTCAGAACATTATGAAAGCTGGCAATCAGGGAACTATGAAACTAAGCAACAGGATGGAGATGAAGTGTGGCGTAGCACTAGGGAACTATATGGGAGCTCACCCACAGCAGAGTGCAAATTTAATACAACAGAGATGTCAGGCCCATAAATATAACTCCCCATCAAATTAGTGTAGTTTTTGTTTCTTTTTCTTTCTTTGATACACGTGTTTGAACCATTGGGCTGATAAACTATGTCCCCAAGCTGTATTACTTTTTGAGAAAGGATCTGATAAATTGCCCAAACTGGCAACAAAAGCATGATTCTCCTGCCCCTAGCTGGGATTACAGGAATATACACCTATCAAATTAGAAAATTTTATTTCTTTGTGTTCTTTATGACAGCATAGTTGTGATTCTCAAGCTCCATTTAATGTTCACCCAAATAGTGAGGGAGTTGCACACTTTTTTATTACATGTTTGGTTGTTGAGACAGCATCTCATTAAGTCACTACATTGTTCAAAGTGGGCTCAAGCTGGCAGTCTTTTTGCCTCAGTCTTCCACATTCTACAGCTTTTTTATTTGTATTGGAATCAACTCAAGTCCTAGCATTGTACATCGCCAATGAGAAAGTACCTAAATTCCAATCTGTTAAAGTTGGGGATTTAGCATTGTCAAATTCTGAATGTTTCCTTGAAGTACAGCAGCTCTCAGTTCTCTGCTACCAGAAAGAGAATTTTCACTGAAGGGGTGACATTGTTACCTTGGATTGTCCCTCCCTCAACTCCTCATGGAACAAAAACCACTTCCACGCAAAGAAATCGTGCCCGCCCACCCGCCAGAAGAATCTCACCTTTCTTCTGTTCTATCATTCTTGTCCCAACGCATTTCTCTACATCTTAGAAAAATATTTGATTTTCACTGACCCTTTACAAGTTCTTATAGGAATGTGTGGGTAATAGCGAGGCATGAATAGGGGAGGCTAGCAGTTCAAAAGGTCAGGATGGAGCAAACCCTCTGTAGTGCATCCTGGGATGCGCAATAGACAGAATGAAGTCTGCATTTTTAATGCAGTGTGCTGACCCCAATTCCCTCTACTTCCTTTCTTCTCTGTACATCTGTGAGAGCTCAGGGTTTCTACAGGGTACAATCCTTACCTATTTCTGTAACTCTAGCACATACTTAAAAGTTCTTATTACTATTTCATGTGTATTCTCTATGAAAACACAAGAGTACCCAGTAAAGTGTGTGTGTTTCCATTAAGAATTAATATTGTATGTTTCTTACGCTCTTTTTTTGTTGCATTGGAGAGAATCTACCCGTTAAATTTAGAAGATTAGTCATACCAGTTTATGAGGTTCAGATAAGCAAATGCATTTGCCTCCTATTCCTTAGATGAGCTATAAGGCAATAGATTTCCAGAACAAAGCTTTTATCCTATGGGTAGGTAAAACATGTCCTAAAGATTTGGAATGTTTTTCTACAAGTACCATTCTCAATTAAATTACATTCTTTGGGAAAGCTAATGAGAAACAAAATCACTCTACGTCTGGTACATGTATTTTTCCCAAGTATATTTATTTACTAAAAAATGAAGTAGTCTGGGGCGAAGTCACAAGTATGTTAAAAATCATTTTTGGAAGATGCCATTTAACAGTTAAATGAGCATGATCTTTGAAATAGTACAGATATGTACCCTGGACAAGCTATATGAGCCTGGGTAGGTTGCTTAACTTTCCAACTCTCCCTTTATCATCTAAAAGTGAGTAAAATGAATATAATCAGTGTTCAATCCAAGAAATAAGAGGTAACTACTAATATAGCTATATCCTCTGAATCTGTAGGAAAAATCATTACTTACGATGAAATTATAAATCCTGCCTCTATTCAGCCGACCAAGAACTGAAAGACAGATCCTAAGAGTTACTTATTTTTCTACATCTCATTGACTAAGAAGTACTTTAGCTTAGAAAAACAAAAGAATAGAAATGTTAATATTTTATGACACATGAAGATTGTGAAAGTACAATTTCCTGTCCATCATAACGTTTTATTGGAGCATAGTCCCACCCCTTTGCACTGTGCATATGTGGTAGCAGCTTCCATTCTTTAGCTGCAGATTTGAACAGTTGTAGCAAAAACCCTTGTCCTACAAAACTTATGATATTTACTATCTGATCATTTATAGAAAAGTTTCACCAGGCAACCCTACAGAATACCATATAGAGAGCATGCGAGAAGCAACTCTATCCCAAATAATCATCTTTGCCCTTCTGGCTATGGGTGTGTGCATGGTATTGGAAATCAGTCATGACCTGCTGCGCATGGCTTCTTTCTCTGAGTCAGAGTTGCCCTGTCCTACTTCCCTCTCAGCTCTTTGTAACATGTATGCTTATTTTTTTCAGGCAATCCTAAAACACATCCCTTGGTTTATTCCTTACATGCTTATTAGCCATGGTTTACAGCAGGTTAAACATAAAATGCTTCCAAAGTTTGAAAAGGAAAAAAAAAACCCAGCCTCTTGTATATAGTGAAATAATACCTTACTGGCCCCAGCCCCGGGGCGTGCTGAGACAGCAATTGAGACTGGGCATGGTGGTGCGCACCTGTAATCCCAGCTCTTGGGAGGCTGTAAACAGGCGGATCACTATGAATCTGATCAAGTAGTCAGACCCTGAGCACCCTATAGACTCTTCCCCCTGCCAAAAAAAAATAGTAAAATAATAAACAAAGAAATAGAAACAAGTTTATTTACGATACATAATGGTTACAGAGATGGTTAAAATTAAGGTGAAGTAGAAGAGTAGGAAGAAATAAATGCAGGGAAGGAGGAATAAAGCAAGGAGGGAAAGAGAGGAAAAGGAAAAGACGAAGAGCCAGTTTCAATTTTTCATGTGGAATCGCAGCACGGGTCTGTTTTGTCATGTACTTTAATGATGACAGCATCTCTGATCCAAACTGGATGAAACCAGGATGGACTTTCTCCCCACTAGGTTGCTGAGAATGAGGACCTTACTGGAGAGTAAAAGAAGCTTTTAATTGTAGGATCTAGTCCTTTTGCAGTGCTATTGCATCATGCTGTTTACCTGAAGCTGCTGCCTTAGGGGAATACACTAATTAACATAGTTATTATCATCAACAGCAGCACATACACATAAGTGAAAACAAAGGTATTTTACTAACACATTGTTTAACTAAAGAGGGTAGATTCGGTTTCTTGGTGCTGCATAATAGGCAAATTGAGATAAACAATTTTCCTGATTTTGTGCCCATTTTTATTTTCCTAATTGTGCTGAGAAAAGCCTGTACTGTTTTCTATTGCAAACATATTTTTGACCTCTATTACTTAGCACACCAATGTGTGTCAACAAACTGGGCAAGTAGAGCCTGCCAGCCTGGGATGTGCACGCTTGTCCTCGCTGCTCTGCTGTGCTGTGCACAGAGGTGTAGACCATGCCAACATGCTGCAGCCTGTATTGTTGGGAAGCAGCAGTGAGCAGTCCAGCTGCTTTTCATATGGTGCACCACAAAAACTAAATCTCAGATTCTTCCAAAGTTAAGTGGCCTGCTTGAACCTAGGAGAAGTATGTGTCTCACTAGGTAACCAGCGGCTTTATCTGCTTATTCACAAATATTTGAAGAAGCAATCCCATGACTATTTTGGTAAATATCAAGAGCAAAAATTGCCAAGAAGTAGCATTGCACTGAAGAGAGCTGAAGTTCATTCATCCTTTGGAAAAGCAGTGCCCTGTGCTTCCCCACAACTGCCCATTTCTCCCTGCAAAAGCTCTGATAACTTCCCTTTACTACTAGCCTATTTCTCCTTGAAATGGGTGCATATTTAAGTCTTGAGGACTAGGGATGAAGGGAGGGGGCCCAGATCTCATCAGTTATTGGGAGCAACTGCATCTTTTCTGCTTTTTCTTTTGCCTTCTTTTTTCTTACGACAGGAAATTTGGGATGAAATTTATCTCTCCAGGGCCGGTTGCTGTTTATTCCTTTGACTAAAACTTCCTGTGACAGCATATCATGAAAAATTATTAGTGTTGGGAGTGCTTGATGCATTGTGTCAACTTAAAAAGTTTAAAAGTTTAATTAAGTGACTCAGCAGAGAGCCAGGGTACTCACTTTGTATACATCCTGAGGCTGTGCAAGAAAAAGGCAAGAGATGGTGTGGGTATAAAGGGCCCAACCTAGGATGGAAGGCCTGCTCACAATATAAGAGATAAAGAGGCTTGCCCGCCCCTTGTGCTCTTGCTGTTTTTGTTATTGTCTACTGCCTTAAACTGTTGCCCATCTCCTATGCCACCCTGCCTCAAACCCAGCTGATTATGGACTAAAATTCAACATGTGAACTAAGTAAACCCTTATTTCTTTAATTATGGGCATCAGGTATTTTGTTTCAGCAATAGAAAAAGGGTCACCAAGACAGTATTCTTTCATGATATGGCCATCTGCATACCGACACATGCAAATACTGTGTCATTTAAGCTTGTGGTGACTCTGATAATAAAAAGATATCTTTATAAAAAAAATTCTGAATTATAGTATATAAAATCCATTAGTGAAAAGCTATTCCATTTTTACTTCTTTGCATTTCTTTATCATAAGGCAAAAGAAATTTTAAAACTATAGCAATCTCAAAAAAATCAATGTGGTCTATTCCGAATCAACATGAGAATCTATTTCTGTCTAAGTACCACATGCTAACTATCCCACTGTAGCTCCTGAAAATCTATTCCTGATTTTTTCTTCAGTGACATTTTTTCCATTATTATGTTATGGGTATTCACAAACATAGATTTAAAAATGTGTAAATATGGATACACCCACCAGTTATATTTTACCTTCAATATTTTTACATTCTGTCTATCCACGCACATATTCCTCAGCTCACTTTTATTTTTGATGTGTTTCAAAATATAATACATTCATATGTTTCTTCTAAAATGCTTAACACTGCATATCATTAATTAGTGTTTGATATTTGCTTATAGCTTTTTCCCTTAGCACTAAAAATTTCTACTCAAATAATGCACACGTACTTGGTGACCATGGCTTGCATGCATAGCTATGCAGACAAAGCCCCAAAATATACAACACCATCCCAGAAAGCTTCTTCTTGTCCCATCCCATTCTGAATTGATTTAACTATCAAACAGTGGGTTTCTTTAAAACTGTTTAGAGCCTAGAGAAAACATCTGTCAAATTCACAGAGCAATCCAGAGTAGATTTGCTAAGTATACATTTATGGATTTTTTTACTAGATTTTTCTGTCTTGAATATTTTAGTGATACCAGGTAGAGATAACTTACAATGATGGGACTCGTTTATTCTAATGACTTGCCAGGGTTCTTAATTTTTTTTCTTTCTTTCTCTGTTTTTCTTTTTCTTTTCAGAGAGAGTCTCATTCTGTACATAGTTCAGGCTGGCCTTAACTAACTGTGTGGTACAAGCTAGCCTCAAACTCATAGAGATCCTCCCACTTCTGTCTTCCCCAAGTGCCAGTACACGTAGTGTGCACCTGTATCCCCAGCTTAATTTTCTTTTTCTGTCCAACAAATGGTTATGTTTTTCTCTTGGCATTTACTTGCGGGCTTCTGAGTCTTTTCTGGATATTGTAATGCTAACTAATCCTTAAATCTAACTGATTGGTGATCAGCTATTTGTATTCTGTATGCACCATGAGTATTATTCTGCAGAAGAGATCACTATGTGGATCATTTGCGTGTCCATTGGAAGCACCAAAAGACTCAGAGAGACAAGAGACTTGCCCAAGATCGCAGGGTGCAGAAGCGACAACAGCTAAATTTTCTATTATGTGTTCTTTTTTTAGGGAAGGATCTACAGAGTGTTCAGGGTCTCACTATAGATCGGACTCATAGTGATCCTCCTGTTCAGCCTTCTTAAGAGCTGGGATACAGGCTGGCACCACCATGCCCACTATCAATTGCAGTCTCAGTGTGCCCTGGGGGCGGGGCCTGCTTGCAGGTGCTTTAATCCACTGAGCTATTTGGCTGGCCCAACAACAGTTAAATTTAGAAGGCAAATATTCTAATCTTGATTTTGGTGCCATTAAGAGTTTAGGCCTTTTTGGAACTGATTAACCCATGAGAGCGCCACCTTGCTAAATCAGGGAGCACCTTAGAAAACAGCATTTAGGAGTAGGAATTCTGCCGACTTCTGGGAACCCCCAGA
>NW_004524606.1:16972972-17006315 GCF_000260255.1 Octodon degus
TAATGGTGTTTGTAAATAGGATCACAAGTCCGCATCTTGTACAGCAATTAACCACTAAGAAGAATATATGCAGTGTATTATTTGTTGAAAAAAAAATTACAAACCCCCCCCAAAAAAAAGAAGTAATGAAAATATTTAAAAATTGTCCCAACATGCACTTTGAGCACTGCATGGATGTTAAATAACTATTAAAGAAGCTATGTTTCTGAAGAAAAAAAAAAAGAAAGAAAACAGCATTTAGAGAAAGAGTACCGTTTCCTTCTTTTGGACACAGCTCTCTCTGGATGATGGAGCAAGAAGGTGCCAATTTGAAACCAAAGAACTGGACCCTATCTGACACCACACCATCAGTGCCCAGGTGCTTCCCAGGTGCTCAGACTGGGAGAAATGCATTGAAATTTTTATACAGTATTAATCTTGGTGTTTTGTTACAGAAGTACGAAACATATTAAAACAGTTTAGTTATAAATCAATACCAATTTGTTTCCATTGCCAGTGTGGAAGTTGGCCATCTGGGGATCGTCTCTCTTACCTGACTAAAGTAGAATATTTGATTTTATGGTACCATTGACATTTAAGGGAAAGGTTTACACCTATTTGGAATGAGTTGTCCCTTATGGATTATTTGCATTTTAGAAACTAGCCTTTTTATACTACACATTTTGCAATTTAAGACAGTTATTTAGTTAAAAATTATAGTGGCTGGACTGGGCACAGAACAAACTATGTGATGTGAGCTTTATGAATTTTACAGTCTTCTGTTCACTCAGATATGTATCATTTGACCTAAACCTCACTCTGTCTACTCTGTGAATGGTGTTTAATTCATGGTTATAGACTTATATTAAGAAGAGAGATGGACAGTAAAATAGATTTATTTTGAGAAGAGGGAAAGAAAACTCACAGTACTTGTTATCTCAGGATATACCAAAGGATTAATAAATTACCTTTAAAGAACTTATTTAGAAAAAAAGTGCGTATGATTGTGGAAAGATAACCTGCAATACTGAGTGCTAACTAAGTGTGAAATGTGTAGGGAATATTTGTGAGATGCTTGGTGAGTGATCATGTCTCTGCTCATGTAGTAGCATTTTAATTTCCTTTAGGCTACTGTATCTCTCCTGTAGTCCTTCCATTAAAAGAATCTTCTGGCCATCCTCCTATTCACCATGCATTTAAAGAGTATACATGTTTGACTGGGGAGATGGCTCAGTGGAATAAGCACTTCCCTGGCAAATGCAAGGACCTGAGTTCAATCCTCAGTTCACCAAAAAAATAAATAAATAAATAAAAATAAAATCCATACTTCAACGTCAGGTGCATCTGCAAAGAAATATCTCCCTACTCATTAGTGTTTGAGGTAGCAGAATGTAATCTTGAGGTTACAGATTCTGAACACAAAGAACAACCTCCTACCTTAAAACACAAAAAAAAGACTGTGAATTTTAAACTTTGCACATGTGTCAGAGAGCAGTTTCTATGTTTTCTTAAAGCAAAACGAGTTGAGTTTCCTGTTGCTTGTTTTATTAGTCATGATCTTCCAGAGAAACTAAAGCACATGAGTCACAGAGAAATGAACAATATTTGTTTTAAGGAATTGCCTTTAGTAATTATGGGCAATAAAGTTTGAATTATACCAGATAGGCCAGAGACTAAGGGAAGAGTTGATGCTGTAATCTTGAGTTCAAAAGCTGTTAAAAAGGAGAATTCCTTCCTCCTGAGGACCATTTCTCTTTAGGTCTTAAACTGGTGAATGGACTTACCCATGGGATCAAGAGTTACCTGTTTTACTCCACTAATTTAAATGCTAATCACATCTTTAAAAATACCTCAGAACAACGTTTATCTAGGCTGTTCTCTGACCAAATAACTGAGTGCTATAGCCCACGTAGTATAACACATATCATTCCACTTGTTAGTTAAAAAGCCACTGTTAATTCAGCAGTGTTGGCTCTAGGTATTCTGCTGTTGTGGAAATCATCAAGAGATGTAAGTCATTCAAGAAAAGTCAGGGCCAGGGAGATGGCTCAGTAGAATAAGCATTTCCCTGGCAAGTGCAAGGGTCTGAGTTCAATCCCCGGTTCTGACAGAAAGGAAGAAAGGAAGGAAGGAAAAGAAAAGAAAAGTCATTATTTCATGGCAATTTAGAAATTACACATTACTATTTGGCATTCTTAAAGTGAGGGTGTCTTTCATGACTTTGGGGGAGAGAATAAGCCAATATGTATGACTAGTACTTAAGAAACATAAAGTATAATTTACTCTCTTTTCCTTTATCTTTCTATATTGAGGCTCTTTTTATAATTGGTGCTGTATGTTAATCTACATTGTTTCCAGGCACTGTATGATGAGGGCTTCACATGTACCGTGCAGTGACCCAAGAGGCTAACGACTGAAGTAACTGTGGAGATAGCACCCAGCCCTCTACCCATTTTAAAGATGAGAAGCTGCCATCTTTGTCGATGAATTTAAAAAAATAGATTTTGACTGGAATATTTTTAATATTCAGAAGTCTGCATATATTTTAAAGTCAGTATGGCTAAAATATATGTTTCAAGTAATATTTTAAATGGGTTTCCACACACGGGCTAGAAAATGAAACTAGGAGTCATTTGTGCATAGCAGAGTCTCTTACAGAAGCCTGAAGTGTTAGCATACTTGACTCAGGGATTTACCTTACATTTGGAAAAACGTATTTTAAAGTTTTGAAGAATTCAGTGATGATCATTGTTAATCTGTAGGAAGGCATTTCTGATATATTTTTTCAATGCTTTCACACTTGGTACTTTTTTACCTCTGTACTTGACTGCTCTTCTCCATTCTCCTTTCTGAATATGTTGTACCTGGATTGTCAAATATCACTTCAGCCTAGATCTGTGCCCCTGAAAGTCATGTATGACTTCATAGAAGAATTCTACCTGACATTTTCAAGTGCAATTCACTTGAACTTGTAAAAGTCAGGTGTAAATTGAAAACAGATTTACACTAAGCCTTTTTGGTTGGTTTTGGTTCATATTTGGAGCTGACATTTGGAGAGTACCTCAATTGCCCTTAGAGTCTATTCCCTGTTCACTCTAAAGTGTGTGTGTGTGAGTGAGTGTGAGTGTGTGTGGGTGGTGGGGTTGTTGAGTCTAAATGGCTAGTACAGTATTCTCATGAATTTCAGGTACATTTATTTAGTGGGTTTTGGTCACTATATAAGTAAAGTCAGCACTTGAGAATTCAGTCATTTGAGCAATGTGGCCTTTTGGACAGAAGTTGGACTCTGGATCACATTTGTTGCCTGAAGATGATAAAGATTATTGACCTGGCCTCAAAACCCAATTGCTAAACAGTAATATGTTGATTATTGACATTTTAAATGTGTCTGGTGCTCTACAGCTGAATCTTCACTCAAATTCAGAGCAGCCATACTGGCTTCTGTCACTGGGAACTCTGACGAAGCAGATGAGGCCTCTTCTCACAGTGCTGCAGCAGCAGATGGCGTGGCAAGCTGTCTGCCACTCTTCTCATCCACAAGGAGGAGCCTCTTCTTCTGCCTTCCCAGCCATTGTGCTTTCCTAAAGTGGGCTGCTGAGCCATGGAGAGTTGATACAATAAGGAGCACAGGCAGTGAATTCAGCAGTATACCTTTTAATATGGAAATTTAATACACATGTGACATCCTTCACAGGTCCAAAGCTCTTACGAGATTACTTTTTTCAAAGGCAAAATTTGAATTGGAATAGCTCTATAAAATTGTTCTCCCAATCATCTCATTCTAAAGATAATTAAAATAAGATTTAGAAGGATTAAATCTCTTTCCTAAGGTTACATACTTAGTGGTCGAGATGGGGCAAGGATTTTAGGTCCTTTGGAGTAGGAATATTGTCTTTTTAATGGACAGTAAACAATGAATGCATGTTTAGGATTTCAACAAAATTGGAAATCCAAGGTATTCATCATTTTTGATAATTTTGAAAAGTTGAAGCTTACAGGCTCTTTGACTCCTTGATTTATTCTATTTCCTTTTATTTTTTTCATTCCTTGAATAAAGGACTCGATGTATTTCTGCCTTGTAGAAATAATGCAATTGTAAGTTGGCTTAAAGTAGCCTGTCATCTTATTCACTGAGATACATTTAAAATAAATTCCTTCAATAAAAAGGGAAAAATATTATTTTATCATCTATGTGGATCAATTCCAGTTCAGTTATTATGTTTCTCTGCAGTATACAGTATTCAATTAAACCTTTCTTCTAATTAGCCACTAATTTCAGTTAAAAGGTAAGGACTTCCATTTAGCAAACAATTTCTGTCTAGGAATCTAATAATTCAATATAATAATAATGATCCTCACCCATATACCTTTATGAATACGCTGCCCTAGATTGGTTTTTTGTATGACTTTGTGTTTTGCTTTTTGTCCAACATTGGCACATGTCTGAAATGGGTAGAATGAGGATCATGTGGAATTTCTTTTCGTTTTTGTGGTACTGGGGGTTAAATTTAGGACCTTGCACTTGGCAGGCAAGCACTTATTCTGTTGAGCTATCTCTCTGGCTCCTAAATTCTTTGCTTTTTGTTTTTGTTTTTGTTTTTGTTTTGAGACAGGGTTTCGCTGTGCAGTTTGGGTCAGCCTTGTGCTCACTGTTGAAGCCCTCGGGCTGGTCTCCAACTTACAGCAGTTGGAATTTCTTAAAGAATTTTTAGGAGTTCATTAGTACGTGTTTGAAGTGCATGCTTACATTAATTGTAAGGAGTCAATGTATATACATAACATAGCTTATTTTTTCTTTTCATGTCCTTTACTTTCCCTCCCCTTTCCCTTCATCTGTCAGTCCTCTTCCCTTTTGCAAAATGTCTACCTCCCTGTTTCCTATGATCTTTTATTTATTCTATAATTTATTTTATTTTCTGAGTTTCTTATAAGAGAAATCATGCAATACTTATGTTTGTGCATCTGATTTATTTTACTTTTTAAGATTATTTTTGGAGGATTTGGAGGACTGATCCCAAGGCTTCATTGGTGCAAGGTAAGGTCCGTATCAATCAGCTCCAATCCCGGGTGTAACACAAGAGTGTGTAATTTCTGAAGCAACATATTCAGTGCTGAGTTGGTTCTGTCTTAAGTAAAATTGCATAATGTGCCAACCCACAGCTTTTTTATTGAATAGAAGTAGTAGTGTTTAAGTGTCATCTGTTACTCATTTTCTTATACTTAGTAGAGTATAAAATTGTTTTAGTAGCTTTTATTTGGGACCTTCTTGTAGCTCCATACACTGAGCATTTATGGAGTAGAAGTAGTTAGGACTAACCCATGCTGAAAAGTTCATCCTGTTTGCATTGAACAAAAAATGACTATTGGCACTTGTCTGGTGTGGGTCCTGGAAATGAGTGATAAATCAGATACAGATGGTACTGCTATGCAACTTATGTTCTAGTATAGGAGATAAGGCAGAAATGACAGAGTAGACATATGTACGAAATGACTGTATGAAGTCATGAACATTGCTAGTGAAAAGGCAGGGATTTGTGCTTCTACAGCAAAATATCATGAATGAAATCATATTGGAGCTGCAGTTTAGCTTGTCCCAGAGACTCATTTATCCAGTCTTTGCACTGCCTCCTCTGTAAGTGGTTTGAACCATGGCTATGCAGGGATATGAGTTCAGAGAGAACATTCCTGCATTCTGACGTAAGCTTTAGCAGGCTGGCCATGGATGAAGCATCCTTAGCTCTACTTCACATTTGACTCATGAAATAATTGGGAGTCAGAAAGATTAGTAACTTCATCAGCAAATCATAAAATCTCTCATATTGTCATCCGTCATCATCCAATTCCTTTTCTACACCTTTTTCAGAATCCCTTGATTAGTTAGGATTTTTAGTATATAAACAACAGAATCTTACCATGTATAATTTGAATAAGAAAGAATTTACTTATATATTTATGTATTTATTTATTTAATATATGTAGTACAGGGTCTCATTATACAGATGTGACTTGTAGTAATCCTCCTGTCTTCAGCCTCCCAAGCACTGCAAGTACAGGCATCACCATGCCCAGTCTCAATTGCCATCTCAGAGCCCCCTGGGGTGGGGCCATCACAGCAGGCTGGGGGATGGAACCCCCAGCCCCTGGTCTGCCTAAGCAGGTGCTTTAATCCACTGAGCTATCTGGCCGGGAACAGGAAAGAATTTAAAAGTTATCAGGAGTTCCTAGAATTTATGACAATCCTAAGAAATTCAGATTCAATATAAAGAAGCCATGCAAAGTTTTAGGTTTAAATAAAATAAACAGCATTATCAGCCAAGCCATGGACAGTGGGAAGCATTGGCTCTGAATTTTGTTGTTTTTCTATCACTGTATCATTGGCTAGAATCCAAACTCTTAGAAAAATGTCTGATTTATTTTGAATAAAACAGCACTCCCTATTTACCAGGAGATAGTTAAGTATCTTGATTTTATACCCCATTATTACACTACCCATAAAGAATGAAGACAAAGCGCCATTAAAAGAAACCAGGAAAGGTTATGTGTCCAATATAGGATTAAGTAACTTTGTCAGAAAAAGAACAAACCAAAAATGCAAAATTTTAAGTAAACTTGTGAAGCAACAGATGATCTTTCTGTGCCTAAATTAACAAATGCCATATTGTATTTTTCCATAATGCTTGAAATACCACAAATATATCTTATATGCTCAGCCTGATTTTGTGAGGTTAACTATATTCTTCCACGAGCTATGGCTACTTGTTTCTCCTTTTCCCTCTAGCAGGCAAATAATTAGACAAAAATTGACACAACTGGAGTGTCGAACTGTGGTAGGATTTACCCCAAGATTCAAAGTGTCCCAGCATATCATTTGGGTGTGATACTTCCAGAAAGAAAAATATTCCTAAGGGAGGACAGTATGATTAATCTTACCTTAAGGCTTAATAAAGCATACAATGCGTGTTTGTGTATGTGTATATATTTATGTGCTTCTACATGTGTATAGATATTGTTTGGATGAGTAGTTAAGAATAAAAGAGTTTCCCAGAACAAACTGACCACTTTATGATGTTATAAAGTCATTAGGGATTTTTTTATAGTTTGTTCCACATGCAGCAATCTCCTGCTCACCTCCCCAAAGTAAATGCAGTACTAAAATAGATTTCAACTGCTAAGTCCAACTCTCTTGGTCTTTTTCAATACTCTCAGGAATGTGCTACTGGAAATTTCTGTAAATTCTCAAATGGAATGAGAGAATTACTATTCCAAGGTTTTACCTATCTTAATTAACAGATGAGGATAAAAGTAGAAGGTTTAGTAAACAGCTTACCATTATCTAATATGGAGTTCTTTATAACACCTACCACACTCTCTATGTGATTAATTTCTTCATTAACCCAGAAGCTTCTTCACAGCATGAGTAGTTTCTTGTTTGTGTATTGAATATTCAGATTGAATAAATGATTGAAACAATAAAAATGATACAATATGACATTATATGATGCAATATTTTTAAATCACTAAATGGAATAGTTTATATGAATTAGAAAAACCATATGGCATTTTCTAAGTTGTTTATAACTTTACGTTCATTAGCCATTTGATTTTGTACAAGGAATGTATTTGATTAAATAGTGTTATTCTTGCTTTTTAACTTAAAAACTTAAAGAACATATAATATACCAACTTTGATATAATTGACATAATTACAGCAGTTTGTAATTATAAAGGATTTATGATAACACCAGGAAATACTCAGTAAATTATAGTATCTCAAAATTGTGAAGTTCCATAAGATATATTAGTACGGTATCAGAAAACTAAAAATGTAAAATTAAAATAAAACCATGAAGTTACCAAATATAAAGAATGCTGAACAAAAGAAGAAAAGTTGCTGTGACAGTTATGTATAAATCAGTGTAGTAGGGTAGCACAGATGTCAATATTACAAAAAATGCATAAGTCATCCAAAGTGAAAAAATTATTTGTGTCCATACGACCAAAACATTAAAAATTATCAGATAAATATTATACTACATTGGCATTTTTAGTATAAATATAAATAAAATAAAAGGGAACTTTAACTTGGAAAATCCCTATGTAATTTTGTGGAATGAAAAGATGAAAAAGAACGGGCCTTTCTATTCAAGTTGAAATTGATCTGTAACGCGCTTCCTCTTAAATACTGCTTCTTTAACAACTGTCAAGTAAATGATGATAAAATAGAAAAAAATGATAGAGTAGATAATAAGAACATTGTAAAAGTAAAACCAATTTTCAAAATATATCAAAAGTGACCTTCAATATTTTAAAAAAGAGTTGAAATTAGGGTATGGCTGAAGTGGATAAAATTGGTTATCCAGTGCAGTTATACAAGATTGGCGTCTTTTACTGGAGAATTCCCTACTGTGCAGGCAGAACAGTGGTTTTCTTGTGTGAGTACCAGAATTACTTGGGCAGCTTGTAAAAGTGAAGGTTACTGTCTCCCTTCTTACGGTTCTATATGCTTCAGATGTAAGCAGGACCTGGAAATCTGCATTTCTAGGTTGTAGATGCTGCTGCTGGTAGTATCAGAAATCACATTTAGAACATGGACAGGTGACGTTTGGGTTTTTCCTTTTCTCCTGCAGGTGAGCTTTCATATTTGCATACTAAGAGAAGTACAGACAACTCTTCTCTTGTGCAATTTTTTTTTCTTTTTCTTTCCTTTTTTACTTTCTTTTTTTCCTTTTTTTTTTTTTGGGTGGGTAGTGTTTGTTTGTTTTGTAATAGTATTAGGAATTGAACATAGAGTCTCAAGTATGCTAGGTAAGCACTTTACCTGAGTTACATCCTCAGTTGTTTGTTTGTTTCTTTTTTTTTTTTTACATTTTGCATATTTATTTATTTATGTTATATATTTAGAACAGGGTCTATAGGGTCTCACTACATAGATCAGACTCTTAGTGATTCTACTGTTTTCAGCTTCCCAAGCGCTGGGGTTACAGATATGCACCACCACACCCAGTCTCAATCTCTTTCTTATCATGCCCTGGTGGTGGGAAGCATATAGGACTAAGCAATTGCTTAGCCAAAGAAACCCAGAGTAAATCCACTCTAACAAAGACAACAACTTTACATACAAACTCCTAATTTCTGATTGGTTTTGTTATATAATTATAGACTTTGTTCTTATGGTCTAAAATACAACATGAATAGTTACCACAATTTGCTAGTTTCTTAATTATGCTCAATGCTATCATGACTGCTAAATGTATATTGTCACTAGGATGACATATCTGTTATACTCACTTGTTCCTCCTTGGGTAACAATACTGGGAAACAGGTAATCTCATCACAGTACTACATCTAAAGGCTGAGGTCAGAGCAAAATTGAAACCACCATCCGACTCCCAAATAATTGGGAAGACAGGATCTTGGGACAAATGCAAGCTGAGAATCTCCAACACAGAGATGTTCCCAAAGAGCAGCCTTGTCCTAGAGAAGCTTTGATACTAGTGTTATAGCTACCTACTGCCAAAACTCACAAGGGTCATCACAAAAAAATAAAATAAAAATTTATTTTAGAAATAGAAAATGCCTAGATGAAAGAGCAAAGTGCAATCTCTCAGACCTCTAGCCCACCCAGAACAAGTTCAGAAGACATCAACATAGACAAAATTGGAAGTCACACACCTGAAATTTCTGAAATGATTGCAACTGAAGTAAAGAAACAACTCCAGGAGGCTACAGAGGAAATCAGCTCAGAAATAGTCACTCAGGAAAAAAAATTACAATCATAAGGAAAAGATTCCTCAGGATATCTAAATAAGACATAGAAAAAAAATAGAGGAGCATAGAAATGATTAAAAAAAACCCTGAATGAACAATATAGGAAATCATTAGAATGCATGAAACAGATTCAAATAGATATCCAGGAAATTAAAAATTCAATTTAAAATGGATAGAATGGCTTGAAAGAAACTGAAGACAGAATTTTAGACCTTGAAGACAACCTTGTAGCTAGGAACTATGAAAGGAAAACTCTCTTAAAAATAGCAAGAAAGCAGGAAATAACAATGCAGCATCTACAGGATGATGCAAAGAAAACCAACACAAGACTGATAGGGATCAATGTAAAAGCAGGAGTCAACACAGATGACATAAAAAGTCTATTTATAGAAGTAATAGAAGAAAATTTCCCAAACATGAGAAAAGAACCTGGTAAATAGTTAAGTCAGGCATATAGAACTTCAATTAGTCTTAACTCACATTTACATTTACAATCAATATATAATAAAGATCCCAGAAATTTAGCTCATGAAAATACTTTTAAAAGCTGTTAGAGAAAAGAAACAGATCACTTATAAAGTAAAGCCCATCAGAATCAGAATGATAGCAGCTGGACTGGGGAGATAGCTCAGTGGAATTAATACTTGCCTGTCAAGTTCAAGGTCCTCAGTTCGATCCCTAGTACCACCAAAAAACAACAACAAAAAAAGAACCATCACAGCCTTCTGAGCACAAATCATCAAATCAACAAAAACGTGGAGTGAAGTATCAAAAGTCCTGAAAGAAAACAACTTCCAACCCATATTGATGCGCCTTTCAAAACTATCTTTTAAAATTAATGGAGAAAAAAGATACTTCTACAACAAAGAACAGCTAAGGAAATGCATGACCATTAAAGAAACCTTACAAAGAATACTAAAATGTATTCTAGAATGTGATAAAAATAACTGCAATTTGAAGAACAACAGAAAGAAACCACTATAATTTAAACACATGGAAAAAGTAGAGAACTGACACCAAAAAGGCAACAAGACAAAGTAATCCAATACATATCAGTTATAACAATCAATGTAAATGGCCTCAATTCATCAATCAAAAGTAACAAATTAGGGATGGCCAAATAGCTCAGTGGATTAAAGCTCCTGTAAGCAGGTGCAGGGGCCTGATGTTCAATCCCCAGGCCTGCCGTGCTGCCCCTTCCCCCGGGGCATACTGAGACTGGGCATAGTGGTACGTGCTTCTAATCCCAGCTCTTGGGAGGCTGGAAACAGGCAGATCACTATGAGTCCGATCTAGTAATGAGACCCTGAACACCTTGTAGACCCTGTCCTGAAATTTAAAAAAAGAAAAGAAAAAAAAAAAACTGGCAGAGTAGATCAAGAAACAAAATTCCACACTATGCTATATACAAGAAACACATTTAACTCAAAACGAGATCCATAGACTGAAAATCAAAGGATGGAAAACAATATTCCACACAGCAGGAGCCCAGAAAAGTGTGAACTTCAAACAAAGAATGACAAAACTATAAAGTAGGTTATGACATAATTGTTAGAGAAAAATGCCAAGAGGAAGAGATAACAATCATAAATATATATGTACCAAATATGGGAGCAGCCAATTATATATGTCAAATATTAATCGATACAAAAATAACAAATAAGCAATACCACAATTGTAACAGAGGACTTAACACCACATTGTCACAAAAGCATATATCAACTAGACAAAATATCAGCAAAGAAATAACAGAGCAGAAACCAAACTTGTACACACATAGAATTAGTAGAACTTTACAGAGTGTTCAACCCAACAACATCAGAACACACCTTCTTCTCAGCTGTACACAGGATGTTCTCTAACGTAGATCACAGACTAGCCTATAAAACATGCTTAAGTAAATGCAAATGAATTGAAATGATTCCATGCATATGATGGGACCATTATGCAATGAAATTTGAAATTAATGACAAAACATGAACACATGGAAGTTAACATCCTACCAAACAACAAATATGTCACAGATAAAATTAAAGAAAAAATTAAACAATGTTTACAACCAAACAAAAATTGAAATATAACTTAGCAGAACCTGTGGGATGCAAGGAAAGCAGTCCTAAGAGGGAATTTATAGTGGTGAATTCTCACACCGGGGAAGCAGAACCAGAACAAATAAACTAATGTTGGACCTCAAGCTTCTAGACAAAGAAGAGAAAGTCAAGCCCAAAGCCAAAGAAGGGGGGTAATTATAAAGATCAGAAATTTGTTGTTATATTTTAATGGCTACTGCATCTTCAGAACAAGTCAGAATATCTCTTTGAGGTATGTCCTAATCCATCTCCCCACCACTAAGGAATCAGAGACTATAGCAGGTGAATTTTAAACCAGATCATCAAAAATAAGACTTTATAATTTGACAGCAACCCAGCAAAAATATATTTCAATTGCAATAAACAAAACTGCATTTTACTCATAGACATCATTTCTTCTAAAATATAAATTTATTCTTACTTTTGTTTTCTTTTTAAATAGTCAAATGCATCTGAACTTGCAGTTGTTGTACCATGATTTTCAATCTTGGCTACACATTGGAATCATCTGGGAAGTTTTAAAAAACACTTATATGTGGTTCTATTCCATTTTTATAATCATGATATGATTGACCAGGTGCTACTTATGCACCAAGGATATTTAAAGCTCTCCCAGGTTACCATAATGTGCCTTAAATGATAGAAACTACTGAAGCCCATTCCCCACAAGTACAGGGAGTTTATGTAGGTCACCTAATGCCAAAGCTTGTACTAGATTTTTATACCAGCCTACTTTCATTTGATTACTGTTATACAAACAATTTCACTTATTCAAAAATGCTTTCAGTAATTAAACACTGAAATTGTATAAAACATGTCTCCCAAATTTTTACTTATGTCTGAAACCCAGATTTGTTAAAATATTTGTTACTTTATAAAAATCATTCCCTTATTCTGGACAAGTCATTGGTTAAAACATGAATAACTACTACTAGCTATAATATTTGGCACATGTTATAATTGAAGCCACATTTAAAAATGCAAGATACATTATCTATAACCATAGTAAGTATTATAACAGTGTATACCAATCACCTACTTTACACATGAAGAATTTTGGATTTTGATTTTTTGATACATGAGTAGAATTTAACTTGGGGGCTCTGAATATTATTTGTGCAGACTTAGGAAACTCCGAAAAATACATTATTTATAAGCAACTATCCTGTAGGGGACACAGGCATAATAGTTGCAGATTGCTTATCTTGACCAAACACAGCTAGTAATTGAAGAGGAAAAAGAAAACAGCAGGCAGGAATAATTTTAATTGTGTATTGTTGTGACAGTTATATTCTGGCTTTTGTTGTATTTTAATAGTAACAGCTGCACCCAGAATTCCTTGTTTCTGTAACTAGTTGCAATTTCCTTTTCCTCCAATCTCTGTGTTGTTGAAACCTGGTCTTTTGTTTTCCTTCTTTGACTAAGGAAATTAATTTTTTTTTGTTGTAGCTACTAGAAGTATAAAAGACAAATCTTAAAAAGGTGTCAATTGCGTTCACTTTTTTAATATGGAGAAAGCATCCAATCTTGAGGTCTGTCTTCAACTAATTTTAGATATGATTTTATTTTTCTGCCCATCCGTGAGACTGTCACACATTAATTAAATGCTCCATTTCTTTCATCTAATTGAGGCTATTTCTACCTCTGATGAATAATTTTATCAACTTTACTTCAAAGGAAAATGTCTTGTGAGTAACTTTTTATGCAAAATAAACACAGAACAGCTCTATCACATCCTTTGCTGTGGCAAAGGCTTTCGGGACATTTCCTGGAGTTGTTCTCTCCTAAGGAGCCCAATCCCTTCCATTCTTAATGTACCACATGAGAATGTATCTGACCTGGACTTCCAAGCACATAAGTCAGCTTTACCCAGTAGGTGTATGTGTCTCAAATCAATAAAACCACAGGGTATAAAACCAATGGAATTGGGAATTGCATTCAGGATAGGGCCAGCCAGACCAAAGAAGAGATGCATTGTCTTCAGGATAGACTACATGAAGCACTGAGCTTCAGAGTCATTACCAGCTTCCAATGATTTCCTGAGCCAAAGCAGGGCCATGCATAGCAAGGGCATCACACCTAAGGGGCCAGATACAGAAAGGAACTGCCGAGGTAGACAGCAGTAGGTGATGGAGCATGGGTCAGGATTTGGGAAGGTGTGTGCCTCACTCAAACTCAGTATGTCCTGAGTTCTAGTTTTTGCTCATATTTTAAGAGAAGCTATAAATATGGATTTTCCTTTTATGCATTGGAAACTTTATTTTTAGTAGTATATGTGTGCAGACATAATGATTTCATTCACTGTAAGGATAGACAAATGTACATGACATTTTATTCTTGCCCTTTCCCTCTGCCCCCTTTTTTTTAGAATCAGATTCATTTCTTTATATTTAAATATTTTGTAAAGGTAATTTTAATATATACTGTTTGAAAAATCAGATGAATAGGTCAAAGAACTTACAAAATGTGCAAGACAAAATGTTTTAAAAATAATAAAATCAATACCAGAGGAGCCGGCCAGATGGCTCAACAGACTAAAGTGCCTCCTTAGACAGGCTCAGGAACCTGGGTCCATCCCCAGAACACTGAGACCACAATTGAGACTGGGCATGATGGTGCATACCTGTAATCCCAGGGCTTGGAAGGCTGAAAACAGGAGCATCATGATGAGTCCAATCCGAGTAATGAGACCGTGTAGGCCTTATACTAATACAATTTTTTTTAAATAAAGCATTAGAAATACAATAGATATATGGAACTCAGACTTAGCAAAAGACCTTAACATGATATATTCAAGTTCCCTTCAGTTTTCTTTAAGAAGGGCAAAAGAAAATCATCAACTGGAAGGGCTGGAAGTTTAGGATGATGTCAAGTTTCCTGAAGAGGCCAGAAGGGTATTTCCATTAACACTGCTCTTCACACCGAAAACATTAACCACAGACGGGATTAGCATGGCAGAGAACAGTGCTCCCTTAGCGTATGATCACCTCAGCTTATACTGCAGAATCTGTCTGATCCCTCACCTGCTGCATGGAAACCTGCAAAAGATGATGGTAACGATAAAATTAGAGAAATTATCAGAGCTTTGTTAAACTACAGCTTTTTTCGCTCCATACTGACTGAAAGACAATCAGTAACTTGCACAAATCTCAGCACTCGTTATTGACAGATGAAGCTATTGCTCAGTGGTGTGCGACACAAATATTTTCAAGCACATGAATACTCCACATTTTTAAAGTCTTCATTATATTAAGATTTTATAATATTATTTATGAGATACTTCATTGTAGGGCTGCATGTCTCCTCTGCTCTGACTGCTAATGATAGATGAATCATCGTTCAACATTGCTCAATTATATAGCCATTAAAATGCAGATTACGGAGGCTCTACAGCAATATGGAAAGTGCTTATCATCACTGTGAAATCTTGACATGAAATTGCATATGCATTATTATAACTATTATTATAGTTGAACTATAAAAAGTGGAAAGAAATATACCAAAAGTAATGGGTAAGGTGGTGAAATTACATGTGGTTTTAAAAAGCTATTTTTCCTGTAAATTGTTATATAGCTAAATTAGTTCCAATATAAAATATATAGCCATCAAAATAAATTATTATTTTAACACCTAAAAGAGTTTGGTCGTGTGCTAGTTGCCACAGAGAAATATAATTCTATTAGGTAGCATAGCAAAGGATAATATCTTTCCCTCTCTTACTGCAAGGTCCGTGGCTTAGTTCCGTGTAACAAAGCACAGAATGACAAGAAAAATCTGTATCTATTCACTCAAGATGTCTCTGGAACAGTATCATTCAGAAATGACTACTCAAAGAAAGGAGGAAATTTTGTGCTTAGGTTTGCTGAGGGGGCAGACAGTTGTGTGAAGAACTAAGTAGGCAAATGAGAAAATGATATAATGGTTTTTAAAAAGGGAGTAACTTAGCAAGACTATTCATTCCAATTTATCTTGAAGTCTCTTGTTTTTGCTTTCTTTTGGGTATAAGGATGACCTCTCTGGATAAAGATCTTATGATTTATTTAGATAGAAAATTATTTTAAGGCTTTCTCTGCAAGAGAATGATAGGAGGTCAGAGAGATTTTCCTGTTTCTGTTGCTTTCTGAAAATTCAGTGTCTTATTTTGAGATGGTGGCTACTGAACACCATAAGTACTATGTTCTGTAAAACAAGAATTCTGTGAGGTTATTAAATCATAGTAAATAAGGGCCAGCAAAATAGCTCCGTGGCCTAAGTGCTTGCTTAGGCAAGCGCAGGAACCAGGTTTAATCCCTCACACCACATGCTATGCCAACTCCACCCCTCCTCCTGCCCTGAGCCAGCCACCAAGACTGGATGTGGTGCCACATGCCTGTAATACCAGTGCTGGGGAGGCTGAAAACAAGATGATCACTACAAGTCTAAGCTGCACAGTGAGACTCTGCACCAAATACATAAAAAGGTTTAAATACATAGTAAACAAGGATGAAGTAAATATATAAATAGCAAGCTTTGTATTTTGCCAACCTCATTTTTGGTATTGTTTATTCATATGGCATTGGAAACACAACTTTTCTCTGAGCCTCAGCTTTCTCATCTGTGAAATGCAGATGATGGTAATGCCTTCCCCATGACTGAAATGAGACAAAGCATGTAAAGCACTTGGCAATAAGCCTGACATGGAGACATGTTTCATAAGCGGTGGCTCTTAGCACAAACAGCATGGATCTTACCCTCTCCTACAGAATGAGCAATAGTAATGATAGCAGAAGCAGTCCAGCAGTCACAGAGGTGACCGTGCTTTATCAAGATGCTTCCCTTGGTGCCAGGGAGATGGCTCAGTAGAATAAGCGCTTGCCTGGCAAGCACAAGGGCCTAAGTTCAATCCCTGGTTCCGGAAAAAAAAAAAAAAAAAAAAGATGCTTGCCTATCATTTAGTCGTCGGAGTGCTAGGAATTTACATGGTTTCACAATTTGAAAAAAATAAGACTCGCTAGCAAATATCATTTCTGTATAGTTTGTAAAGTCAGACCTAATTTAGTTGTTCCAGTATTTCATGGCTAGAAATAGAAGAATCAAGAATTAAACTCAGACATTTAAGATTTCAAAACTATTTTTCCTATTCCTTTGCAGATAAATCAATGTCTAGCCTGAGGAAATGACTTGACCCTCTATAACTAAGGGCTCAGTGGGAAAGTGTTGGACTAAGAGACATTTCTTCACTAGTTGGATAACCTACGATTTGGATGCTATACCAAAAAAGAATTAAAGAGCACAGGAGAAATATTATGTCTTATAATGTGCAGTGGAAGGTCGGGTGGCCAAAATAAAGGAACATGTAACCCAGAGACAGTGTCAAGTCAGTAAACATTCAACCCCAGAGTAAAAACTATTATGAATTCTCAATCAGAAAGCTGGCCAGAAAGATTCCAGAGAAAGCTAGTGAGAGAGTATTTTTGTCTTGTATTCATTCCCAATGTTTGGTTTAGAGACAGAATAAAACATTAAATATTGTTTAAAGATATGGAGAGAAAATGAACAATGATCACATTGTCAGACAAAATGTTGGACTTTTGTGAGAACACTTTCCTAAAATATCATACTAGAATATTTTATTAAGCTTTGAAAGGCTTTTAACTATGCAAATTCTTACACCTTTATTCTACATAAAAATGAAATAATAATTCTGTTCAATGGAAGGCAAATGCAAGGAAGTGTTGTAATTTGGGGCAGGAATGAAGGATATCATGTGTTTACAGTAAGATGGAGTTCATGTGAATGAATATTTTAATCTAGGCTATTGCTTAATAATACTTATGCAGATTTGAATATGCAGTCTCTTTGTACATCTCCTGGAAACTTTCACAGAAATACAGGAAGAGTCTTATATGAACTTTATGAGCCGTATTAGTTATGTTAGAACCTTGATGATGGAGGATGAGCATTTGGGACTGTATTTATGAGTAGTCCCACAGTCCTGCATCATATCTTGTGACTTTTTCTGAGAAGCAATATTAAACTGTGACCCAAGAAAGGCTGCACAAAAGGGGACTAATACTCAACCCTCCATACTTATGGTTTACTACGTTCCTCAACATAAATCAAATAGTGATAATAAGAGTAAACTTTGTTTCTTTGTGGGAAAATGGTTCCCCGATAAGAAAACATGCTACAGGTATTTGTAACCTCAGTATTTTTAAAAGTGGTTACAGACGTCATGTACCTCGGTAGTGTCCCAAATTTTCTGATCAAGAAGATTATGGGGCCAAAGAGGAAAGTGATTGATGACGTAGAGTGTGCCTAAGGAGAGTCACATGGGGAGAAGACACTCTCTCAGGCTTTCACAGAGAGCACATTGGCCAAGCATTGGCCATGACTCATCCACATGGCTGACACTGACAAAGGTTCTACAATCTGAGGTACAGGATCTCAGGATAAATCCTCAGGGCATTTCACTGACCTTCTCAGACCAAAAAGCTACAACTCTTGTTGTACAGGTCCTGCTTTACCTTGGTCTTAACCATCCAGTAGAAAAGTATGAAGACGAAATATAGGAAGTAAAGCCATGCTGTTATGTTGAGCTATGGGGGACTCAGGTCAATAATTTCTGACACTGCCAGTTAAACAGAAGACCCAATGTTATTATGGGCTACTGGACTCTTTTAGAATATTTTGCTGAGTTTACACACCTATAATATTCAATAACGGAACTTAGAAAAAATGGGGTATACCGATGAATGTCCATTTTGTATCTGTCTATTCAAAGTGGTTAGGATAGATATATAGTTGCATTCTCTTAATGAATAGAATGATTTGTTCTAATGGTGTTTGTAAGTAGGATCTCAAGTCCGCATCTTGTACAGCAGTTAACCACTAAGAAGAATATATGCAGTGTATTATTTGTTGAATCTGTACTTCTAATTTGGTTTGAAACTGTCTCATTGCTATCTGTTTATCAATAAAATTTTGGAAAAAATTAAAAAATAAAAATAAAAATGGTTACAGAAAGGATCTGTTGAGCCCAATATTTCTTGGGCTTCTCCCATGCATAACATTTCATGGAGGTACTGCTTAGAGAACAATGGCTTTGCCTACACAAAACCCAACTTAAGATAATTAATGTTTTAAATTAGGTATGGTGATAAATACTTGTAATCCTAGCTCACTGAGTTGTTGAAATGGAGGATCACAAGTTTGAGCCCAGCCTGAATAACTTACTGAATTAGTTAGACCCTTCCTCAAATAAAGTAAAATAAGATGGTTAGTAATACAACCCAGGGCAAAGACACTGGCCTCAATTTCTAATACTGCATGACAAAAACGTGGGGAGGGGAGGTTGTTATTAGACTGCCATTTGATCCTCAATGTTAGTGATAGTCAGATATTATATTGCTTTTTTTTTTCTTTTTTGGAGGAGTGTTAACCTTATGCATTCTATGTGTAAAAGTAAAAAGTTCCAGATAAAATTTCAAAGGAAAGAGGTTCATTCAAGTTACCCTTTATCCATAGGAATGTATACTGTGAACTTATTTTGAATCTACTTCACAGGAAACTTGGAATTTAATGAAACTAGCCTATAGTGTTTACTTGTTTTGTACATGCATTCTGATTAATGTTTATTTCATTAAATTCAGAATGTGAATGTTCCTCTGAGCACTGATTGTTGGATTATAATTTTGTGTGGCATTATTGTGTGGTCACTTTGAAATATTTTGCAGTTTTCATTTTAGTTTTCTCTAATTTTTTTAAAATTTCTAAAGGATTTTTATTAATATTATTATACTCTTTTTTTGGAAATTTATTGAGTCATTATGATAAATAAAGTCAGTTGTTTTGAGAGTTCCTAGGGCATGTGAATGCATCAGTTCTCTGTATCTTTAGCATATTGTTTCTCTGGTTTTTTTGTTTGTTTGGTGTGTGTGGGGGGGGGTGTGGGTGTGGGTGTGTGTACATATAAGCCTGAGTAAACAAGTAGAAATCACTTAAAATTAAATTTAGGAATCCTGTGTACTTAATTTTTTCCTGTTTCAACAGTCATAGAACAGAGTAGAAAAATGTTATTTAATATTACCATGTTTAGTGTATTTTCCCTTTTATTTCCTTTTTTCAGTAAATGGATGCAACCAGAGACAATACTATTTTAGTGTCATTTTGTTTTATTTTGAAGAGTAAAAACAAGCAAGAACAACAATCAGAAACAAAGACAGGAGCAGGGTAACATACAATAATACATATGTTACAGATTTTCAAAACAAGAATAGCTGATTAACAATGGTTGATATATTATCTATTTTTATTGTCAAATCTGTTGCTCAGATTAACAGATACAGTGCTGGGGGATGGCTCAGTAGAATAAGCGCTTCCCTGGCAAGCACAAGGGCCCAAGTTCAATCCCCAGTTCTGAAAAAAAAAAAAGATACAGTTATGTAAGATTTGGACATATGATTGAATATTACTGCTTGCTTTCAAGAAATCTTAAATTTTTATTCTTATCTCTTTTTTATTACCTTTTTAAAAAATTGTTTTGAGGAGAGTATAGTAATAATTTATAAGACATTAGAAATGGTACACATTTAGAAGACCAAGATGACAGGTATTCAAGCGTGGCTTTTGTGTTACACATTGCTGTCCTCCATGTAGTCTCTTAGTTCACAGATATCAGCATGCAAAGTTAGCCAAGGTGAAACTTCTGCACATTAACTGCTGTTTTTCACAAAACTGATGGAAATCCATAGTACAATCACCTCAGTCATCCTGTATATATACTTGCATGTTTTTCCCCTACCTTTTTTCCCACCTTTTCTCCTTTTTCTCCTCTTCATTGTTTAATCCTTAAATTCTATTTCTTTCTGTTTACTGTATCTGTTATACCTTTCAGGTTTATTTTTTCTTTCAGGTTCTTACACTAGGGAAACAATATGGTATTTATACATGTGGGTTTGGTTTATTTCACTATTGTGCTTGCTTTGCCAATGTTGCTGCTATGTTATCATTTTATATTAATAATTTAGAGGGGTTTTACATTTGATCTTTTATCATGAGAAAGATTTGTTCTTTTGTACTCATTGTATTTGCCTGATCTAATACTCTTAGAGTGACCCATGATGTTGTAATAGTATTTAGCTATGTTGTATATACATTTCTTTATCTTTATTTATAAAAATTTTGTTACAATTTAGTTTTGCCTTTAGTTTAAACTGGGTATCTCTTTTAGAACTTTCACATTCCATTACTACAAAATGCTTGTTAATTTTATTTTAATACTTTATGTGGTCCCCATATTTTCAATATTTCACACATAGCTCATGATTATTTTATGTGGGAATTACACTGTATTTGTTCTGATTTTTTTCTCTATTTTGCCAGTATTTTCTAGTCATGGTAGCACTGTATAGTAGTTATTCATTTCCTATGGTAGCTGTTTTTTTTCAATTCGTATATTTTTCTTCCTGGTTCCTGCCCTCTATTTCCACCAAAGCTTTATTGTGAACTGTTAGGTAAGTTCACATGGAGCTCTCTTCTGTACTTTTTAGTGCTCACATTTTAGCTTCGCATGACGATCAGAACATAAGAGACGAGGAGCTTCAAACAGCTACCTCCCACTTTGTTGTCCCTTGCTCTTGCCAAACTTTGCTAATTGTAGACTTTGTACTGTCAGGTTTATAATATTTTTATTCTGTTATGTATAATTAATTTCTCATTTGTTTCACAATTAGCTCTCTAATTATGAGGCTTCAATGTTCTCCTCACTGTTGTTCAATGTTTTCTGCTATTTGGCCACAGTTCATTTTCTCAGGGTCTCTTCCAGAAGTTCCTGCGAGAAGTTGGTTCCTACGTTGCTTATGCTTTAGAAAGTCTGTGTGTTGGCTTCATTTTTTTATTTTTTTAAAGAATGTGTGAGACTGGGTATGGTGGGCCATACCTGTAATCCCAGCGCTTGGGAGGCTGAAAACAGGAGGATCACTACAAGTGTAATCTGTGTAGTGAGACCCTGTAGACCCTGTACTAAATACATTGAGAGAGAGAGAGAGAGAGAGAGAGAGAGAGAGAGAGAGAGAGAGAATATGTGGTCTTATTATTCAAGTGACAGTTTGCCTGAATGTCAAATGCAATTCAAGTCTTCCCCTTTCAGTGTTCTTAAACTACTCCAAGGTGTAGACTTCAATATAACAACAGAAGTTTGGGGAAGATGTGTCACTTTTCTTTATAAATGATTTTACTGAATTTAAAGAATTTTTGTTTGAATCTCTTCATGTAGCTGAGTTTTGATCTAGTTTATAACAGACTTGCAGCGCCTTTTCGTATTATATTTACTTATGGTTGTTTTTATGAAATCATGTCTTTGAATTAGATGGTTTATTTGAGCAGCACAATAATGCTGCATAAGAATAATAACTGACAGTGCAGAACCAGTTGTAATGTCACTTTTCCTGTACTTCATTTGGCAGCTGAGAGTCACCATTTTATGATGTCACATCATATTTTTGGAGCTTTTGGATTGCTAGTGGATTCATGAATTATAAGGTTATTGATTTGTAAAAAATTTACATGTAATAATACAATTGATCACATTTGACCTGTTCTATGGAAGTGTATTTTTGGTGTGGGTTCTTGTATTCTTCTATTTCTTTTAGTTTTTCTAGTTCTTTTCTTCAATTTTAACTCCTTTTCATTATTGTACAGCTTTGAATAGAGTATTTTTTTAAACTGCTCAGTACAGTCAAGAGTCCTATATTTGAAATGGAAGGGATTTTCCTTATGACTCAGGACTTATTTGTAGGTCAGGTTTTCTTTACTTTTTATTCTCTGCATCCCATGAGATCAGTAGCTATAGTGATGTTCACACTGTAGTCATTTTTGCTGTTAAAACCTAACATTAGGCCTCTTTCTTGATCTGTCTCTCTCCATGTTTACCTGGAATGTGGTTCAGCATTCTTTCCCCTTCCTAATTTCTTTAGGTGATAAAAAATCAGTTCTAAATACCCTTAATTTTAGTTGACAAAACTATAGTTTTTACTTAGATAAGTTATTTTTTCAGCAACTTACCTCTTAATACTCTGACATCTAAAACTGTTTTCAAGTTATTTTATGGATTTCAATTAGACTTAAACATTTTCAGCTTGGTGTATATTTTGAGAAATACTGTTTTTCAAAGTTATAGATATCTCATGTTTTATGTATATTAGACCTTATATTTCCTCTAAGTTCTACGGGTGCTTTGAAGTTATTGTCAATAGAAAAGTAATGAATATTCCTCTGAATCTGTTTCATGTATTCTATTTCTTTCTTATATTGCTCGTTCAAGGTTTCAATCACTTTTTATGCTCCTCTATTTTTTTATCAGTGTCTTTAACAGCACTGGTCATTGGAGAAATGTAAATTAAAACAACATTGAGATTCCATCTCACTCCAGAAAGAATGGCTATCATAAAGAAATCCACCAATAACAAATCCTGGAGAGGCTGTGGGGAAAAAGGAACACTCTTCCACTGTTGGTGGAAGTGTAGACTGCTATAACCACTATGGAAACCAGTGTGGAGACTCCTGAAAAACCTAGGATTAGAAATCCCATTCAACCTAGCTATTCCCCTTCTGGGTATTTCTCCAGAAGAACTGAAAATATCATGTGACAGTGATATATGTGCACCCATGTGCATAGCAGCACAATTTGTCACAGCAAAATCTTGGAAACTACCCAAATGCCCATCACCTCAGGAAGGGATAAAAAATATGTGGCATTTTTATATAATGTAGTCTTACTCAGCTATAAGGAAAGATAATCTTGAGGCTTTTATAGGTAAGTGGATGCAACTAGAGGCTGTACTCATAAGTGAGATAAATCAGACCCAAATGTGTAAAGATTGTATAGTCTCCCTAGTAAAAGAACTTCAAAAAATAAATGGAATCTGAAAGGTACAATAGATATACTAAAAGAGACAGAAACTGAGTATAGGGAATAAACAAGTTAGATGAGGGAAAGGAGAAAAGATAAGAAAGAAAGCAAGAGAAAAAATCATATAAGCATATAAGACAGGATAGCTAAGAATATTCTATTAACAATTCCTACCAATTGTGAAGGTCTTTGTAATCCAAGAAACCACACTGAGGACAGCAATGTGCAGTGTAACAACCAGCAATGAGTACCTTACATCTTCTTTTAGTTTTCTTCTGGGCTTTTTAAAGATGTGTCATTTCTAACATCTTATGTATTATTTTTATATTCTTTTTAAAATAAAAGAAATAAAAAGGACCTCCAAAAAATCAAGGTTTATGCAAAGGAACAGTTAATATTTTAACTATTTGATCAATAGTTATCTGTATCTCTTAATCTGAGCAACAAATCCGAAAACAATATATAGCAACCATTGTTAATTTCCTGTTCTGGTTTTGAAATTCTTTACCAATTTTATCATCCATAGTGTTTTGCTTTTGTCTTTGATCTTCTTCTTTGTTTTTTTTTTCTTTCCTCTTCAAAATGAAATGTAAAATAAATAAAAAAGTAATGAAACATAACTTTTACGTAAAAACTGAAAATTATGTTCTCAAAGAACTTCCAAAGGAACCATTACTAAGTAAAGAAAATGATTTAGAGCCAGCCAAATAGCTCACCAGATTAAAGTGCCTGTTTAGGCAGACACATCTACCTGGGGTTCGATTCCCCAGTGTGCTGTGCTGGCCCCACCTCTGGGGCATGCTGAGAGGGCAAATGAGACTGGATGTGCTGGCACCCACCTGTAACCCCAGCTCTTGGGAGACTGAACACAGCGGTTCACTACGAGTCCAATATATGTAGTAAGAACCTGTAGATCCTTACTAAAAATACAAAAAAAGAAAGAAAAAAAAAAGAGAGAGAGAGAGAGAGAGAGAGAGAGAGAGAGAGAGAGAGAGAGAAAGAAAGAAAGAAAGAAAGAAAGAAAGAAAGAAAGAAAGAAAGAAAGAAAGAAAGAAAGAAAGAAAGGAAAAGAAAGGAGGGAACAAGACACTCATTTAAGACTTCATTTAACCTTAGTTACTTCCTTAAGCCAATTTAGGGCACACTGTGGCCTAGCGTTTAGGCATATGAATTTTAAGAACACACTATTATACAACAGTCCTGAATATATTTTTTTTAATTTTTTTTATGGAAGGGTCTACATGGTGTTCAGGTTCTCACTACTAGATCGGACTCCTAGTGATACACCTGTTTACAGCCTCCCAAGTGCTGGGATTGCAGGCGAGCGCCAGCACGCCCAGTCTCAATGGCCATCTCAGTGCTCCCTGGGGGCAGGGCCGGTACAGCAGGCCAGGGGTTCGAACCCCTGACCCCTGAGCCTGCTTGCAGGTGCTTTAATCCACTGAAATATTTGGCCAGCCCTGAATATATTTTTAGATGTACCAATTAAAGTCTGTGTACAAATATATAGTATAAATGGCAAAAAATATGCACAGAAATGTACAAGATCTTTTCCCATTGCAGAAAGACAAATTAAAAAAACTATAGATTCCATCTTACTCCAGAAAAGCTATCTTCAAAAAATCAAATAATAAATTGTCTTGAGGAGAAAACGAGCATTTCTAGATCACTGATGGAAATGTAAATTAGCACAACAATTATGTAAATCCATGTGGAGATTCTTCAAAAAACAAAAAGTGAAAATTTTATTATACCCACTATTCTACTTCCCAGTATCTTCCCAAAAGAGTTACACATATTACATTATAGTTCCACTTGTACACTCAGGTTTGTATCAGCACAGTTCATAACAGTGAAATCTCAGAAATAGACTGTATATTCATCAACAGAGAACTGACCTTTGACTGGCACATGTGAACTAATTTGAGTTGGGTCCACACTATCCAACCTGTAAGAGTGGCTTACTGTAATTAATGAAATCAACACAGATTATAATAAGGACCTAATTTTCCTTCAAGGAATCTGGGATTTCTAAATTTGCCAAGCAAGTCTTGCCTACAGGACCAGTCCAAATCAAACAAACACGCAAAGAAAACAACCCCAGACACAGGATCTTTCATGAGTGTTCCCAGAAGGTGTCATTTCATACGTGTTTTCACAGTTCATTGCTGTTCTTTGTGAATCTTCTGAGAGAGGACTTTGGAGTATTGTATCTGGTTTTTACATCTTCATCCCATGTGCTTTTCCTTTAGATGATTTTTCTCTAGATCTTTTTATACTACAAGTAATAAATCACATCTATGAATAGGAATGTATGCTGAATCCTGTGAGCCCATCTAGGAAATCATCAAACCCAGGAGTGGCTCTGGAGACCAGACAGGTATATGCTGAGAAGTAGAATTTCTCAGTTACTTTACTTTTTGAGCAACTGCAAACTGTTGTGTGTATGTGTGTGTGTGTGTGCGTGTTGTTTTTTTACATTGGCCATACCATTCTATATTCCCACTAGCAATATTTAAGTGTTACGATTTTTCTATTTTCTTACCAGTACTTTCTGTTGCCAATTTCTGTTTCATTGTTATTTTTGGGGGGGGGATATTTTTCAATACTTTTGCCTATTGGTTATTTATGTATTTGAAGAAGTACTTGTTCAATTATTTTCTATTTTAGAAGAATTAAGTCATCTTATTATAATTGAGTTGTAATGAGTTCTTTATCTGGGCTGCATACTGAACTCTTACCTGGATAGGATTTCCAATAATTTTGCCCATTATGTAGCCCATGACATTTTAAGTACCTTGTAAAGGTTACTTATAATTATTTTAATTAATATAATTTCTAATCATCTCTATATTCTTTCTCACTCTACCATAATAGTGTCATTAATATTATCTTATATTCACATTTTTGGTGACTTTTCTGATCTTTTAATTTTTGCTGTATGGATAGGACAGTGAATCCCCTAAATAGCAAAATGTTTCACAAGCCTTTTAATTATCTGTGGGCATATATCTGTCACATGCTGAGAATTTAGGCAAAAGTAGAAACATTTCAACTGTCAACCTCCATATCTTGAAATTCCTTTTCAAATACATTAAAAGTTGTTCAAATTCTATTTCAGGGCACCTGTGAGGTCAAAATCCTAAATTTAATGAGTGGTTTGTTGTCAATTGAGGGTAGCCACTACCCAGGCAGAAGTGGTTGTTTCTATTAATCTTTTCAATGAATATTTTATCCTCTAATGTTACAGCCAGTAGTTTTGTCCTGATTTCTTTGTAATATGTAAGAGTTAAAGAATATTTAAGTGCATGCTTGAAATATATTTTATTAATTTTGTTATATCAAAATTTTCTCTAATTATTAGCTTTCTTCTATTATCACTTTAAAATTCTGTCATTTTGCAACTTGTCAAGTTCCCAATGCACCCCCAAAGGTACTTACCTTTCCATTTTTACTTTGCATTTTTAAAGAAACTGAAGACATATAGACGTACACGCACCAAAAGAGAGGCCTGGGATGGATTAGGGAGAGATCACTGGCTTGAGTTTAGGGAGGTGCCTGAGTTTCTGAAATTTCATATAAATATTTGAGATTCTATTCACCTTTACATTTGCCACTGCCCATATATAAGAGAATATACACTACGTCACACTCACATGGGAAAAGTTTAAAGATTACTACAGAATGCAGATCACTCTCACACCATTGCAGAGACAAAAAAAAAACACAAGTTAGAGACAGTCCATGTTGTAGTGTGGCTGTACAAATTTAGCACACAGGATGCTGTAAGAGCAGAAGAAAGGCCATTTTATTAGAGGGCCTTTATTTCTCACTGTCATGCCAATGAGATAGCGATGCTATAATGTCAAAAGACAGGAGCAGCTCAAAGGCATTGCACTCATTTAGTTCCTGTTGCAAGCCAGTAAACAGCACCCACTATTTCCAGTCCTTTTGGAATGTGCCTTGTTTGATAGTCTAAACTTTCCAGATCTGAGTGTTGAGTCTCACTTGTTCAGAACTTTGGAGGAAGGGTAAAGGTGACTAATCTGTTGCTAACACACAAGCCTCTGTAGATCTAACTAGACCAGCAGTTGCAGGGGAGAGAGGGCAAAGTGCTAGCCTACTTTCTTACTTTCCTAAAGCCAAATGTTTTGTGTTTATGGTGATTTAGGTCAAAAAAACTCATTACTGTCATGGAGGGACCACTAGATAAACATTGAGAAGTAACAAGGGTATCTTCTTTTTCCTGTCCCCACCATCAAACTCACTAAAAAGGGAATTTATCAACATTTTGTGTCACGTCCTTGTGTGAGATGTAAATAGTTTACATTTCATGAATGACAAAGCTGAAGCACAGTGTCTGAGTACTTGCCCCAAAATTGTACACTAGTAGGACTGAGATTTGAGTCTATACCCTATGGGCTAGAGCATATGATTTTAATCAGCCTTAACTTATAAATAGTCCGAAGATAGCATGCTTTGCTCTTAAGTAGTTTAGTGAAGAGTTAATTTCCTAATTACCTCTGCACACTCTAAGAGAAAAGAAGAAAACAAATCATGACAGTGCCATGACAAGCATGACTCCAACAGGTGGAAATACTTGGATCCTGCTTTGTTTTTCTGAAAAATTAGGATGTAACAAATCAACTCCTTTAGCTTATGTAATGTAGGCTGAGAAGCTACCACAAATGTGACAATATAAAGCATGTGTTACAATGCTGCTACCATTGCTATTGCATTTCTTGTGATACTCCTTGGGCATGTGAGGCTCCACACAGATTGGCTTCCATGGTATGTATGTGGATGTATTTAGATGTAGATGTTCATGCACCCCCAAATGTGGGAATGTATTTGTTGCTTGAAAATAAACTAAGCTCTTCCTGTTTCCCCATGGTTCTTGTAGTCACTGCTGCTTTTGGCTATAGTAATAGTTTCCAAGATAGCTTCATAATATATTCTTTCACCTCCTTCAAGTTATAGAATATACATCCCAGTATATTGACTGAAATGGACTTCATTATGAACTCTATTTACCTACACTCTCGCTGTTCATATCCCCTCACCCCAAACTCCAGTCCCTAAGATGATAGTATTACAAAATGGGGTTTTTAGTGCTGTGCCTGCCCCATCCCCGAGGCACTCTAAGATGGCAATTGAGACTGGACATGGTATAATCCAGCACTTGGGAGGTTGTAAACAGGAGGATCACTATGAGTCCAAGCTGCATAGTGAGACCCTGTAGACCTTGTAGACCCTGTCCTAAATACGAAAGAAAAAAGAGACCTTTAAGAGGTTGTTACATAAATACATACATGGGATTAAAAAAGAGGCCCCAGATGACTGCCTTACTCCTTCTACTCTATGACATAGCAAGAAATTTCACCCTATGAACTATAAATTGAAAATTCACCAGATATGAAACCTGCCAGAGTCTCCACAACTATAAGCAATTAATTTCTGTTGTTTATAAACATAAACTGGTTATAGTATTTTTCTAGCAGCCAGAACAGAATAAGACCAAAAATCAGTTCCAAGAAATGGGTATCTTACTGAACAAATACATTGAAAATGTATGGGAGGTTCTGGAACTAGGGAGTAGACTGAGGATAGAAGAGCCTTCAGTGCATGCTGGAAAAACACTACATTGCCCCAAACAGACTACTTGGTTTATATCAGTGAGAGCAAAGACCAAGAGGAGAGCTATAGAGAAAGTCTGTCTTCCAGGAGAATACTTAAGTGGCCCTCAAGAGAATGTTGGTTGAAATTGAGACTGAAAAGGACATTTTCAAGAGATCTAAAAAATGAGAAACATGTTATGGGACAATGGCAAAAAAGAATTAAGTAAAATGGCCAAAAAAATAAAAATAAATAAATAAAACAACTCAATTGAAAGTTGTTCATTTTTCACTTTTTTATGGAAGATGATCTTATAAAAGATGAAATTGGGTATTGAGCTGAGGAAGTTTCTTTCTTTCCTTCTTTTTTTTTTTTTTTTTTTTTTGTATTTTAGGGAAGGGTCTATAGGGTGTTCAGGGTCTCACTACCGGATTGGACTCATAGTGACAAGCCTGTTTACAGCCTCCCAAGAACTGGGATTGCAGGTGTGGACTACCACGCCCATTCTCAATGCAGTCTCAGTGCACCCCACAGGGGAGCTGGCAGGGCAGGGGATTGAACCCCTGGTCCCTGAATCTGCCTGGAGGGGCTTTAATCCGCTGAGCTATTTGACCAGCCCTAGAGTTGAGGAAATTTCAAAGCTGTGTTCTGAACTTGGGAGTTGGTTTCTCTTCAGCATATATAGAAAACTCAAATAAAAGGGAGCTTACTTAAAACTGAAAAGTTTAATTAAAAGAGAAGCAAAACAGAACCATTTAGAAGCTTATCAGCCTCTCCATAGTATAAAGAGTGAGAAGGCATGCCTGGGAAAGTATAGCAAATGCTGTTTCACAAGGAATTATTATGATCCATGTAATGAAGTACTATATGACCATCTCAATAGATGCCAAGACCTATGTATCATCAGTTTTGCTTTCATTGAGATACAATGCCAGTCACCCACAACTTAAAGAAAGAGACGTTTTATTTGACTCACAGTTTCAGAGTATTTAGATCATAGTCAGCTGGTTGCCAGGTGAAAACATCATGCAGAAGGCTGTGGTTGAAATACGATGCTCAGTCCTGGAACCTGAGAAGTATGGGGACAGTGACATAAAGGAGGGACTCAGATCCACATTAGAAAGAAAAAAAAGGACCAAGGGTGTAAGAAACTAGCTTAATTAAAGGACTGAAAGAAAAAAAAAATAAAAAAGGAAGGACTCAGAGACTCTGCATTGCATTGGAAGTCACACCTCCACCATTCACCTAAGCCTCCCAGAATCATGCAATACTAATCTGCTAGGCATTTCTTATCCAGTCCAGCTGACCTACTCTGTCAGGATTAACAATCATAACCTTCCCCCAACAATGAAAGAATGACCCTGAGGGTATTTTGGAGATCATCCAGGCTGCTGCTCCCATCCCAAGCCCAAATTGTCAAGTATAGAAAAGAAAATTATTGCAAAGGATGGAACACAAGGCAATCCTCTGCTCCCAGAACTCAATTATCAAGCTCTTCTGCTAACACAAATGCAGCTCAGATAAATCCTGTCAGTGCATATGTTGCACCCAGTAAAGCTTCAGGGCTACGGCTACCTTCTCTTAGATTTGGGAGGATCCTCCAGAGAGCCTCGGGAGTGTATAGCCCAGCTGTTAGAATAAGCTTGGGAATTCCCTACCAGTTCAAGGTCCAGTGAAATGTAGGACAAGGCTCCCCCAGAACAGTTCCAACTCAGGACAGCATTGTAACTTTACTTTAGCTTTTGGGAGTTGGGGATGGAGGTGGGGTTCCTGCACAGCTACAGCAGGAGGGCCACTTGGTGCCTCAGGGTCCAACCTCTGCCTAGCAAAACACTAGCCTTCCAAGGTCAATTAGGATGCGGGACATATGAGAACCTGTACTGTAACATCGTGTAACTCAGTTGTGTCCCAAATTTTCTAATCAAGGAGATTATGGGGCCAAAGAGGAAAGTGATCGATGATGGAGAGTGTGCCTAAGGAGAGTCACATGGAGAGAAAACATTCTCTCAGGCTTTCACAGAAAGCAAATTGGCTAAGCAATGGCTGTGACTCATCTACATGGGTGACACTGACAAAGGTTCTACACTCTGAGGTACAAGGTCTCAGGATAAATCCTGCAGGGATTTGACTGACTTTATCAGATCCAAAAGCTACAATTCTTGTTCCATAGGTTTTGCTTTATCTTGGTCTTAACCATCCAGCAGAAAAGTATAAAAATGAAGTATAAGAAGTAAAGCCATGTTGTTATGTTGAGCTGCAGGGGACTCAGGTCAACAACTTCTGACATTGCCAGTCATACTGAAGACCCAATACTATTATGCACTACTGGACTATTTTGGAATATTTTGCTGAGTTCACACATAATATTTAAATGAAAGAACTAAACAAAAAGGATACAGATGAATGACCATTTTGTCTCTGTGTATTCAAAATGGTTAGAATAGATATATAACTACAATCCCTTAATTCAATGAATAGAGGGATTTGTTCTAATAGTGTTTGTAAATAGAATATCATGTCTGCATATTGTACAACAAATATCCACTGGGAAGGCAGTATGCAATGTGTTAATTATCAAAACTCTCCTACCAATTTGATTTGAAACTGTCTCATTGCTATTTGTTTCTCAATAATATTATGGGAAAAAAAAAACTTCCTGGGCAAAGTCTCATCCCTTGGGGCCAGGACTACAGCCAGAGTTTCCCTAGGGAGCAGAACATCCATGCAAAGATGACCATTCCTGAGACTTAAACTTTTGGATTGGTAAGGACTTCTCGTTTTTTCTTTTGTATTTCTCCATTCTGAAATGAGGATATCTATCCTGCCCTTGTCTCATCCTTGCACTTCAAAAACAAATAATTTCTTTGGTTCACAAGATCATATCAAAAAACGAATTTGCCTCAGACTGAATAGGACATTCATTTTTCTTATAGTAGCCAGCATAGACTAAGACACAAATTTATTATTTTAATAATTTTATTGAGAAATAAATAGCAATGAGACAGTTTCAAAACTGATTAGAGGGACAGTTTCAATAATTAATACATTGCATATTGTTGTCTTCTATTCATAGGATGAGATGTAGATATAATATCCTGTTGACAAACACTATTAGAAAAAAATGATTCTATTCATTCAGTTGAGAGAAAGTAGCTCTTTATCTTTCCTATCTATTTTGAATATACATGTACAAAATGATACTTTATTTCTATCCCTGTTTAGTTTTGTTAGAGAAGGGCATTCCATTGTCATTTAAATATTGCAGATGTGTGAATTCAGCAGAATATTCCAATATAGTCCAGTAGTCCATCATAGTAGTGGGTTTTCTGAAGGACTAGCAATGTTGGAAATTGTTCACTTGAGCCTTTTATAGCTCAGCATATTAATATGGCTTTACTTGAAGATATACTCATAAGTGAAATAAACCAGACCCACATGTGTCAATATTGTGTAGTCTCCCTAGTGTAAGAACTCAGAAGAATAAATAAAAATAGAAAGGTATAAAACAGTTAAAAGGAAAGTGAGAACTTAAGATTAGACAACAAAGGGCAAGGAGAAAAGCTAGGAAAAATGGCAGGGGCAAAGCCATACATTTATATGCACAAGATAGTTAAGGCAATGATCCTGAGAATCTTCAGCAGATTTTTGCAACTAACAGTTAATTAGTGGGATTCTCAGCTGGACTATATATATATATTGATACTTCTGAACTAAGCAACTGCACTGAAGATAGCATTGTGTAATAGAAGGGTCACCCTTGGAAGGCCTGTCGTTCTGGTCTTCTAAATACATACTGCTTGTTGTGTCATACCAATTACTGCCATACTGTCTCTCAAGTAAATGTTTGTTTAAAAAAAAAATGAGGGGTAATGAATGAAAACAAGAGACTAGAAAAAAAAACTGTCATAGGACTGTCCTGCTACAATGCTGTATATGGTTAGATTTCTAAATTTCTGTGTAAAAATATATAATTGTTTATTCCTATTTTTTATTTTTTAAA
>NW_004524606.1:17006415-17018311 GCF_000260255.1 Octodon degus
ACAGTTTCAATAATTAATACATTGTACATTGTAATCTTCTTAGTGGTTTTCCATAGTACAAGATGCAGACAGGATATCTTGTCTAAACACGTTCAGTACAAATCTTTCTTCTCATTGAAGTAAGTGAAAGTACGTTTATATCTATCCTAACTATTCTGTATATACAGATACAAAAGTCTTTCCTTTCTATCCCCTTTTTTTCTTTAGTCCTGTCAGAGATGGATATTCCATAGGCATCTAAACACTATAGGTGTATGAATTCAGCAAAACAACCCAAAATAGTCCAGTAGTCCACAATAGTAGTGGGTTATCCACAGAAGTTGTTGAATTGAGCCTTTCACAGCTGATCATATTAATATGGCTTTACTTTATATACCTTGTTTTTATAATCTTTTGCTGGGTGGTTAAGACCAATATAAAGCAAGACCTATATAACAAGAAATGTAACTTTTGTATCTGGTAAGGTCAGTCAAATACCCTCAGGATTTATCCTGTAACCCTGTACCGCAGTTTGCAGATCCTTTGTCATTGTCAGCCGTGTGGATGAGTCATGGCCATTGCTTGACCAATTGCTCTCTGTGAAAGCCTGAGAAAATAATTTCTCTCCATGTGACTCTCCTTAGGCACACTCTACAACATCGATCACGTTGCTCTGTGGCCCCATAATCTCCTTGATCAGAAAATTTGGGGCACAACTGATTTACATGATGTTATAGTTTATGTTCTCCTATGTCCTGAGTCTTCACTGACCTTGAAAGGCTAGGGCCAAAATGTTGACTGTTTTTGCAGCCCTTCTATTTCTCTAATTTTTGGTCTGAAAACTTAGGTTGTTAACCCTCTGGAAGAGAAGCTTATTATTACCCTATAATATATGCCGTTGGGTTTAACCTCACTATCTGTGTGAATATCGAACACCTTAGGCATAACATAGAAAACGTATTTTCCATAAAATATTGATATGTTAAACTTTAAGTCCCTACAGAATATGGAGAAAAAATTTAAAATGAAAAATATTTAAAGAATATGAATAAAAAATCACATATTTTTACACAGAAATTAAGAAATCTAACCATATACAGCATTGTAGCAGGGCAGTCCTGGGACATTTTTTTCTTGTGTCTTTTTTTCACTTATTACACTTTAAAAAAAAACAAACAAAACATTTACTTGAGAGACAGTATGGTAATTCTTGGTATGTCATGACAAGAAGTATGTATTTAGAAGACCAGAATGACATGCATTCCAAAGGCAACCCTTCTATTACACAATGCTATCTTCAGTGCAGTTGCTTGGTTCACAGGTATCAGCATATACAATTAGTCAGGGTGAGAGTCCTACCAATTAACTGCTAGTTTCAAAAACCTGCTGACATTTCTCAGGATTATTGCCTCACCCATCCTGTGTGAATAAATGTATTTCTTTGCCCCTGCCATGTTTCCTAGCTTTTCTCCTTGCCCTCTCTTTGTTGTCTAATCTGTAAGTTCTCACTTTCCCTTTAATTGTGTTATATCTTTCTATTTTTATATATTCTTTTGAGTTCTTACACTAGGGAGACTACAATATTTACACATGAGGGTTGGTTTATTTCACTTATGAGTATATCTTCAAGTGACATCCACTTCAATATAACTGCTTCAAGTTTATCATTCTTTAAAGCTGAATAATACTGCATGGTATAAAAATAACATATCTGTTCCAACCATTCCTGATGTGATGGGCATCTTGATTGTTTCCAAGATTTGGCTATCACAAATTGTGCTTCTATTAACATACATACACATATATCACTATGATATGACATTTTCAGTTCTTTCAGGAAAATTCCCAGTAGGAGGATAGCTGGCTTGAATGGGCTTTCCAATTCTAGTTTTTTAAGGAGTCTCCACACTGATTTCCATAATAGTTGCACCATTTTACATTCCCACCAGCTGTGGAGAAGGGTTCTCTTTTCCCCACAGCCTCTCCAACATTTGTTGTTAGTTGATTTCTTTATGATATCCATTCTTTCTGAGGTGAGATGATATCTCAGTGTTGTTTTAATTTGCATTTCACAGATGGCTAGTGATGTGGAGCATTTCTTCATATATTTATTTGCTTCTTTAATTTTGCTCTCAGAGAAGTATGTGTTATCTCAGATGCCATTTCTAGATTGGGTATTTAAATTTTGGGGCCCTAATGTATTTTAATTCTTTATAAATTCCAGAGTGGACCTTGGTCTGAGTGCTTATTAGTCAGGAATTTTTCCATATTTGTTGGTTGTCTTTTCACTTTGTTGGTAAATTCTTTTGATGTGCAATTACTTCTCAATAAGAGATGGTTCCTGTTGTTAATTCTTTCAAGTATACCCCATGCAATTTAATTTTTGTTAATGGACTCTTTGCATACCCCTATATCGTAAAGATTTTCTCCTACTTTCTCTTTCAGGAGATTTAGTGTTGCTGTTTTAATGTTAGGTCTTTAATGCATTTTGACTTTAGCTTAGTACATGGCAATAGACCTCGGTCAAGTTTTAGTTTTCAGCCTGTACAGAGCCAGTGTTTGCAGCAACATTTCTTAAAGATGCTATCTTCTTCCAGTAAGTGTGTTTGGCCCCTTTGTCAAAGATCAGGTGGCTGAGTGTGCTTGTAGAGTCCTCTGCATCTTTGGATGTATTCCATTGATACTCAGGTCTGTTTCATTGCCAGTACCATGCTGATTTTATCATAGTAACTTTGTAGTATAATTTCAAGTCAGGAAATGTAGTGCCTCGTGCCTTATCTCTGTTGCCCAGGATTGCCTTTGCTATTCTAGGTCTTTTCTGGTTCCAAGTAAATTGTAGAAATGATTTCTCTAGGTCTGTGAGGTATGGTAGTTTGATAGGGATTGCATTAAATCTGCACAGCAATTTTGGGAGTATGGACATCTTCATGATGTTCATTCTTCCTATCCAAGAACAGGGAATATCTTTCCATTTTCTGAAATCCTCTGCGATCTCTTTATTCAGAGTTCTGTAAATTTTCCACTGTGCTATTGTAGAAGATATTGTTTCTCTCTTTTCCCTCTCAGTGTGTTTGTTATCTGTGTAGAGGAATGCTGTTGACTTTTGGGTATTACTAAGTATCCTGCTTTGTTACTGAATTTGTGTACTAATTCTAGTACCTTCTTGATGGAGTTTTTTGGGTCTTCCAAGTAAAGTATCATGCCATCTGTGAATAATGATAATTTAACTTCTTTACCTATTCTTCTTCCTTTTATTTCTCCCTCTTGTCTAATGACTCAAGCTAATGATTCCAGAACTATATTGAATGGGAGGGGTGATAGAGGACATCCTTCTCTTGTACCAGATCTGAGGGTAAAAGATTTCAGTTTTTCTGCTTTTAGAATTATGTTAGTTGTTGTGTTGTCATAGATGTATTTTATCAAATTGAAGTAGAGGCCTTCTATTCCAATCTCTGTAGGACTGTGAACATGAATGAGTGTTGGACTTTGTCACATCCTTTTCTGCATCAATTGAAATGATCATGTGTTTTTTTAGGTTTTGTTCTATTGATATACTATATTACATTTATATATTTGAATATTGTACCTTCCTTGTATCCTGGGATCAATGACACCATGACCCTACCTGGTCATAGTGTATGACCTTCTTGATGACTTGCTGTATTCTATTTGCTAGGGTTTGATGGAGGATTTTTGCATCTATGTTCATGAGGAAGATTGGCCTGTAGTTCTCTTTTTTACTTGTGTCTTTCCCTGGTTTTGATATCAGTATAATGCTTGCCTCCAGGAATTATTTTGGGAGAACTGTTTCTTTTTCAATTTCATTAAAGAGTTTGAGGAGTGTAGGGATTATATCATCTATAAATTTCTTGTAGAAATCACCTGTGAAGTCATCAGGACCTGGACTTTTCTTTGTCGGCAGACTTTTTATTACATTTCATATTTCATTGGCTGTTATTGGGTTATTGAGAGTTGTCATATCTTCTTGATTCAGTTTTGGTAATTTGTACTTTTCTAGAAATCTGTCCATTTCATCTGTGTCTTCTATTCTGTGACAGTAAAGATTCTCAAAGTAGCTATTGATAATCTTCTGAATTTCCACTGGGTCTGTGGTGATTCCACCCTTTTCATTCCTTATTGCTTTTATTTGAATTTTTTTCTTTCCTCTTTTTGATGAGGTTAACTAGGGACTTATTGATTTTCTTTAATCTTTCAAAGAAACAGCTTTTTGATCCTTTAATTCTTTGAACTGCTTTCTTCATCTCAATTGAATTAATTTCTGCTCTAATCTGTTAATTCTTTGCTAACTTTTTTCTGGTTGACCTATCTTTTTGGGATAAGGGGGTATTAAGATCTCCTGTTAAGACTATGGTATTGGATATTAGATTTTTTATGTCCATTAAGAAATGTTTTTGTATACTTGGATGCTCCTATGTTTGGTGCATAGATGTTAATGTATGTTACCGCTTCCTCTTGAATTTTTCCCCTAACCAGTATATAGTGGCATTCTTAATATTGTTTGATCATTCTTGGTTTGAAGTTGAGACTGTTTGAAAGCAGGATTTCTACCCCTGCTTTTTTCTGAGGTGCTGGGGCATGTAGTATTATTTTCCATGCTTTGACTTTCAGCCTATGATTTTTTTTTATGAGTTAAATGTTTTTCTTCCACACAACATATTGTTGGATTTTGCTTCCTAATACACTGTGACAGTCTATTTCTGTTAATTGGTGAATTGATTCCATTTGCATTGATGGTTATAATTGAGATGTGTTGACTTGTTGATCGACATGTTATTTACCTGCTGTTGTTTACTCCTTTTTCTCATATGTTTAATTGTTTGCCCTATTTATTGGGTTCCTTCTGTTCTCATTGGTGGAGTTCTGATAATTTTTGTCCTTTTCTAGAGCATCTTTCAGTAGTCCTTGTCATCATGAATTTCTTTAGTTGTTCTTTGTCATGGAAGTATTTCACTTCTCCATCAAACTTGAAAGAGAGTTTTTCAGGGTATAGTAGTCTGGGCTGGAATCTGTTTTCATAGAGGACTTGAAGTACTCTGCTCCATGCTCTTCTTGCCTTCATGATTTGTGAAGAGAAAATTGACTGTAATTTTGATGGGTTTTTCTTTGAATGTGATCTGCTTCTTTTTTCTGGCAGCTTTCAGTATATTATTCTTGTGCTGGATTTCTGAGATCTTGACTGTTAAATATCTCGGTGTGTTTTTAATTGGGTTGCAGTTACTTGGCGTTCTGTATGCTTCAGTTACCTGAATGTCAGATTGTTTCCTCATATTTGGGAAGTATTCTGCTATTACTTCTGCCCATATTCTTTTTATATTTTTTGTCTTGACTCCTTCTTTCTCATAGATGCCTATTAGTCTCACATTGTTCATCTTTGCATCATCTTGCAAGTGATGAATTATTTTTTCCTGCATCCTAGTTGTTTCTAAGAGATCTTTTCTTACTTTTTCACTAGCTGCACCAGCATCTTTAAGATCTAAAACTCTATCTTCACTTTCACTCAAATGGTTTTGCAGGCTTGTGATTGAGATTTTAAGTTCCTCTATATCTCTTTGATCCTGCTTCATGCGATCTGTTTCTTTAATTTCTCATTCAAAAAATGCATCATTTTTCTAATCTCCTCTATTTTTTTCAATGTCTTCTTTAGAAGCAGTTATTAATTCTTTTACTGCAGTCTTTTTCAGATTGAGTTTCCTCCATATGTTTCTGTATTTGATTCTTTACTTCAGGTGCTATGAATTCAGATATTTCTTTTTTTATTTCAGAAATTAATTGTGTTCTGAGTTCTGCTATACCTTTCTGCTTTTGTTTCTTTACTTCTGACGCTAGTAATTCATACATTTCAGCTGAGGTATTGTCCTCTGCACTTTTTCTGGGTGGGCTCAAGGCCTGAGATTACATTTTGCCCCTTCTCTTTGTCATTTAGTATGTCACTAAACTCTGACTTTTGATGTAAAGCTTTGGCGCAATTGTAGCCTTAGCACCTACTGAAATTCGGGTGCAGATCTATAAAGTTTGAGTTTATCCAGTTATGCCTGGCTTGGTTCTAGCTGTTGTTTTCAGCTCCTTCTTGCTTCAGCCCTTGGAAGTGATCCTGTTGAGCCCCTCTGGCACAACAGTGGACCTGTAGTGCCTCTCTGTTGTGCTCCTGGCTCAGGGGGTACAGGGGAGTGCAGAAGCTCTCTCAAATACTAGCCAGGTCTGGGCTTGGGATGGATCTGGGGGTCCTGAGAGCATCTCAATTCTCACTCTCTTGGCGGGCTTGGGTGCTGGGCTCTGGAGGGAGGGGGGGTCCTGAAGTCACAGCAGAGGGTCTCACTCACGCGGTGTGCCTGGGTTTTGGTCTGGCGAGGTCCTGCAGGCTTAGGGAAGCCAGAAGCTCTCCCACACACTTGCCCGGCCTGGGTTGGGCTGGATGTGGGGGTTCGGAAAGCATCACAGAAGTTCTCACTCACTTGGCGGCCTTTGGGGGTAGGGGCTTCGGAGGGTTGTAGGGGTCCTAGGGCACAGCAGAGGGTCTCACTCACATGGCTTTCCTGGGATTTGGTCTGAAGAGGTCCGCAAGGGAGCGGGGAAGATGGAAACTCTCCCACTCGCTCTCCGGCCCAGTGCTGGGCTGGATCTATTCCTATTTTTTAAATATTTTTTTTATTTTTTAAATTTTTTCTTCATATTCTGTAGGAACGTAAAGTTTAAGATATCAATATTTGATGTAAAATACCTGTTCCATGTTATGTCTAAGATGTCTGATATTCAGACAGATGATGAGCTGAAGCTCAACTGCCTATGTTGTAGGGTAATAACAATAAGCTTCTCTTCTGGAGGATTAACAACCTAAGCTTACAGACCAAAAATTAGAGAAAAAAAAGGGCCACAGAAATAGCCAACATTTTGACCCTAGCCTTTCAAGGTCAGTGAGGACTCAGGACATAGGAGAACCTGTACAATAATATCATGTAATTAGTTGTGCCCCAAATTATCTGATCAAGGAGCTTATGGGGCCACAGAGGAAAGTGATCTATGTTGTCTAACACACCTAAGGAGAGTCACATGGAGAGAAAACATTCTCTCAGGCTTTCACAGAGAGCAAACTGCTCAAGCAATGGCTGTGACTCATCCACATGGCTGACACTGACAAAGGATCTACAAACTGCGGTACAGGGTTTCAGGCTAAATCTTCAGGGGATTTGACTGATCTTGTCGCATACAAAAGTTACATTTCTTATTATATAGGTCTTGCTTTATCTTGGTCTTAGCCATCCAGCAGAAAAGTATAAAAACAAAGTGAGACACATTTAAGTTGCCATGTTTTCCCTGGAATCTATAACCTCTCTGGATAGACTTTGCTTTTCTTCACTAATCACCTTCACCGCTCTGTGTTAATTACCTGGAATCTACCTCTTTCTGGGCTGGGAGCCCCTAGGGCAGTAGGTTTGTTTCCTTTTCTTTCTTTCCCCATTGTATTGAATATTGTCTTGTATACAGTGGGTATTCAATGAGCAATTGACAAATGAGTGGAATCTGCGAATCCATTATCCTCTGCTGCTTATGTTTTACTTAGTTAATGTGTTGCACTGGCAATGAGGTGCTTCTATTATAAAGATAGGGAAATGACCTTTATTCGAATCCCTTTTTTTTGTTTAGTTTTGTCAGAGAAGGGTATTCCATTGTCACTTAAATATTGTAGATATTAATATAACATTGTGTGAATTCAGCAGAATATTTTAATATAGTCCAGTAGTCCATAATAATAGTGGGTGTTCTGAAGGACTGGCCATGTCAGAAGTTGTTGACTTGAGCCTTTTACAGCTCAGCATATTAATATGGCTTTATTTGAAGATATACTCATAAGTGAAATAAACCAGACCCACATGTATAAATAGCATATAGTCTCCCTACTGTAAGAACTCCAAAGAATAAATAAAAATAGAAAGGTATAGCACAATTAAAAGAAAGCAAGAACTTGAGGATTGGATAATTTTCTGTTAAAAGATTGGGAAGGTCTCGGTCATCCCCCTGCTCTGTGGTTAGAGGTCTGTGCAAAAGGATTTGAGCATCATTTGGTATTGAAATATAGAGGACAGGTGGGTGACTTATTCAAGGCCCAAGTACTTAATGGACTTGCTTTTTACTTTGTCATAAGAAAGCCAAGAAAAGATTTTTTCTCCCTCTTTTGATAAGCCTATGAATTCAAGTCAAAGGCATTTTCTGCTGCCATTTATCCCTTTACAGAAAGAATTTTGTGCTTTGTGTTTGCTCAAATCAGTGTGCATACCACTTTACCTTATGACAAAATGACACAGAAAAGGCAGAATGCCCAATAATTAGATGCAAATGTTATGCTTGTCATTTTGAAAGGTTATGAATCCCCTCTTTTATAAACTTTTCTATAGAGGATACTTTAGGACAAAATATCCCTTCTGTACATCAATATGCTAGTATTTCCAAAAAAGAGCAACTTCGTAATTTGAAAGAATTAGTAACAAGTGTGACATATAATGAATCACATTCATCCTGTCTGAGCTCTATTGAAAGGAAAGTCTTTCGCTTATTTCTTTCTGAACTAAAGTCTCACGACACAAATATTGACAGACGTGCTTATCTCTTTTCCTGAGGGACAACTTCATCATTCTTTCTCACTGTGTGTCTATGTAAAAGTGGACCAGTTGTACTGATGTCCCAACAATAAATTGGAGAGAACTAGTACTATGAAAAGACCTGTTTAGAATCAGAAGAGAAGTGTTCTGGCTACATCACTTAGTATCTATCTGACTTTGAAAAAACCACTTAATCTTTGTTCCCTCACATTAAATAGAAGGTGGAGAAAAATTTTGCTATCTCATTTAATGATAATTTCTACCATTTCTATTCAGTGTCTTAGTCATGGATACTGCTATGACAAAACACTTCAGACTGTAATTTCTAAAGAACAGAAACCGAGTTCTCATTGTTCTGGAAACCAGGTAGTTTAAGGTCAAGGCATTGGTAGATTCGGTGTCTGGGAAGGGTAATTCTGGGCTTCCAAGAGGACCCCTTGCTCATGTGTCCTCCAAAGAAGATAGCCACTTTGTATATCCTAACATATGGTGGTAGTAACATTGTTGGAATTGTTCATCACTGACTGGCTAATTTATAAAGAGCAGAGACTTATTTACCTCACGGTTCTGGAGGCTGGGACATCTGAGAGCATGATGCCAGCACCCGGAAAAGACTTTCATGATCTATCACAACGTGGCTCAGGGAATCAGAGTGTGAGCCAGAGCCAGCTTTCTATCTCCAAGCTCCCCTCTCCTTGAAGAAACATTACCTACCCCGCACCCCATGACCTCATCTAAACCTAATTACTATTCAGTGGTTGCACCTGTAAGTGCCATTATTTGAGGGTTAAGTTTTCATTATATGAACTTTTGAGGTACGCATATTTAAACTAAAGTATTCCAGGTCGCAGAAGAAACAAGGTTCAAGTTCCTGTTCTGCAGTCTATCCTAAAGGTGACTTTTTTCCACCCTTCTCTTGACCATCCAATAAGGAAGAGCATAGAAGGCTATGAAGGACAGGGTCTAGAAGAAAGTTTTTATTTATTATAGAGTCTAGTCTGTTTTGTTTTGTTTTGTTATTATTAAAAATAATAGTGTTAAACTTTAAGTCCCTACAGAATATGACAAAAACTTTAAGAAATTAAAATATATTTTTAAAATAGGAACAAATGATTATATATGTTTACATATAAGTTTAAAAATTGAAAAATACCTGTTCCATGTTATGCCTGAGATGTTTGATATTCATACAGATAGTGAGGTTAAGCTCAACAGCCTAGGTTGTACCATAATAACAATAAGCTTCTCTCCTGGAGGGTTATCACCCTAAGTTTGCAGAGCAAAAATTAGAGAAAAAGGAGGGCTGCAAGGATAGCCAACAGTTTGGCCCTCGCCTTCAAGGTCAATTAAGTCTCAGGACACATGAGAACTTGTACTGTAACATCATGTAACTCAGTCGTGTCCCAAATTTTCTGATCAAGGAGATTATGGTGTCAAAGAGGAAAATGATCGATGATGGAGAGTGTGACTAAGGAGAGTCACATGGAGAGAAAACATTTTCTCAGGCTTTCACAGAGTTCAAATTGGCCAAACAATGGCCGTGACTCACCCACATGGCTGACACTGACAAAGGATCTACGAATTGCAGTACAGGATCTCAGGATAAATCCTGAGGGGATTTGACTGACCTTATCAGATACAAAAGCTACAATTCTTTTTACATAGGTCTTGCTTTATCTTGGTCTTAACCATCCAGCAGAAAAGTATAAGAACAAAGTATAAGAAGTAAAGCCATATTATTATGCTGAGCTGTAGAGGACTCAAGTCAACAACTTCTGGCATTGCCAGTCACATGGAAAACCAATGCTATTATGGACTACTGGACTATTTTGGAATATTTTGCTGAATTCACACACCTATAATATTTAAATGACAAAAAAGGTTACAAATGAACCGCCATTTTGTATCTTATATTCAGAATAATTAGGATAGATATACAGCTACATCCTCCTAATTCAAAGAATGGAGGGATTTGTTCTGATAGTGTTTGTAAATAGGATGTCATGTCTGCATCTAGTATAACAAATAACCACTAAGAAAACAATATGCAATGTATTAATTATTGAAACTGTCCTACTAATTTTATTTGAAAAAATAAATAACAATATGCAATGTATTAATTATTGAAACTGTCCTACTAATTTTATTTGAAAAAATAAATAACAATATGCAATGTATTAATTATTGAAACTGTCCTACTAATTTTATTTGAAAAAATAAATAACAATATGCAATGTATTAATTATTGAAACTGTCCTACTAATTTTATTTGAAAAAATAAATAAATAAAATAAAAATGATAGTGTTGAGCACCTGCAAGCAGGCACAGGGGCCGGGGTTTCAATCCCCAGGCCTGCCATTCCAGCCCCGCCCCCAGGGTACACTGAGACCACAAATGAGACTGGGTGTGGTGGCACACACCTGTAATCCCAGCTCTTGGGAGGCTGTAAGCAGAGAGACCACTGCAAGTCTGATCTAGTAATGAAACGCTGAACACTGTGTATATCCTTCCCTAAAATTAAAAAAAAGACAGTGTTTTTATTAGTCTATGTTTCTTTCCATATTATTATTGCAGCTTTTATCTAGTGATCCCTCAAAGCCTCATGTACTCATAACTGGGGCTTTTCAGAGCTTGCCAAACCTAAGGTGTATGATACTTGGATTAAGGGTGCATGCTACTAAATTAGTCCACTGATTTGAATTAGAATAATTCCAATGGCTGAATTCCAGTGGGAGTGGTTGAATAGATGTACTGATGTCAGAAGCCACATCCTGGTATAGGTGGCCCTGCCCAGCAGGGTACACTGGATAACAGGTAAAGGCAGGCTTGTTGTCTGCTGCCTGCAATCCATGAACTGTTTTTCTTCTGTGATGTCCCTCTTCTGTGCTGCAGTAAACGTTTCCTCCTTTAAGTCTAAGTGTTAGGTATTTTGTCACAGTAATAAGAAAAGTAACTATTCAATTATATACAAATATTAGCTTTTGAACAAAGCTAACATGACTTTTGGTTTCCTAAAAATGAGATCCCTTTGCTAACACCGACCACATGTAGCCTAAATAGAATGATTGTGTTTTGTGTTTATCCTTCTTGTTAGTACATGAAAATGAATGCTAGGCATTTGCATGGGACACATTCTCAAAACTCTGAACATTTTCCTTTTAAGATGGGGTCTTACTACTATTATGGATTACTGGACTATATTGGATTATTTTGCTGAATTCACATACCTAAAATATTTGAATGACAATGGAATATATCTGACAAAAACTAAACAAAAAAGGCGGGCATAAATGAAGGACCA